>NW_012110919.1:18555353-18593390 GCF_000951035.1 Colobus angolensis palliatus | reverse complement strand
GAGCTCGGGCCTGGGCCGGAGCCCGAGCCTGACCCAGGGCCACTGCAGCTCCGGGGCACACCGGAGGCCACGACCCGCGAATAGATGTCCCGGAAGAGGCTCTCCATGCAGGCTGTCAGGTAGATGGCGGCGTGCTCGTGGATGCGCAGCGCCACGCGGCTGTCCACCATCCAGCGATACACGCGGCCCACGGAGAAGGTGAGGCCGCAGCGTGCCGACTTGCCGCGGCCCAGGCGGTCGCCGCCGGCGCTGCTCATGTTGTAGAGGGACAATGCGGCCAGCGCAGCCGCCGTGCAGTGTGCGGCCAGGCCCCAGGACAGCACGATCTCCATGGCGCTCTGGATCTCGTACTTGGTGCACTTGGCGAAGCGCAGACTCAGGCGCTGAGCCTCTTTGGCGATGCGCACCAGCGCCCGGCTCACCAGCGTCGACAGCTTGGCCAGCGCGTCCTTGGGCAGGCCGCCGGGGACCGCCGGGCCTGCCCGGGGATCCCGCGAACGCAGCAGCAGCGCCTCCAGCTCCTGGAGAGTCCAGGGGACCTCGTCTAGGTCCGGCAGCAACCGCGAGCAGTGCTGGCCGGCGCAGTCCAGCCCCTCGGAGTCTTCCACCAGGGCAGTATTGACGGTGTCAAAGCTGTTGTGCCGGCTGTGCATGGAGTCAGCTAGAGGCGGCCAGCAGCTCCCGCCATACGGGGACGCCGGGTGCGAGTCAGAACAGCACAAAGACAAGTTGGAGGAGCGCACCGAGTCCGCCGCGCCACCATAACCCGAGTCCAGCGTCAGATCCTCCAGCGTTCTCACCACGGGCTTCTTACCTCTCCTGGCCATCGCTGCGCCACTTCATGCTGCAGCCGCCTGGGAGCCAAGGAGAAGGAGCGGCGAGGAGCAGCGAGTGCCGCGAGGCGCGGGGAGAGCGGAGTCCGCGCCGCCTCGGCTCACTTTTCCACCAGCCGCTGCTACCAACTGTTACTACTTTCGGCTGCCTCCCGGAACCGCTGCCTCTGGAATATACAGAGCAGACCCTGGAGTCATCTTTCAGAGTCCGGGCCGGAGCTGGGCGCACTGGGGAGCCAGCCAGGCCGGGAAGGAAGCTCCCCACGGGGCTTGCCCCTTTCTTCTAAAATAAAAAGTGTCTAGACCGTTCCTCCCTGAGCCCCGCTGGGCGCAGAAGCCACAGGGCGCCAGCCACGGTGTTCGTGGGACTGACACCACCCCAAATGCCGCCGCCGCCGCAGCTCCGCGGGCAGCTGGCTCCCAGCTCCCGGCTCCCGGCTCCCGGGTCTTGGCCCTGGTTCGCTCGGCGCCAGCCTGCCCTGCACCCGAGCGCAGCAGCAGCCGTGGCGGCTGCAAACCTTGCCGAACCCCAGCAAACCTCGGGCAGCTAGTGGGACGGGCGTATGCAAAGCAGGGCCGGCGGAGAGCCAGTGGAATCGGAGAATGCTAATTACCTCGCTTTTTTTTTTTTTTTAAATCCCTCCTCTCCATGCGGCCCCGCCCCTCACACACGCCCCCGGAGGAGACCGAGGCTGCAGGAAGTGGGGAGCAGTGGCCAGGAACTTGGGGAACCCTTGCAAGCGTAGAGACGTGGATGCCGCCCCCTGCTGCTGTCCCTGCCCTCAGTCTCCCGGAGGGTGGTGGGTTGGACCAGTGACCTCCCCACCTAGGTGTGCTCTCCACCGAGGTTCTCAAGGTGTCTGCCTGACAGTCGCTGTCTCCCCTGCGTTTCGGATTTCACTTTTTTCCCCACTGTAACGCCTGAAACACGGTTTCCCTCCCTCTCTATTCCCACTTCGGGTACGCAAACCAATTAGTGGGGCCCTTTTTCAGCCCAGGTTTGCTCCAGCATGGAGAGAAATAAGCCTGGCGAGCGGAAGCCCGGGACGGTGGACTCCACTGGGAGGCCGGATCTCCAGCCATTCGCCACCTGCCAGTAGGGCTCATTAACTCGATTCCTTTCAGCAGCCAGGAGGACCCTGCTCCCCGCTTCAAAGTCCTGGGCGTGTGCTGCAGGGAGGGCTCACGCACCACTTTGCCATCCTGGTGGGCATCGTTCCAAATAGCTCGGCCTTTTTAAAAGGAGTGAATTTGCTCAAAGGAGAATCTTCTTTTCTGACTAAAGATATAATATCTATATGCATGACTTAGCTGCATTCCTGTGTCAAATAGCATCGTGTCGTCTACTTGTCTGTCCCCACCCGCCCGGGCAGAAGCCATATCTTACACACATGGGGATTCCTCCTCACACTGTGTCTCTCAGCTTAGAATCCCTTCCTATAGGAAGCCGGCCCAGATCTTTCAGGACTGGCTTCGGTGCTTCCACTGCCTCCGTCCCCTTCTGTGGTTGCTGATTTCTGTGCCCTTGCAACGCTGGGTTGCAAAAGTCTCGTTACTTGTCTGGATTCCACGCTGGGCCAGGGGTTCCTATGCAGAGTCCTGGCACAGTAGAGGTGCTCAGTAAATACTTCTTGTAAATTGATGAAGGACCTAAGGATATGCTTTTAAACTGTTGCTTTGAATGTTCGACAATGGCCAACAGGTATATGCAAATATGCTCAACATCACTAATCATTAGGGAGATGAAAATCAAAACCACAATGAGATATCACTTCACACCTGTAAGGATGGCTATTATTAAAAAGTCAAAAGACAACAAGTGTTGGCACGGATGTGGAAAAAAGGGAACCTTTGTACATTGGTAATGGGGTGTAAATGAGTACAGCCATTATGGAAAACAGCATGGAGCTTCCCAAAAATAAAAATAGAACTACTATGTGATTCAGCAATCCCACTTCTGAGTATACACCCAAAGAAAATAAAATCTCTGCTGAGTGCGGTGGCTCACGCCTGTAATGCTAGCACTTTGGGAGGCCAAGACGGGCAGATCACTTGAGGTCAGGAGTTGGAGACCAGCCTGGCCAACATGGTGAAACCCTGTCTCTACTAAAAATACAAAAATTAGCTGGGCATGGTGGTGCACACCTGTAATCCCAGCTATTTGGGAGGCTGAGGCACAGAATTGCTTGAACCCAGGAGGCGGAGGTTGCAGTGAGCCAAGATTGTGCCACTGCACCTCTGCCCGGGTGACAGAGTGAGACTCCGTCTCAAAAAAAAGAAAGAAAAAGAAAAGGAAAAGAACATCTCTCTCTTGAAGGGAGAGATGCACTTCCATGTTCATTGCAGTTTATTCACAATAGCCAAGATGTGGAAACATACCTAAGTGTCCATCCACAGATAAATGGGTAAAGAAAATGTGGTGTGTATTTATCTGCAATGGAATATTATTCAGCTCTAAAAAAGAAGGAAATCCTGTCATTTGCAATAACATCATGAACTTGGAGAATATTATCCTAAGTGAAATAAACCAGACACAGAAAGACAAGTACAGCATGATCTCATTTATATGTGGACTCCTAAAAAAAAAAAAAAAGTTGAACTTATAGCAACAGGAAGTAGAATGGTGGCTACCAGGTGCTGGAGAGTGGGCAAAAAGGGGACAATATTGGTCAAAGGCCACAAACTTTCAGTTGTAAGATAAATATGTTCTGGAGAACTAATGTATAGCATATATCAGCAAACTATATCGCTTGCTGATATAGTTAATAATAACATATTATATACTTGAAATTTGTTAGAAGAGTAGATCTCATGTGCTCTCATCATACACAGAAGGTAATTATATGAGGTGAAGGATCTGTTGATTAGCTTGATTGTGGTCGTCATTCACAATGTACATGTATGTCAGAACATCACATTGTCTACCCTAAATATAGATAATTTTTATTTTTCAATCATACCTCAGTAAAGCTGGGAGGGGGTGGGAGTCAATAGACTTTCTCAGGTAACCTCATGAATTGTCTCATGTTTCTCATACCTGTGAGCCTCAAATCTGCTATCGCCCTATAGCTGCCATCCTAATATACACGCTGATCACCTCCCACTTTCACTATTATAGTATCCTACCAACTGGTCTCCTATTCTACTGCCCCTACCTTCTTCAAACCATCCAGTCCAAGAATCTTCTGAAAGCCTGGTTTTCATTTTATTATTTTTTTGTAATTATCAGAAAAGAAATTCAAAGGTTCTCCATTACCTTCCAGCTAAAGTTTCTACTGATTAACTGGATTTCAGGGATCTGTTTCCAGATCTCATGGTGTTTCCAGACTCTTTCCATAATATCATAAACCTTTTATAAGGGATGGATGGCAAGGATGTGGAGAAAAGGGAACCCTTGTACATTGATGGATGGTAGGAATGTAAATTGGTACAGACATTGCAGAAAGCAGTATGGAAGTTCCCCCAACCAAAGAAAAAGAATAAAAAATGGAACTACCATATGATCCAGTAATGCCACTTCTGAGTATATTTCTAAATGAAATAAAATATCTGTCTTGAAGAGATATTTGTACTTCCTCTCTAGGGTCTCATCACCCCAGCCTTCTGAACACACACTCACACTCATGTAGACACATGAACAGACTAATACAGTAGCTATTCAAAACTACCAGTAATATATGTTATCCTCTAAGAAATGCTACTAGACAATAAACATATACTAAATATTAAAAATATATTAAAAAAACAGAAATTAAATTACTAGGATTATTTTGCCTACCAGATTGGCAAAGGTTTATAAAACCAGCGATGATTAATTTATGTCATATAGACACATGATATACACAGATACATGCACACACCTTCACACAGATACACAGAAACATGCATGCACTCATAGGCAGGCATACTCACATATGCATGCACCCTATGCTGTAGCCATCCTGAAATCGCTTGCTGATTTTCCAAGGTAACATGTTGTCTCTTGCATCTGATATGTCTTTGCAAATGCTATTCCCTTTGCTTGTGACACTCTTCTCCCACCTCCACTTCTCCATCCTTTCTTCTCAACCAGTAATGTTCAGATCCAAGCTTAGCTCCACTGTGTTTTCCCTGATGCTGCCTCCTTTCCTCCAGCCCTGATGTGGGAAGGTGTCCCATTTCTGAGCTTAGGCCTTGTTCCTAAGGCCTTTCTCTCTTCTCTGCATGTTTCCCCAGTGATCTCACCTACCCCATGCCTTCAGTTACCATCATCTATCTAAAGTGATGAACGCTCAGCAGAATGCAGGGAGCAAGAGAATCCTCATTTTCTCCATGAGGGAAAAGCCTCATGGAGAGGAAAAAAGAGACTGAAAGCAATGGGCTGTATGTTGACTCTTTCTTCTACAGCACCAAGTTGACTTGGGTTCCAGTACTATCTCTGCTGCTTTTCCAATCACGTATCCTGAAGTCGTTCATTCAATCCCTTTGCACATCTATCTCCTTGCCTTTGAAATGAACAAAGTAATCGCATTCACTTTATAGGGTTTCTGGAAGCGGGGAAGGGGGATTAAATGAGATTTTTAAAATATACTCTGTAGGATTTGGCATGGTGTTCCACCTTGATAATAACCCTATAAATGTCTGTTAATAGCTCCCACATTTTCCTGTTTTCTGTAATAAGCACTTATTTCTTATAGAGTCAGAAGAAAAATAAAACAAATGTTTCATTAAAAATTCAACTTATCCTTCAAGGCTGGGCTGAAATGCTACCTCCTCTAGGAGACTTTGCCATTTCTCAGCAGACATGCTCTTTCTTCTTCTTATGCTACAAATGTCGTCTCTCCCCTTCCAGATGGCACAGTTCTTAAATGCAGGGATCTTGCCCACAACATAGTGCTAGTATGAATGAATGTGATCCTTAGAATTATGAATAAACCAAAGCACACGTCCATTTGGTTGACGAAAGTAAATCATTCATGATACTGTTAAGCAACTGCAAGTGAGTGACCCCACACACTGGTAACAATACACAAGTCAGTCAAGTGGAAAATATTAGCCCCATACTATTTGAAAATTCAGTGTCTGCAAGCACAAAAAATTAAGAATCTTTAAGTCACCCGAAATCCCATCCCGTGGAGGTAACCAACATTAACAACTTCTTGCAGTATTTCCTTCTAGCCTTTTTAATTTTTTCCCCATCCTTTTTGTTTAAACACATATATTTTAAGACAGTTGGGATTATCTGCAAATTATTTCACATTGTGATTTTTCCTCAAAAATTTTCTCAAACTTTATAGTATAATAATTTCCCCATGCTATCAAATATTCATCCAAAATATTCTCTCTCTGTGTGTGTGTGTGTGTGTGTGTGTGTGTGTGTGTGTGTGTGTGTCTACAAGATATTCTTCTGTTGTATGTTTATACTTTCATTGGTATTCAGATTCCCCCTTTGGTTCTTTCTGCTTACTAACTGGTATAAGTGATACTGGGAGGAAACTTGTTGTACCTAAATAACTGATATGATTCAGCTGTGTCTCCACACAACTCTCACCTTGAATTGTAATAATCCCCACATGTCAAGGGCAGGGCCAGGTGGAGATAATTGAATCATGGGGGCGGTTTCTCCCATACTGTTCTCGTGGTAGCAAATAAATCTCACGAGATCTGATGGTTTTATAAAGGAGAGTTACCCGGTACAAGTCCTCCTGCCTGCTGCCGTGTAAGACGTGAGTTTGCTCCTCATGTGCCATCTACCATGGTTGTGAAGCCTCCCTAGCCGTGTGAAACTGTGAGTCCATTAAACCTCTTTCCCTTGTAAATTACCCAGTCTCAGTTATGTCTTTATTAGCAGAGAACAGATTAATACAATAACTATTCAAAACTACCAGTAATATATGTTATCCTCTAAGAAATGCTACTAGATAATAAACATATGCTAAAGTTTAAAAATATATTAAAAATTAAATTACTAGGAATAATTTGCCTACCAGATTGGCAAAGCTTTATAAAACCAGTGATGATAAATGTATGTCATGACAGGGCATACATTTGGGGAGGGTAGTTTACTGATATGTATCAAAATGTCAATGGGTATTCCTTGTGACTTCCCAGAAATCATATCTTCTGATATTATCCAAGGTGATCCTTATACATTTTTTTAAAATGTAAAGGAAGCCCTTGGTCATGTTGTCACATAGGACTTTGAGAAACAATCTAAAGCAGTTGCAAAGAATAATCATGGTGACCTGTATTTCTACAACATACTGGTGCATGAAGAAATGCTTTTAAAAATAGGTTTGAAAGAGTACATGGTACGTAAACAGGATGTTTATGTACCTTATGTAGAGCTAAATATGTGTATAAGTGTGTCAATTTGCCTGAAAGGATAGAAACAATAGCTATAATTAGTGTGTTGGATTTCTGGTGATTTTTAATAAATGGGGTCCCACTCTGTTGCCCAGGCTGGAGTGCAGTGGCAGGAGTGCTCACTGTAGCCTCCAACTCCTGAGCTCAAGGGATCCTCTTGCCTCAGCCTCCCGAGTAGCTGGGACTATAGGTGCATGCCACCATGCCCAGCTAATTGAATGTTGTTTATTCTAGTTTTATTCTGATGTTTTCTTCTTTTTCTTTTTTTTAACTTCTGAATATTTTATAATAAACAGATATTATTTTTATCAGAGCCACAAAATTATTTTAAAAGACAACAAAGTTATTTTCACCCACTAGTTTGAATCCTTCCTGTCAATCAGAGTACTAATATAATACTTTGCCTTTCAGCATTTTAGAAACCAAAGAGTAAGCACAACAACTAACCCAACACCATAATAAAAACTAGCCTCACCACATATTGAGTTCTGAACTCATACATGTTGGTGTTTTCTGAGCATCTACCGTGTATGATTGTACCAAGAAACATCACTTGGATTGAAGCCTGTCTCTACTACTTAACTATTAAGTTGGTGCAAAATTATGGTTTTGCAATTAAAAGTAATGGCCTCTGGTCTTCATCTTCAGTCAGGGATAATACTGCTGTGAGGTTTAAATGAGATAACTAGAAGACTCCTTCCTTTTTTATTTGATTTTGATAAAGACTGGCTCATCAAAAGTATGATATGGTGGGGGAGAGCCATGTAGTCATTCTAAGTTGGAGGTAGGTTGTTCGATCAATAGGACTTTGCGTTTTGAGGCAAAGGCTTCTCAGATTATGTATACTATTAGTAGTATTGCGACTAGGGAAACAAAGGAGCCTGTGGATGATACAATATTTCATATGGTGTAAGCGTAAGTGTCTGGCTAGCACTATAAATGCTTGATAGTACTGGTTACTTTTATTATAGGTCAGGTACAGTACTGGTTGTAGGAGGCTATGGAGACTTAGCTTCCCTTCTGAAGCCTGCCTTTGCTGAGCTTTTAGTTGATAAAAGGACTTTAATAAGAGCGGCAAGTGCAATGAATTTCAGAAAAGGGGAAGTTTGAGAATTACACACATGAATGATCAACTTCTATATGTTTCACTGCATCATTTCTCAGCACACCCCATGCAAATATCAGCTGTTTCCTAAATGCATAGACAGTATGTGTAAATCTCCGCAATGATCCTTGTGCTAAGGCTAATGTCTGTGTTGTGAATGGAAGACTCTCCTACTGGGTAGATGATTATAAGTGAACCCACCCAATTTCAGTCTGCTTCAAATCAGTAAGAGATGTATTTTTCCACTTCTGAACTCTCTCCTGAAACAGAATTGCAAAGCTGACATAATGGCTCGCTCATTTGCAGAGCAGATAGGTCACATAACTCAAAGAGCTTTACTTATTTTATTTTTTTGAGGTGGAGTCTCGCTCTGTCTCCCAGACTTGAGTGTAGTGACCCAGGCTCAGCTCACTGCAACCTCTGCCTCCCAGGTTCAAGCGATTCTCCTGCCTCAACCTCCTGAGTAGCTGGGATTACAGGCACCTACCACCACACCTGGCTAATTTTTGTATTTTTAGAAGAGATGGGGTTTCACTGTGTTGGCCAGGCTTCTCTCCAACTCCTGACCTCAAGTGATCCACCCGCCTTGGCCTCCCAAAGTGCTGGGATTAGAGGCGTGAACCACCATGTTTACCCTCAAAGAGCTTTAAAAAGGCAACTTTTAAAACAAGGGGTATAGTTGCACCTGTTAACTTTGGGGGTTGTCAGAACATATCCCAATGTGAGCATGGCCCTCCTAGCAGTGATTCTTTATGTCTTGGGCATCAGGCACCCTTTGTCATAGTGGTAAAGCCATCATCTCTCTCCCCGGAAGCACCCTCAACACACGCTTCTAAAACTGATGAGGCAGAAAAAGGGGTGGAAGCCATAAGAATAACACTGACATTTCAAGGTTTTCACCTGGAAGTTACACATCCACATCACTTCTGTTTGTTTTTCATCTGCTAAAGCCAGGCACATGGCCACATCTAACCCCAAAGGAGCAGGAAACTACAATCTTAACACCCACCTGTAAAGGGAACTGCAATGTTTGTGGACAATCATTACAGCTACCACAAATGCAGTGTTGTGCTCCACCAGGAATGTTATTCTATAGGAGGTCAGTTGAATTGACAGACTCTGGAGGAAATGTTAACCTTTCCAAGTTCATTATCTTCAGGCAATCTGGTCTGTTAAAATCTGAGAATGCTGGTGACAAGAACTCAGAGAGCAGTAAGAAAATAGGACAGGCGTTTCTTGGGTCTTACTTCCTCGGGGAGACTTGACCTGACCATTGAAAACCCAAGCTAGGTCATGTTCTCCTACTATCAACTCTCATAGGATATTTACTTCTCTTTCAGTGTACATGTTCTGATTTTTATTATAGATTTATCTCATTATTTGCTTAATATCTGTCACCTCAACTAGACTGTATGAGCCATGAAGATGTTGACCTATTTGTCTCATTCACTACTGTAAACTCCATCAACTAGCACATACTAGGTACTCAAGAAATGCTTATTGGAGTGAATGAATAGGTGTGTCAGCACAGAATCTGCCTCCAAAATGATACTACTATTGTTGTTTTTGCCCTAAAAGTCTCTGTTTCCTAAGCAGATCCTATCCAGTCAGTGACTGTGGGAAAAGTGGACCAGCCTCATCTCCCCAATGCCTTTTTGGTGCACCAAAGTTCCCTAGTAATAGGTGAGCTCCACAAGGAAAGGCTCATTCTATATCCCCAGCATTTACTAGACACTCAATACATGTTTGTTGATTGAAGGAATGAATAAATGAATGAAAGGAAACTACTCCACAACCCAAGCAAAGCCCCTGGAAGGAGGACTAAGAACTCCTTCCTCTTTGCCTAATATCTTCTCTTTGCAGACCCCACACAGGAGAGCCGATGAGAATCACCAATGGGATCTGAGACCAGGAAATCAAACAGATAATTCTTGAGTAACCACCATGTCCCTCCTGTGAAATTCTAAAAATGGAGAGAGAGTCTCTGTCCATTAGGAACTTCTGCTGTAGGTGGGGAATGTGTCAGAGTCCAGCCAGGGAATAGAAGCCACTCTAGGTGTTTTAATCTGAAAGAATCTAATACAAAGAATAATTTACAGCAGGCATGGGAGAGCTGAGGAGTTAAAAGGACCGGGAAGGCTGGGTGCAGTGGCTCACGCCTGTAATCCCAGCTCTTTGGGAGGCTGAGGTGGGTGGATCACTTGAGGTCAGGAGTTCAAGACCAGCCTGGCCAACATGGTGAAACCCCATCTCTACTAAAAATACAAAAATTAGCCAGGTGTGGTGGTAGGCGCCTGTAATCCCAGCTACTCAGGAGGTTGAGGCAGGAGAATCGCTTGAACCTGGGAGGCAGAGATTGCAGTAAGCCAAGATTATGCCACTGTACTGTAGCCTGGGTGACAGAGTGAGACTCTGTTAAAAAAAAAAAACGGAGGAGGCAGCTGGGAAATTTGCACCAGCAGGCAGCCTCAGCCACCCCCAAGGCTAAAGGGACAAGGAAAGAAATGATATTACCAGAAGCCAAGCCAACCGACAAGAGCTAGAACCACAGTAGAGACTGAGCAGGAAGAGGCCTATGTTGGGAGGGGCTGCCTGGCAGGATCTGAACTCAAAGGTAAGACACAGCTGCTGCCAGGAACAGAACCTGAAGCAGACAGAGAGGGACAGAAAAGCCCAGGGATCTCCTCTCCACCTACCTCCCATCTTCTGCCAGGGCCATCCGCTGGCTAAACCTACCAAACCGCTGGAGGGTGAGAGTCTGGGAAGGGGAGTTCCCCATGATACAAAGTTGGCAAGGCAAGGCAGGGCAGGAGAAGGCCAGGCATGGTTATAAGTACAGACAAGCAAAGGACCCATCAAGGAGATAAGACACACATGTAGGTAGTTTATCATATTGCAAGACAGGTATTTATTAGGGAGGGTATCCAAGTAATGCCTTCCCACTGTCCTTATCCTGGTAAAATCACTCATCACCTTCTGTTGGGATTGTTACCAAGAGGCCCTCACTTGATGTCCCCAGTGCCAGACTTACTGTCCATGCAAACTTACCTCTACTCTGCTGCCTGGATCATTCTTCTACACTAGCTCCCATTCCATCAGAAGGTAGTAGTGCTGGTCTCTGTCCAACCTCATTAGCTACCACCCTGCTCTGATAACCAACCCCCACACTCTTTAAAAACAAATGATAGTCTTTATAGTTTCTTAAATACAGTGTGTGTCTTTACTCAGGCTGTTCCACTGTTTCCTCTGTATTGAATACTGTTACTTTTTTTTTTTCCCCCTGTTGTACTCCTATGCATCCTTCAAAGCCCAGCTCAAATGTTACCACTTTGGTAAAAACTACCTCACTACTCCTGTCCTGCCCTACAGAACTGGTCCCTCCCTTTGCTATGCTTCTTTAAAGCATTGAACATGTACCTCCATTACCACCCTTATCAATAACTATGAAGTGCAATCAATATAATTTCAACAGCTGCGGCAGCCTCCTGCTCTTTGTGCAAAAGAGTAGTATTAATAGTTAAGAGTGTGGACTTAAGGTCATAAAGACCCATGTTTAAGTACCAGTGGCTGGATATGTGGTTTTTAGATAAGGTTTTAACCTCTGAATTTTCATCTGCTGTTTGTTTATGTGGGGAAAATTGTAATGCCTCCTAAACCTCATGGGGGGTTATAATGACATGAGACAATGCCTGTAAGTGTTTTGCACAGTATATGGCACATAGAAAGGCTCCCACAAAAATAACAGCTACTGTTATCTAACCCTAATCTTTTAACAAAAAGTAGGATCATATTGATTTATATATACTGATTTATAGACCTTTTTTTCATTGAAATATATCATTTTTTTCTGGGTCTTCAAATGTTTGCTTATATTTTTCCAGGTTTTTAGTTTGAAAAATTTTAAACAGAAAAGTTGATAAACACCCCATCCATCCTTCACCCAGATTCACCATTACTAACATTTGCTTTCTCTCATTCTCTGATATTTTATGTATATCAGAAATAACATATAGATATATATATATGTTTTTTTCCCCGAACCACTTGAAAGTATGCTGCAGACATAACCCTTCAGTATTATCCTATATTCTCCTGCAAGGAAATATAAGATCACTATCACACCAAGAAACAGCATTGACATAATAGTATTATCTAATAATATATATTTCATATTCAGATTCTCCCCAAAATGCCTTTTATAGTGGTTTTGCTTACATCATCTGTAATGATATAGTCTACTGAATGGATGTTCAATAATTTGCTTACTGAATCTGTTATTATTGGGCATTTGGGTCCTTTCCAGTATTGCATAAATGTACACAGTTCTGAAAAGAAACCACTTCCAGCTATTTCTTCATATGTTTGACTTCTTATTTTCTTGGGAAAGATTCTTGCAATGGAATTTGGTCCAGGGTAATGTAGCATTCTAAGAGTTTGATGCGTGATGCTAAATTGCCCTCCAAGAAGACTGGACCAATTTATATCCCTCTAGCAGCATGCAGCCTGTGTGTCTACTACATCAGCACCACTTGCCATGATCATTTTTTTCTATGTATCACTTTAAGAGAAATAATAACTAACACTTACATACCATTCCCAATGTGTCAGGTACTATTCCAAGTGCATGAAATGTATCAGCTTGCCTAACCCTTACAACAACCCTATAATGCTAATTTTACAGATGAGGAAACAGAGGTTCAGAGACTTAACAGCTTGCCCAAGACCACACAAGTAGGAAGCAGCACCCTGTTGGCCTGAGATGTCTTTTTCTTATTGGTTTATATGAACTACTTATAGAATTAAAATACTAAGTCTTTCTCTGTCATATATATTGCAGGTAATTCTCCATGGCTTGTCATCTTCCCCCTTAAATTTAGTTATTTACTTTGCTTTCAGAAGATTTTAATTTTCTCATGGTTAAATTTGTCCGTTCTTCTCTTTAAGGTTCATAAGTTAAAAACGTCTGCCCTATTTTAAAGGGATAAAGCTTATCTGATCATTTATCTTATTTTATATCTGTACATTTTACTTTTGAATTGTCAGTCCATCCTGTTTCTTCTTTACCAACACCAGCACTGCCTTATTTCTATAAATCCAGATGTCAAAATGCCTTCCACGGATAAAAATGGGATATCGTTAGCTGATAGGTTGATCCCAGCACATTTATACCTCATTAAATCTGGGAATGTCACGTGAATTCCTCAGGAGCAGTGCACCAAAGACAAAATATGATTGCCATTTCAGTCTGTTTCATAAACGAGGTGTCCCTTTCTCCCTGCTTTCTACCCCAAATATGAAACACTGGATACACATTAGACATCAAGACAAAAGCCTGGCTTCCGCCTACTGCTTCTCTGATGCTGGCGATTGTGGGGAAGACTTTAGTCATTGAGGGAAAAGCACGCCAAGAATTCATTTCAATTTGAAAGACCTTTTCAGGGCTTTATTTGTTCCAAGCGTTCTTTAAACATTTTAAATACAGTACAATAAAGTGTTTCAGGCACTATTTCAATACGGATTATGTCTTCTCTCCTTGAGGACAATTATCTGCTTTAATACACATTACTGTTTTCAGTAAGGCTTTGATTTTAACATTAGCCAATTCCATTCTTTCTCTCCTTTGCTCTTTGCCCAAATATTGTGACTGAAACCATTACTCCCAAAATGAAACAATTAGCTAATTTCCAAATAGACTTAGGGAGAAACACAGCAGCCCCATTGCCCAAGCAACAATCCAGTGCTTGCCGTGCTTGCAACATAGCAAATAATCAGTCAATGTTTGCTAAATAAATTAGTGCAAGTGTGCCTGTGGTCCAGGAAAAGAAGAATCGCTATTAAGCTCATAATGAACAAAGGGGGGCATACTCTGAAATTTTTGCAGGGGAGTTTAAGCCTTTAAAATTACAAGTTTAATTCATTAACTCATTTAGCTAATAGAAAATTTTCTAATTTGTGTTCCATAAAACATTAGCCCTATAAAATGCCAAGGCAAAAAAAAAAAAAATATTTAAAGTTTGGGATCCACCAAACACTTTCTACCCCTTTTAGAGATTCATGATTAATATTTACATATTAAAGCCTCTATTTATTCCTGTAGGATAGAAACAGGTTTAAATTAATTAACTCCATAAGGGCCGAACTCAGTTCTATTGCGATCACTAAAATGTCCCAAGAGTCTTGCATCACGCGCTTTGATATTTATCGAATGAATGAAAGAATATACTAGTTATGTATTGCTGTGTAAAGAATTATTCTGAAGCTTGGCACTTTAAAACAACATTTTAAAACATTATTTCATAGACTCCATGGGTCAAGAATCCAAGCACAGCTTAACTGGGTTCTGTGCTTCGGAATCACACAGGCTGAGATTAAGGTGTCATCCTGGCTGCCATTATCTCAAGCCTCATTTGGGGAGGATCCACTTGCAAGATCACTCACATGACTGTTCATGGGCCTCTGGTCCTTCCTGGCTCTTGGTTGGAGACTGTACTTCTTTGTCATATAGACAGCTCTCAGCAGGACAGCTGGCTTCCCCCAAAGCAAAAGAGCAAGAGAGAGAACCCAAGATGGAAGCCATACTCTTTTTATAATCTAATCTCAGAATTGACATCCCTTCCCTTCTATTGTAGTGTATTTGTTAGAAGTGAGTCAATAAACTCAGCCCACACTCAGGGAGAGAGTATGAGACAAGGGTATGAATAACAGGAGATGCGGATCATTGACCAGCTTAGAGGTTGCCTATCACAAAAAATGACTAAATGAATCCAGCATTTTCCACAATTATTTGACCCCCAACTTTTTTTCAATAGCTTTTGATCTAGAAAAATACTTCAGAAACATGTAGGACTAATACGTATTGAATGCTGAGTCCTAGGGCATAAGAATAAATAAAACATATTCCTTTATTAACTTATTCCTTTTCAGAAACCAAAAATGATTTGAATACCTAGCACTGTCTCTTCAAAGAATGCAAAGGTTAGCTCACATCTAGAGATCCTTTTTAGAACGCATCACCCTGGTAGAAACAGGCTTAACTGACCAGCAGTGCAAATTCCAACTCACAAAGAAGAGGAAAAAATCAGTCATATTTGTGGTCTTAGGGCTGACCAGCATGTGGCTTCTCTCATGTGTCTTTTTGATGGGGCAATGTGCCAGTGAGATACTCTTGCCGGAATTTTACATTTTAAATGAGTAGCACAAATTGCAGAGCTAGTAAGCAAACATTCATGGTGGAGGTAGTATTGGAGTTTGCGAAGTCATCAAAGCTGATCACAAATATAAAAATTCTCCTTGGGGATATTTAATAGATTTGTACTTTCCCACCCCTTATGAAATTAGGCATGGCTATGTGCCTTGCCTTCATTAATGAAACGTGAGAGGGAGGTAGCATGTGGTACATCAGAAAGAAGCTTCAAGAGCTGATGTACAAATGGCCTCATGCTCTTCATTTTTCCAGCCTCTGGGATCACAAGCACCTGAGTTGAGCTGGAGTCTCTATCAGCCTGGGATCTTGAACAACTCTGATGATCAGAGTCATCCTTCCCACCGTGGGAGACAGATAATAGGAGTAAAAACTTAACTTGTGTCATTTAAGACATTAACATAGTGCTGTTTGTTACTGCAGCATAACCTAGCTGGTACAGTATTCCAGCAGTGAACATCAGCATTCAATATCCAGCAATGACAGACTGAGTGTCTAGTAGGGGTAGTGTCAGTGGTGGCAGCTTAGCCAGCCATGACTTTGGTTGTATTCTTGCCATGTAACCTCTTTTAGTTCCTGTCAACGTTATAAAACTGATTCTGCGGGCTCTGTCACTCTAATAAATCCCTTTCCTACTTAAATCACTCAGGACAGGTTTCTGTTGCTTACAGCCAAGAACCCAGTCTCATACCAATTCTGTTTCATCCAACAGGAATCTATTGAGCTCAGTGTGTCCATTACTGTCTTAACTGCAGGCAATGCAGGCAAGTTTAGGATTGGAACTCAACAATGGATAAGACATATTCTCTAATCTCAAGTAATTTACAATCTCATTAAACAAATTAAAATGCAAGTAAATTATGCTAGTTGAGAAATTTAAAATAAGCATGTGACAATGAAGGTACATGGGTGTGTTCTTTACCTGGAAACTTTCAGAAGAAAACATACAGATAAAAACAGATTGGACATTTATATTTTAATTTCTTTGTCTTAAAATTTAAGTATTTTGATTTGAGAAATATTTTCTAAATGACAGTGCCTGGCACACAGTAAGCACCAAGTATACATTTGTTAAATGACTAAATGAATGATTGTGATCACGGGTACATAGGTTTTAGAGTCAGTGGCCTAGGGCTTTGAGTCTTATCTCTACCACTTATTAGTTCCTGCAAAGCTTCCTTAAGGTTACTGAGCCTTGAAATGGAGACTTTTATAATTCTCACCACAAAATGGGGTGCCACTCTTGGCTTCACAGGGTTATTGGCAGAATTGAATAGACGTTATACGACTAGCATAAAGGAAGCATGCAATAAATGGAACATAGGCATTTAGACACCCACATATAGGTACCTGTGTGTGTATGTACACACTCCCCAGAATGAAATTTCACTTCGCTTATTTATTATAAGAATAGTTCCTGAGCATCTACCACAGGCTACATGCACTGCTAAGGACTGAGAATCAATGGTAAGCCTGATGACAGAGGAAGGTCATGAGAAGTTATGAGACTACACTGCAGAGGAAGTTTGGGCTGACCTTGGAAAATTAGCATTTCTGCTTTTTGTGCTTTTCTGGAGTCCTAGGAGTTCTCCAAGTTCTACCCTCTAAATGCTTGTCCCAGTTGAGAACAAAATCAAAGGCCAGATGTGGCTGATGGTATAAGTCACCTATTTGATATCCATTTCCCCTTTCACCTTACTACCAGAATCTTGATTTCCTTTAGGGTGTTAATGCATCCTTCTAGGAGACTATAATTCCCATTCTCCCCCATAGCTTGGGGTGACTCATTTCTGGCTAAAGATACACAAGCAGAAATGTGCTAGGCATTTCTAGAAAGTTTTGCTTTCCTGATGTAGGTGGAACCTCTTCCTCCCAGTCACTTCCTTCTTTATAACCTGGAGCATGAAGGGGAGCCCAGAGGTGAGGCGAACATTCCCATGCTCATGAGAACACCATGGGGAGAAAGAAAGCCACCTACCAAAGATGGCAGAGAGGAAAGCTGGATGGCCAGGCCCCCGATGGCCTTGTGCAGCCACCCTACTGGCCTGAACAGGCCCCTGTTGTTTGAGTTTTCTGTTGTGCAGCAAAATTCTAAACCTAGAATGTTATATTCATTCATTGGCCATACATTTATTGAGCACCTACTATAGGCAAGGCACTAATTGAGACCTTGGGGATATAGCAAAGAGCAAAACAAAGATACCTGTATTCAAGATGCTTACTTTGGGGTGGAGGAGTAGAGACAAGATAAGTAACTAAAACATACATTATGTTAGTGAAAAATCCCTCAGCAAAACACAAATCATGGAAGCAGGATAAAGGCTGTCAAGGATGGGTTATAATTTAAATAGAGTGACCAGGGAAGTCCCTGGGGAGAAGGCAAGTATCAAACAAAGCCCCAAGGGAAGGAAAGGAGCAAGTCATGAGGATACCTGGGGAAAAACATTCCCAGCAGAAGGACCAGCCAAGCCCAAGGCCAAGATGGAAGGGTGTACAATGCTTTAAGGAAGGGGGGTCCAATTTTTGGCTTCCTTAGGCCACGTTGGAAAAAGAAGACTTGTTTTGGGTCATACATAAATTACACTAACACTAATGATAGCTGATGAGCAAAAAAAAAAAAAAAAATCTCATAATGTTTTAAGAAAGTTTACGTTTACATATTTGTGTTGGGCCACATTTGAAGCTATCCAGGACCACATGTGGCCTGTGCATCATGGGCTGGACAAGTTGCTTTTAGGAGAATAGCAGAGAGCCTAGTGTGGATGCAGCAAAGTAAGCAAGGATGAGGTAGGGTCTGAGAGGCGACAGTAGGGAGTGGAGATGGGGCACGATGTAAAGGGCTGATAGCAAATACTTTAGGCTTTGCAGGATGCAATGGTCTCTGCTGTAATGGCTCAACTCTGCAGCTGTGGCAAGATAGCAGCCCTAGACAGTAAATAAACAAATGGGCATGGCTGTGTTCCATTTAAAAAGACTTTATTTTTTAAGTGGACAGCAGGCAGCCAGATTTGGAGCATGGTTGGGAGACCCCTGACGCAGGGCCTTGTAGATAAGTGTAAGGACTTTGGGTTTTACTGGGAGTAATTGGTTAGGTGTTGGAAGGATTTGAGCGTACTGACATGATCTGAATTGCATCTTAACAGAATCACTCTGGATGTTGGGTAGAGAATAGAAAACAGGAGGAGACAAAGGTGAAAGTAGGGAGGCCAGTTAGGAGGCTACTGTAATAATCCGGGCTTATGTCACATAAAATATTTCCTTGGTTTCCAAATCCTGGGAAAGAGTGCGACGGTGTTACCAGAGTGATTTATTCAGCCCCACACAGCTCTTGTATAATTAACAATACCTGCCTCCCCTCCAAATCAGGAGGACCCCAAGTGCTTTTCAACCTGATTTGCCAAGCAGAACATGAAGAACACTTCATCTAATTGAAACAGTGGGGGTAGATTTTAAATAGGCAACATGCAATTAACCAAATGAGGACAGACACAGGACACCAAGACTCACACCCCAACAGAAATAAAAAACAAAAGCAGTCTAGCCCCAAGCTCAGGAGATTGGCGGAGAATGAGACCTGGAACCAAGCAATTATTGGTATCATGGCAGAACAGGTTCATCAAGAATATTGAGACTGGGACAGCAATAATGGAGCTATTTTCTTCTCTTCTACCACAGACATGGTGCTGGCCCTGGTATCAGGGAAGGCTCCTATTTAGAGAGCAGCCATGTCTGCATGAATTTGGGCTGAGATGGACTTGCTCAAGGGCCACCTGTTGGGGCAAGAGCTTTCTTGAGGGGTGAGCTTTCTTGAGGCAGTGGGACTGACTTGGCCTATGGGCCACTGTTTGATGACCCCTGTGCTATATCACCACACACTTGCTTCTCCTATTAGTACTCCATGGATTCTACCGCATCTGCTACTGCTGTGCCCATTCCCAGTGAAACAGAGTCCAGATGACTCTAGTTCAGTGTGACGGCAGAGGCTGATTACCTACCATGAAGCTACTGAAGCTTTAGCTCCGCAGGCTCACTTGAACAAGCTCCTGCTAAGGCCCTGGGTGGGTCCCCAACAATGGGATTGCATGGTTTTATTTTATATATATAATTTTTAAAATTTGCATAGGGAAGGTATTTTAATAATATCTTCTCTCCTCCTTCTTGTTCTCATGTTGGTGGCACTGAAATGGTCCAAGTGTATTTTGGGGGATGTGGTGGAAGAGAAACTTAAGTCTAGAGAAGCATCTAGTTGAGGTCTAGTGAGATATTTGTGGGATCACAGTCAGTTGTGTGTAACGTTAGGCTACTGCTTGCTGCCCTAGTGTGGGAATAGCTTCCAGGATGTTCTTACCACCCGCTGTGACACCCACACACTCTCTGTAACCATGAAGGTGCAGGGTAGAGATCCCAAGGTGCTATGACAGTGTCCTACAATGGCTGGCACTGGAAGGAGGGAGGAATAGGAGAAAGAAGGCTTGAAATATGGGAAGGCAGAACTCCAACTGTGAAAAATTCCTTTAATCATCAGACATGTAAAACTCTAAAGGGAGGATTGGGTACTCATCCATGCCCAATCAAAATAGTTTCTCTCTTTTCAGGCCCATACTTAATAATGCAGCATCTGCTATTGTGAAAACACTACAGATTTTTTACGGGTATTGCACAAGGCAGTAAGGTGCTTAATGACTATTAGCTATTTTATTCCATTTTGCTCTCACTGTTCTATAAAAATGAATGGAAAATAGAAAACGGACAATGTTGATATGAGCACTAAGAAATGCAGGTCTCAGAAATGTAACACTATTAAGAAACAAGAGAAAGTACATTTAGCAGATGAAATCGGTGAATTGTTAGTTTCAATTTGATCCTTACTGATGTAAGCTGAACAACCCATAGTCATTCAAGAAGGAAAAGAACAAAATGAAAGACCATGTACAAAACATACGAGGCATATCATTGAAGATGATACATAAATAGGAATTCCACAGTGTTTTTATAACTGGGAAGCAGTCTCCCTTCCTTAGTATCTTATGACATTTGACATACATACACTTTGAGTAGCTCATTTATATAAAAATCAGGCTCTGACTAAAGACACTTCATCTCCTTGAGCCTCAGTTTCTTGATCTGTAACATGGGGTTTGATAACATGACTATTGCGAGACTTCCACTAGGAAATGTTCGTGAAACTGCCGAGCAGAGAGTGGGGCCCCCTGTGGGTGCTCAATACATTTAATTCTCTTCCCCATACCAGGTTGTTGAACGTGGAATGAAGAGTTGGGAAGCTTTGAAGGCCTTGTTTGCCAGTGTCCACATCATTTCTTAGTCCAACACTTGGCTTAGGCATGATGCTGAGTAACATCCTGCATTTGTTCGGAAATGATTTAAATCCTCTGCAGCCGATGCAGACCCCTGGTCTGAAACAAGAATGTCTGGCGGTTAACCCTGTGCTGCTAGGAGTAGCCCCAGGGCAATGAACACTTCAGAGGAGGTGTGAGAAGGAAGAGAAACACCTATAAACTGAGAAAGAGGAGAGAATGGAATTCCCGCCTTTATAAAACTGCCCCTGCACTCGATCCTATGAGAGACGCACTCAGTCGTGTGCATTTCACCCTCACGTCTATCCTAAGCTGGGGATTATGACCTTCATTTTACAGATGAGGAAACTGAGGCACAGAAATTCCAAGGGGCTTGCCCAAGGACACATGGCAGGACAGGGCTGGGGCTCCAATTTCCCGAACCCATCTCTAGTACTCTGTGGCACTTGCCTCTCCCCCCATCACAGACTTCGTGGCTTTTCCACCTGCTCATGGTGAAGGCTTTGGGATGGCTTCTCTGGTCCTGCTCCTCACCTTCCCACCAAACAAGAAGAAAGACACCACGTAATTTTGCTTTGGTGAAATTGCTCTCACTGATAAGCCAAATTTTGTCTACAAATTCTGTCTAAGGCCATAGGAGTTTCTCCGAGGATGCAGGACATTGAATCTCAAGTCCAGAGAGGTTGATCTCTATCTTTAAGAGTTTATCGGAGGCTGGGTGTGGTGGCTCACGCCTGTAATCCCAGCACTTTGGGAGGCTGACGTGTGCGGATCACGAGGTCAGGAGTTCAAGACCAGTCTGGCCAACATAGTGAAACCCCATCTTTACTAAAAATACAAAAAATTAGCCTGGTGTGGTGGTGTGTGGCCGTAATCCCAGCTACACGGGAGGCTGAGGCAGGAGAATTGCGTGAACCCAGGAGGCAGAGGTTGCCGTGAGCCGAGATCGTGCCATCGTGCTCCAGTGTGAGACTGTGTCTCAAAAAAAAAAAAAAAAAGAGTTTATCTGGAAGAAAACACTCTATCCCAGATCTTCACTCACTCACTCACTCACTCATTTACTCATATGTGTATTGAGTGCCTACTCTCCCGTTAAGTGCTATGCTGGGCACAGGCACACAGTGATGGACATGACCGATGATGTTCCTGTCCTACTGGACCTGCACCCCAGCAGGGAAGACAGACCAAAAGATGGAAAAACAAGTAAAAAGTACTACTGCAAATGGTGATGAGAGTTAAATAAGAATGCAAACAGGCCAGGCGCGGTGGCTCAAGCCTGTAATCCCAGCACTTTGGGAGGCCGAGATGGGCAAATCATGAGGTCAGGAGATCAAGACCATCCTGGCTAACACAGTGAAACCCCGTCTCTACTAAAAAATACAAAAAATTAGCCGGGCATGGTGGCGGGCACCTGTAGTCCCAGCTACTCGGGAGGCTGAGGCAGGACAATGGCGTAAACCCAGGAGGCGGAGCTTGCAGTGAGCTGAGATCTGGCCACTGCACTCCAGCCTGGGTGACAGAGCAAGACTCCACCTCAAAAAAAAAAAAAAAAAAATGCAAACAGGAAGCTGAGTTGAGGCTGCCACTTTGGATCAGGTGGTACAAGAAGGTGACATTTAAGCCTCACCCAAAGGGATAAGAGGAAGGCAGCCAGATGAAGGGTGAGGGTGGGGTTGGGATGCTTTGCAGGTAAAGGAAACATGTGCCAAGCCCTGACCTGGGAAAGTGTAGCCAGTGTGGCTGGAGCACAGGGAGAAATGGAGAGAATGGCCAGAATTAAGTTTGGAGAAGTCATCAGGGACCCGCTAATGGCAAGCTTTGTAGTAACAGTTAGGACCCAGTGTTTTACTCTGGTTGCCATAGGAAGCCACTGAACTTCAAAAGCATTGCTGTCTAACTGTACTTTAGTGGAGTAGAAAATGGATAGAAATATGGTTTTGATTTGGACATTCACCTTGAGGTAGGCTGATTGCATTAATAGCTCCCAGTCTTCACCCTGTCTATATCCATTTGCCATGTGACTTTCCAATTCCTGCCAGTAAAGATTCACCTAGAATCTAGGTGTGACGTGTGACTCATTTTGGCCAAAGGACTGTAGGCAAATGTGATGCAAGCAAAGATTGAACAAGCACTTCCATGTTTCTGTTTGTTCTGCCATCACCATCAAACATCCAGCCTAGATGGAAGAAGAAAGACATGGACCAGAGCTGGGACCTAATCATCTCATTCGATGAATAGGTGACCAGCCAGCTCTCACACCAGTGAGTGAGCCTGGCCAGGTCAGCAGAGCTGACTAGCCGAAATGCAACTGGCTGCAGGCGCATGAGTGAGCCCAGCCACGCCCAGAACAGCTGAACCATGCAGACTTATGAGCTAGTTAAATGTTTATTGTTATATGCCATTGAAGTTTTGTGGTTATTACATAGCACTGTAGTGGCGATGGATAACCAATTCATGCCTCAACCTCAAACTGCTTATATCTAAACCCCTGAAACTTAAAAATCAAAGAGTTCAGGTGGACTGTTTGGATGCTTTAGCTCCTTCTAGCATGAGCTCTGGAGTCATGGGGACTGCTCTGCTGTTTATTCCTGGTCAACACTTGAGCAAGGTATTTTACTTCTCTGTATCTTAACTTCTTTATCCATAGGATGCATTTAATAACCATACCCACCCAGTGAGGTTATTAGAGGAGTCAAAGGAGAAAACACTTTGTAAATGTTAAATTCTGTCTTTGCATCTTCAAGTTACGATCATCGACATCTTCATGTACAGAGAACAGGGAATCAAAGTGAAAAGGAAGCTAAGTGAAAAAGCAGCTATGGAAAGTGTGGCACAGAGAAGAGATATAAGAACTTGTGCAGAGTTGTGTGTTGAGTATGCACCCTGGTTAGTAAGAGGACTTCTTAGAGCAGGATTCATCTTTTTTTCGGGGTTTTTTTTTTTTTTTTTTTGGTTGGTGTTTAGTTGGCTGGTTCCTTGGTCGGTTGGTTGGTTTTTTTGAGACAGGGTCTTGCTCTGTCACCCAGGCTGGAGTACAATGGCACAATCTTGGTTTACTGCAACCCCTGCCTCCTGGGTTCAAGTGATTCTCCTGCCTCAGTGTCCTGAGTATCTGGGACTACAGGTACATGACACCATGCCCAGCTAATTCTTGTATTTTTTGTAGAGATGGGGTTTCGTCATGTTGCCCAGGCTGGTCTCAAACTCCTGAACTCAGGTGATCCACCCACTTTGGCCTCCCAAAGTGCTGGGATTAAAGGTGTGAGTCACAGCACCTGGCCAGGATTCATCTTTGTATCGCCACAATACTTAGCACAGTACAATGCACACAGCAGCTATCCAATTACCATTTCCTGAACAAGAAACAAATATACTTCAAATTATTGGCATAAAGATGGTTGCCATAAGTCATAATCCTAAACTATTTTGTCATATGGTAAAGTCATGTTTATCATACCAGTTAATCTAAGGGTTGTCAACCCAGATGATGACAGGGGCCAGGCAAGTAATATAAATGGTAAAATAGCTGAGTAGGTCCTGTGGCTAATATTATAGTCCCTGCCACATACAACAGGAGCAGCAGCTACTTAGTACGAGCCAATTGTCACCATTTGGAGATGTGGGTCCAACATTACCAGGTCATTTGATTATTAGAGATGCAAGAAATCTGAATATTATGTGAAATTGTTCTGTTTTTAAAAGTTGGCAACTGGCTCAATTTTTAACAATTGGGCTGCCAATTTGCAAGTACTGGGCTAGAGAATGCTGCATTCTGTTTAAATGCTACTTAGTTGACTTACCAGATAAAATATAACCAGGCAAAGATGGTTGACTCTCAAGAGAATCAGAGCATCCTGTAATGCAGTTAATGCTGGCTCCATGGTTGATTCAGAAGCCACTTTGTGGCTTTGCCATGTCTTGGCTTCTCATTTCCAACATCAGTCATCATCAGGGAGAACAGAGAAGAGCTTTCTGGGAACTGGAACTCTCTGCTGTCTGTATTCCGGAGACAACTGCACTGCTTTCTTCCAACTGCATCTATTTCTGAGACTGCTCTCATTTTCCCTGTCTTTTGCACTGAGCAACCACTTTGTGGGCCTCTTGGCAGGTGTATTAGGGTTCTCTACAGGGACAGAATGAATAGGACAGATGAATATATGAAGGGGAGTTTATTAAGGAATATTGACTCACATGATCACAAGGTGAAGTCCCACAATAGGCTGCAAGCTGAGGAGCAAGAAAGCCAGTTCAAGTCCCAAAAACCTCAAAAGTTGGGAAGCCGCTAGTGCAGCCTTCAGTCTGTGGCCAAAAACCCGAGAGCACCTGGCAAACCACTGGTGTAAGTCCAAGAGCCCAAAAGCTGAAGAACTTGGAATCTGATGTTTGAGGGCAGGAAGCATCCAGCATGGAAGACAGATGAAGGCCAGAAGACTCAGTAAGTCTGCTCTCTCCACCTTCTTCTGCCTGCTTTATTCTGGCCATGCTGGCTGCTGATTGGATGGTGCCCACCCAGCTTGAGGGTGGGTCTGCCTCTCCCAGTCCACTAACTCAAATGTTAATCTCCTTTGGCAACACCCTCACAGACACACCCAGAAACAAGACTTTGCATCCTTCAATCCAATTAAGTTGACACTCAATATTAACCATCACAGCAGGTATCAGAGAACTCCAAGTTCAGGTCTCTGATCCTCTCCAACTCCAACTCCATGTGATCTCAGTGGCTGGCAGGGCCCAGACTCAAGGAACTGGGAGTTGCACAGGAAACAGCCTGCTCCCCTACCCCTGAAGCCCCAGATCATTTTTTTAGCACCATTCCTATAGGACTTACTTATATTTTTTATGTAACAGTGACCATATATTGAGCACCTAAGCTAGGCATTTCCCCAAGTGTGTTGAATTCTTATGATACTGCAAAATAGATAATTGCATTAACCAGGATAAGTTAATGGCTATAACAAGACCACCCCAAAATTTCAGCAACTGTACACAATCCCACATGATTTGTGTTAGGAGGGAGAGCTCTGCTCCATGCAGCCATTCAGGGACTCAGGATCCTTTTGCCTTGTGGCAAGAGCTTCCTATAGGATCTCAGGAGTCTCTCTCTCTCTCCAGGTGGCAGATGGAGGAAGAAAACAAGGATTGCATAAGGGAGACTTTTATTGATCACACCTGGAAGGGGCTCACATCACTTCTGCCCACATCGTGTGGACCAGAACTTTATCATGTGGCCATACTTAACTGCAAATATAGTCAGGCTGTATGCCAGGGTCAGAAAGAACAGGGGAACAAGATATTGGTGAGCTCTAGTAACCTCTGCCATAGTGGTCATTCCCATTTCCCACATAAGGAAATGAATTTCAAAGAAGTTACTTCATTGTCTAAGGTCACATATCACTAAGTGAAGAACTGGGCCTAAAACCTAAGCTCGTCTGGCACATCCACCTTTTCCCACTGCTCCACTTGGTCCCTTTGGCATCTCCCATTGTACACTTCCAGCATTAATAAACATGATGTGCCCACTCCCAGAAGAACATTTGCTTCAAGGGAGTGTTTTATTGGCATATCTCCATAGGACTTTGCCTAAAGATGCTCTCAATCTTTGACCTTTCCTAAAGAGGTACACATTACCTTCTTCTGGTAGAGAAGGAGGACAGAAGCAGGCCACAGTGATGTACACCTCACTTGCTCATCAAGGCCACTCTCAGACTGACAGTGTGCCACTTCATATCGTTGATTAGCTTGCATTGTATTTGTATATTGCTTCCCCCACCCCCAGTAGCTTGAGAACATGTTGAGTCTCAGGCTTCCAGAATGTTCCATAGTCCCACCATGGACCTGTGTACATCATAAATACCTATTAATACATTTTGGTTGATTAGTTTCTTAGAGTTAAGATGGCTTACAAGGTCCACACAAATGCAACAGCATTAACTATGTGAGAGAATTTGGGAGTACAATTAGCTGCAGATAATTATAGATAAATTAAAGATAAACTTGGCTGGGTGCTTCTGTTCCACGCTCTGCCAGCACTCTAGATTTGTATAGACTTCCTTCATGACTACTGATCACAATTACATTTTTGAAAATTGTCTATATAATTGATTTAATGTCTGCCTAACCCCCTCAGGCTATAAACTCCATGAGGGCAAAGATCATGTCTTTGTTACTCGCCTCTACTTGAACTGGTCAGTCGATGTTGCATGATAAACAATCCCTAAACTCAGTAACATAACAATTATGTATTCTCACTTGCATATCCACAGGTTCGCTGGAATTTCACTGATCTAGGCTTGTTTCCACCGAACCTAACACCAAGCTAACAGTGTTCTTATCCTTCAGAGATCTGCTGTCATGTTTTTCTTATGGCAATGACAGAAGTGCAAGAGGCAATGAAAGCAGTCTTTTACAGCCTAGTCTAGGAACTGGCATACAGTCACACCTGCCCACACTCTGTAGGCTAAAGTGAGCCACATGGCCAAGCCCAATCTCAATGTGGGAGGGGGGACAATATACTCTGCCTCTTGTAGGAGTAACTGCAAAATCCTACAACATAGGACACAGATGTAGATAGGAGTGAATGATTTTCAGCAATAATGCAAGGTATTACATGGCTGTATCTCCATTAGCCAGCACACTGCATTGTACATCAGAGCTGTGAAATAAATATTTGAATAAACATATAGGATATTCTAAGAAAATTAATCTCTCTGGGTTGAAAAAAAAAACCCAACCACTGGTTGGTAAGGATTAACTAATGTGACAGTATAATGTATTAAGAAATTAATTGTATGTTTAAATTGTACTTTGTATATTAATTATATTAAGAGATTAATTCCCTCCTTCTGTTTCAAGCAGGAAGCCAGGTGGAGTTTGTGTGCCTGCTCACAGGGCAGGAGAGCAGTAGCAACCTTGGGCCAAGAGCTCCTCTGATGTTTTGTTTAGGTCTCAGTAGATGCAGAGAGAATGTTGGTCTCCCTGAAAGTGAAGGTAGAGAGACTATTGAGAGAGGAAGACTTGCCCAGCTAGGAACGGGGGAGCTGACCGTGGATTTGTCATGCAGCAGACACACACACACTGCTCTGTGCCCTTCTTCAGCACTTTGAGAGGCTGAGGTGGAAGGATACCTTGAGGCCAGGAGTTTGAGACCAGCCTGGCAAAGAAAGCAAGACCCCATCTCTACAAAAATGTTTTTTAAAATGAGCCGAGCATGCTGGTGCATACCTAAAGTCCCAGCTACTGGGGAGACTAAGGCAGGATACCTTGAGCCCGAGTTTGAGGTTACAGTGAAATGACTGAGACACAGCCACCAAACTGGGTGACAGAGCAACATTCTGTCACCAAAAAAATGAAAGTGACTCTTGTGTCAGGGGAACAAAAATACTCAGACACAGACACACCACTCTGTACCCTTCTTCTGGGAAAATGCCTCATAAGAAAGGCAGTGAGGAATCTTCAACAAGGATAGCTGGTGGGTGTGCCTGAGGCAAGGGAGACCCTGAGCACATCTGGAAAAATTCCCAAACCCTATGAATGGCCCAGAAGCAGAGTCCTGCAGACACTGAGGGCCCCATTGGGCTTATACAGTGAGAACACCCAACCACTTAAGCCTCCCAGATCCTGTTAAGCCCCTGGGATGTGAAGGAGTCCCCAGTATGGTTTGAGATTAAATTTCCCACATCCCAGTGGCATAAGGGTACAGTGTCATAATTAAGCTGATTTAAAGAAAGGAATGAGGCCAGGTGCAGTGGCTCATGCCTATAATCCCAGCACTTTGGGAGGCCAAAGCAAGCGGATCACTTGAGGTCAGGAGTTGGAGACCAGCCTGGTCAACATGGTGAAACCCTGTCCCTACTAAACATACAACAATTAGCCCAGCGTGGTGGCAGATGCCTGTAATCCCAGATATTAGGGAGGCTGAGGCGCGAGAATTGTTTGAGCCCGGGAGGTGGAGGTTGCAGTGAGCGGACATCCCACCACTGCATTCCAGCCTGGGCGACAGAGTTAAACTCTGTCAAAACAATAAAAGAAAGAAAGAAAGAAAGAGAAGGAGGGAGGGAGGGAGGAAGGAAAAGAAAGAGAGAAAGAAAAAAAGAAGAATGTTATTTCCTACATATACACCTGAGTTACAGGATAGTCATCAACACCTATTAAACTATAAACATTATAGCTGGGAATCAGAAAACCAAGGCTTTTTGAGAACTTATAATAGTATTTAAATGTTTTGGGGACATTTGTTCACATTTTCATGGGAAACCTTATAAATCCATATAAAGGCCTGCACAGTGAACCAGGGGAGAGGTGCCCCGGTAATAAAACAAAGACCTTTCCCCTGTCTTCCAGGTTTTGAGTACTCTCTTATAAAGCCCACATAATCCCAGATTGTTAAATTAAATTATCAATAATGTTTAAATTATGTGGGTTCCCAACTGTGCTGTGATGTTTGCACACTTTATAGGAAGTGACTAATTATAATTAGTGCTTCAATACAAAAGAGCTGCTGTCATTAAAAGAAAAGGAGAAAAATTCATCTTATGTATTTAGATCTCAGTCTCCCAGCACAGGCTGTTTGCTTTCCCTTAGGCTGGGGTTGCCGGCTGAAGGACAGGTGGGAAATGAATGCTGGTTTCCACACAATGTGTGAGAAGATGGATTTAGATATCCATGGGTCGAGTGAGGATGCCAGACACAGAACAACTTGTAATACTGAGAATCTGATGTCAGCAAGCCACCTCATCAGAAAGGCAGTGAGGAGTGGAAACCGGCAGCAGGTCATCAGCATCGCTGGTTCTTGTTCAGGCTCTGTTCCTCATTATTTGCAGAAGGTCATTTAAATTCTCTGGGTCTCAGTTTCCTGAGTTGCAAAGGGGAGCCAACAATGCCTGCCCTACATCTTTGATAGGGTTTTTTTGTTGTTGTTTTTCCCCTGACACAATACACTATTATACAAAATAATACACAAAATAGCCACTATTTTTCTTTTTCTTTTTTCTTTTGCAACAGAGTGTCACTCTGTCACCCAGTTTGGTGACAGTGGCCCAATCATCTCACTGTAACCTCAAACTCTTGGGCTCAAGGGCTTCTGCCTTAACCTCCACAGTAGCTGGGACTATAGGCATACACCAGCATGCTTGGCTCATTTTTAAAAATATTTTTGTAGTGATTGGAGGAGGGGGGGTGGTCTCCAACTCCTGGCCTCAAACTCCTCAGCCTCCCAAACTGCTGAGATTACAGGCGTGAACCATGGGCGACTATTTTCTGAGTGTTTGCAAGGTCCCAGGACCTGGGCTGGATCCTGTGGGGTTGGGGGTAAAGAATAAACACAGAACCTTCCCTCCTGTGCTCCCCAGACTTCCTGACTAATCATTATCATGGTGGTTTTCTCAATTGATCTCCCTCACTTGCCTTTGACCATGAAGGATGGGGTCCAGGTCTTATTCATTGTTTACTGTTGCATCCCCAGCACCTCCCATAGTGTCTGTACATTGTAGACATTTGAGAAACATTATTTGGAAGAAGGAAAGGAGATGCTTTGTCTTATATTAACAGAAAATGATTTGAATGTATTAGTCTTGCCTCATTTGCACCACAAACTCTTTGAAAACAAGGAGCGTGTCTGACATTCCTTCTGGTATTTACTACAGTACTCAGCAATTCTGAGCTCCTCTTTCAAAGAGGAAGACTCTTTGGTAGGTGTTGAGGGCACAGCACAGAACAACACAGCCACACATCCTGCCTCATGGGAGTTACATTGGAAAGGAGAGTCAGATCTTAATGAATCATCAAACCAACAAATACTCAACCACAAATTGTGAATAGTACTGCAGTAAACACTGCAAACTGCCAAACACCATCACTCCCACTTCTTTCTTTTGCTAATAGAACCCTGATTTGATTTGTGAGGTCATATCTCCAGTACCAAATGATTCATCACGATTTAGTTGACTTGGACTAAGCAGTCATGATACTGCTGTTTCTCTTTGCTAGCCATTGCTCTGGATGGACATGTGACCCAGCCTGGCCAATTAGACAGTAATGGCGGCACCGGGTAGGGGGAGCATTCTGCTAAGTGGCTTTTGGGGAATATTTCCCTCCTTGATAAAAGAGAAAAGCACCTTTGCCTCCCAGTCCTTCCAGCTTGGATGTGTCATGTGATAATGTGATATTTGCTGCTGTGGCAGCCATCTTGCGATGCTAAGGGGACACATCTCCCAGGCACAGTGGGCAAATTGAAGGTATCTGGGCTCTTGATGGTGTCTGTTGGAGTCTCTAAAGAAGCTTAATGAGTAGCTTCTCTCCCTTCTGAGTTCTGAGCAAATTGAGAACTCAGGCTTCCAGGTCATAGGTAGATTCAAAGATTTTCTTTCTTGGCCAGGTGTGGTGACTCACACCTGTAATCCTAGCACGTTGGGAGGCTGAGGTGGGTGGCTCACTTGAGGTCAGGGTTTCGACATCAGCCTGGCCAGCGTGGCAAAACCCTGTCTCTACTAAAAATACAAAACTTAGCCAGGCATGATGGCACATGCCTGTAATCCCAGCTACTCGGGAGGCTGAGCCAGGAGAATCACTTGAGCCCAGGAGGCAGAGGTTGCAGTGAGCCGAGATCACACCACTGCACTCCACCCTGGGTGACAGAGTGAGACTCTGTCTCAAAAAAAAGATTTTCTGATTGGCAATTGGTTGAAGAGTTAAGTTATTGTCTAAAGACCTAGAATCAATAGAAAGAAATGTCTGGGTTAATATAGAGGTTGTGGAAACCAAGGTTCCCATTGTGCAAAGGAAGCCTTTGGGTAGCAGGCTTCAGAGAGAATAGATTGTAAACATTTCTTATCGAGTTGATTTTCTCCTGGATCAGGAGAAAGGCCTATAGCAGGAAGGGAATTCTCTTCACAATATAGATTTTCCCCCAGGAGACAGACTTGCAGGACCGTGTCAAGATATGGCAAAGAAGCATAATTTGGGGTAAAATACTTTGATTTCCTTCAGGGGCTGCTGTCTGTTGGGTGATGCTATCCTAGAGTGAGGTTGGAATTTGGTATCTTATTGCTACAAAGAGTCTGCTTTGTCATTCTTAAGATCTGTTTTAGTGTTAATGCTGCACAGCTGGTCCTGAATTCCGAAAGGGAGAAGGGTATAATGATGCATGTCTGACCTCCCTTCCCATCATGGCCCGGACTAGTTTTTCAGGTTAACTTTGGAATGGCCTTGGGTGAGAGGAGGGGTCCGTTCAGATAGTTGGGGAGCTTAGAATACCATTTTTATTTACAAGACCAAGCACATATTCTCTGAGTCTGAATTAATATGCATTGTGCCAACTTCTGTTCCTGCAAAGAATGAGCCATCCACCAGCTTTTTCTTTTCTGAACCATTGCCTCTGTGACAGGATGAAGCTCTCAGAATCGTAAGGAATGCTTGAGAGTACAGACATTTAGACACTGGAGGCTGGGTTCTGTAGCTGGCATCTCATGGGGATATTTGGGTCTCCATAGCTCTCTCCTTCAAATAATAACTGTTCCTCCCATCTCTTAGGGAGCCACTCCTTGGTGGAAGCTACAGGTCCTGTTCTATCCTCTGGTCTCTCAGTTGCCGCTGTCGCACAAGATGGACCAATAAGAGGGCCAAATTCTCTGGTCTTATTGTTTGGTTCAATGATAGGCATGTGACCTCAGCTGAACCAATCACCGTTCAGCTCTTCTTTCTTTCTGGGCACAGAGTTGGATGGCCCAGGGGTTGCAGGTATCAGCTACTCTGCCGGAGGGAGAATAGAGCTCACACAAAGAAATAGCAGAACAAGAGACAGGGAGTCATAACAGCATTTGAGACCTCCTGTGGCAGAAGTTTTAGAGGCCAGCCCATCTATCTCCTTGATTATGCAGAGCTAAAAATTCTGTCACTCCACTCTCAACATCTTTTAATTTTTTTTCTTATACTAGTTTGATTTGGATTTCTGTTTCTCAAAGGGAAAAATTCCTGACCAATACAGATTAAGTCACAACGTTGTATCTATAGCAGTATGGGATATTAGGACAGAAAGGGATAGTTTTGTTCACTTACTCATGCGATCACTCAACAAATATCTACCTGTCTACTGTTTCAAGACAGTCTAATAGTAGTTAAGGCTGTAGCTTAGGAGTCAGAACTTTGGGTTCAAATCCTGACTTCATCTCTCTGTGACACTGGGCAAGTAAACTGGCTGAGCCCTAATATCCTCATATCTTCATATCTTCAAATAGAGGTTAAAAGTATCTATATCAGGTTATTGTGCAATTTAAATAACCTATTTAAACATGTTCAGCTTTGAGCCTAGCATTTTCTAGGTTCTTATAGAATAACAGTTCTAGATGTAGATAACATGTCCTGCAGAAAAAGCAGGGAATTTCCCAAGGTCACACAGCTATCCAAGGACTTGATTTATCCCTGTTTTACTCAGACTTACCAAATTCCCTTAAAGAACCAAATAATATAGATCTAGTTCACCATCCATTACTTTTAAGGGGTTGTCATTAACTTAAACTTAGTCAAGTAAAAGGTGAGGTTAAGAAGGCTCCTGAACCCTCCAATACCCTGATATCAATCAGTTTGTATCAGCATACACTGATGCAAACTCCAAATTGCAGTAGTGTAAGCACATAGGGATTTATTGTTCTCACATAATCAAATATAGGAGAAAGGCAGTTCAGGTCTGAATTGCTCCACAATTCAGTTCAGACTCTGCAATGCCATCAAGGATCCCAGATCCTCCTGTCTGTCTTCTGTGTCATCCATGCATTGTGGCTTTTGTCCTCATGGTCACACCATGGCTGCTGCACCTCAAGGCATCACTTCTACATTCTAGCCAGGGCAAAGAAGAAGGAAGCAGGAAGAAGTGGTACCTATATAAGAAAAATAAAAGCTTTCCCAATAAAAGCTTGCCCATCCAATGTCCAAATATAGCCACAGGAAGTCTAGGAAAGTGACTATTTTCTTCTGGGTACATTGCCCCCCTAAAGAAAACCAGGCTTCTTTAGAAAGGAAGACAGAGAATAAATGTTAAGTAGAAAACTTGCAGTGTTCACTGTATTCCTATCTTCCACTTGGCAGCTAGGTCCACCTAAGCCCCAAAGGATCTCACCTTTTATATCCTCTTAGTTACAGACAAATAGGAATTAATTACATTGTTTATTCATTTTTTTATTCAGCACATTGTCAGATACTAAGTTAAGCAGTGTGACGTGACAAATAACAAGAGATGGTTCTTGCATCAAAGGAGCTCTCAGGCTAATGGAGAAGATAAATAAAACGATTACAATATAAATATGATAAATAGGGTATTAGAGGTAGGTTCACAGAGTAACTGGAGCACACTCCAGGGAGTGGCGTCTGACTCTGTCTATACAGGCAAGTAAGGGGAAGCTTCACCTTTGGCCTGGGCCTTGAAAAGTAAGTGAGCATGTTAGTTAGGATAGGTTGTGCTTTGCTATGGTAACAAGTAAATCTCCAAATCTCAGAGAACTAACAGTAAAATTGTATTTTATACTCATACAAAGTTGAATGCAGACACAAATTATCAGGAGGCTCTCCTGGCTACCTCTACACTAACTGGTGACTCGAGGGATGCAGGCTCTTCCAACTAGGGGCTCCACTGTCACCTGGGGGCCTCAGAGTCCTCTCCAGATACTCTAAATCCAGCTGGCCATTGAGTGAAGAGAGACTGTGTGAGGAGGATTGTGAACCCCAAACAGAATGACATTACCTGCAAGTGTCACGTGCCAATTCTGCTCACATTCTATTAGTAGGTGCTGGTTACATGGTCCCACCTACATGCAATGGATGCTGGGAAGTGTGATCCCTGATTGAGCAACAACTCTGCAATATGGAAGGGTTATACTGCTTTTGTTGGCCAGCTAGCCATCTCTGCTACTGTAGAGTTTGGTAGTCAGAGAAGGGAGATAAAAGGCATTATTTGAGAAAGAGGGGCTTATGCAAAATCTTGGAAGTATGGTTAAATTAGAGACACCCAGAGTAAGTTTCTGTGACTGAGTTTCAGGTTACGAGGAAGGTAGGAGTAGTGTGTAAGGAAGAGACTGAGAAAGTAGATATAATGGGGAAGGTCCTTGAAGGAGCTGTAACTACATGCTAAGAATTTGGCCCTGTCTTGTAGACAGTGGGGAGACATTAGAGGTCTTTGGTATGTGAGCAGGACTTTGGTGGCTACTTGAAGGATGAATTAGAGGATACAGAGAACATAGGCAGGGGCCACATTTGAGAGACAAAAGCAAAAGCCCAAGTGAGAAATGATGAAAGTCAGACCTATGCCAATGGCTGGGAAGTGGAGAGGAGAAAGCTTTGGGAAACATTGTGTAGTAGAGTTGCTTGGACATACCCACAATGGAACAAGGAAAAGGGAAGCTCCAATTTAGTACAGGGTGCACCACTCAAATACTATTCTGTTCTGTGCTCCCATCTTATTTCCTACTATGGTGATCTACATAGGGTCTAAAGGAAAACAACTCCTTTCTCTCTCTTGTCAATTTGGAATATCTGTGCAGCTTGGGCATCACCCTGTCCCCCTGTCCTCAGAGTGAGCTACCCTATCCCAGTGCTCTTTTTGCTCCATAATTCAATAACAACACAAAACATCATGGGGCAGTGATATGGTTTGGCTGTGTCCCCACTCAAAATCTCATCTTGAATTGTAATCCTCATAATCCCTACTTGTCTTGTAAAGGACAGGACCAGGTGGAGGTGATTGGATCATGGGGGAGGTTTTCTCCCATGCTGTTCTCATGATCATGAGTAAGACTCATAAGATCTGATGGTTTTATAAGCATCTGGCATTTCCCCTACTTGCACTCACTCCATCCTGTCACCCTGCGAAGAGGGTGCCTTCTTCTTTTCCTGCTTCTCCTTTGCCTTCCACCATCATTGTAAGCTTCCTGAGTCCTTCACAGCAATGTGGAACTGTGAGTCAATTAAACCTCTTTTCTTTATAAATTACCCAGTCTCACGTATTTCTTCATAAGTGTGAAAATGGACTAATACAGTAAATTGTTACCGAGCTAGTTAGGCACTACTATAAGAATACACACAAATGTGGAAGCGACTTTGTAATTGGGCAACAGGCAGAGGTTGGAACAGTTTGGAGGGCTCAAAGGAAGACAGGAAAATGTGAGAAAGTTTGGAACTTTCCAGAGACTTGGAGGGCTCAGAAGACAGGAAGATGTGGGAAAGTCTTGAACTTCCTAGAGACTGTTAAATGGCTTTGACTAAGATGCTGATAGTGATATGGACTGTGAAGTCCAGGCTGAGGTGGTCTCAGATAGAGATGAGGAACTTGTCGGGAACTGGAGTAAAGGTCACTCTTGCTATGCATTAACAAAGAGACTGGCAACATTTTGCCCCTGCCCTAGAGACCTGTGGGACTTTGAACTTGAGAGAGATGATTTAAGGTATCTGGCAGAAGAAATTTCTAAGCAGCAAAGCATTAAAGAGGAAGCAGAGCATAAAAGTTTGGGAAATTTGCAGCTTAACAATGCAATAGAAAAGAAAAACCCATTTTCTAGGGAGAAATTCAAGTCGGCCTCGAGAAGAGAGCTACCATCCTCCAGACCCCAGAATGGTAGATCCACCGACAGCTTGCTCCATGCACCTGGAAAAGCCTCAGACACTCACCACCAGTCTGCAAAAGCAGCCAGGAAGGGGGCTATACCCTGCAAAGCCACAGAGGTGAAGTGGCTCAAGGCCTTGGGAGCCCAGCTATTGTATCACTGTGACCTGGATGTGAGACATGGAGTCAAAGGAGATCATTTTGGAACTTTAAGGTTTAATGACTGCCCTATTGGGTTTCAGACTTTCATGGGGCCTGTAGCCCCTTTTTTTGGCCAATTTCTCCCATTTGGAATGAGCACATTTACCCAATGCCTGTACCTCCATTGTATCTAGGAAGTAACTAACTTGCTGTTGATTTTACGGACTCATAGGTGGAAGAGACTTACTTTGTCTCAGATGAGACTTTGGACTTGGACTTTTGGGTTAATACTGGAATGAGTTAAGATTTTGGGGGACTGTTGGAAAAGCATGACTGTGTTTTAAAATGTGAGGACATGAGATTTTGGAGGGACCATGGGTGGGATGATATGGTTTGGCTGTGTCGTCACCCAAAATCTCATCTTGAATTGTAATCCTCATAATCCCCATGTATCAAGGGAGGATCCAGGGGGAGGTAATTGGATCATGAGGGCAGTTTCCCCCCATGCTGTTCTCATGATAGTGAGTGAGTCTCATGAGATCTCATGATAGTGAGTGAGTCTCATGAATTTTGCATACCATAGACATTAAAAATGAAGGTAACAGAATTGCTGGGCGTGGTGGCTCATGCCTGTAATCCGAGCACTTTGGGAGGCTGAGGAGGGCAGGTCACTTGAGGTCACGAGTTCGAAATCAGCCTGGCCAACAAGGTGAAACCCTGTCTCTGTTAAAAATACAAAAATTAGCTGGGTGTGGTGGAGTGCGCCTATGATCCCAGCCACTTGGGAGGCTGAGACACGAGAATCACTTGAACCCAGGAGGCAGAGGTTGCAGTAAGCTGAGATTGCACCACTGCACTCCAGCCTGGGTGACAGAGCAAGAGTCTATCTCAAATAAATAAATAAATAAATGTAATAAAATAAACAGATAAACAATAAAATAAATACATAACAATTGAATTGAAGAATACATAGTCACTTAGGATCTGACATTTAGCTCTGGTACAACACAAATGACAACCCTAAACATTCACTCTATTATCAACATGTTAAGACTCCAGAGAGATGCTTCTCTACATTTTCTTACAAAAGGTAACTGTGTTCAAATGCCATGAGGGTTTGTAAGCTGTTGTGGCAGGTGATGTCAGAGACGGACAGAGATGGAGTATGGAAAGAACAGAAAGGATGGAAGTGTTTAGGTAGGAAAAAAGAAAAATGAAATAATTTATCAAATCTTTCCTCTCAGAAAACAATGCAATACATTCTTATATAATGAAGTTTTGTTTCCTAATAGTGTTAAATGTCTGGTTGCTGCCTCTCTTCTTGCTCCAATTTGAAGTTACAGGAATACTCATGATTCAAAGTGGCCCTCACAATAGCTGCATGTGGAGGGTGAGGGACATTTTACATTAACTCATATTACTCTTACAATTGCATGAAATTTATGAAGTGAGATGCCAGTTATTTCCACTGACAGCTGTGTAGATATTGAACAAATAAAATTTAATTAGAATTT
>NW_012110919.1:18553192-18553798 GCF_000951035.1 Colobus angolensis palliatus | reverse complement strand
GGATAGTCTCGATCTCCTGACCTCGTGATCCGCCCGTCTCGGCCTCCCAAAGTGCTGGGATTACAGGCTTGAGCCACCGCGCCCAGCCAGACCCATTACTTGTAAAAAAAGCAAGTATAAGATCCTGCAAGTATCTCATATCCATTTCAAACATTTAATAATACCCCATGACTATTTCTCATGTCAATACATTTATATGATTTTATATACCCCGTGTAAGGATATGCCGTAATTTATCTACTCAATCCTACATTCTTGAACATTTAGTACTTTTCCTTCTTTGGTGTGTGATATTTTAGACAATACCAAGATGAACATCTTAATAGCTGAAACTGTGGACACATTTTAAACTTTTCCTTCAAGTTAAGTCTTAAAAGAACAACTGTTAAGTTAATGAATACCTTAGGTTAATGGTATCTAAAAGTGTATCTTTTTAAAGGTTTCTGGCATATATTGTCACATTGTCATCCATATACTAATTTTCTCTTTCCTTCTTTCCTTCTTTCCTTTCCTTCCTTTCCTTCCTTTCCTTCCTTCCTTCCTTCCTTCCTTCCTTCCTTCCTTCCTTCCTTCCTTCTTTCCTCTTTCCTCTTTCCTCTTTCCCCT
>NW_012110919.1:18536760-18552892 GCF_000951035.1 Colobus angolensis palliatus | reverse complement strand
CCATGTTGGCCAGGCTGGTCTCAAACTCCTGACCTCAGGTGATCCACCCACCTTGGCCTCCCAAAGTGCTGGGATTGCAGGTGTGAGCCACCACACCCAGCAGACTAATTTTCTTAAATATTGTTTTCTCCTTGTTATTCCCTTATTTAAGAACTTAACAGTGAATTTGTTCCTATGACCAAGTGTCTGTTTGTGGCATTCGGGTGCCTCCATAAATTGGCCTCAACCTTTCTTTTTATATTTATTTTCCACCAGACCTTACAAACACCCTTTCTGCCACCCAGATGTTCCATGTACTTTCTCCTCTGGACTTTTATTTATGTTATTCTTCCTGGCCCTCCCCTGAACTAAATCCACTTCAAGGACTAACTCAAATGTCACTTTTTAGGAAGTCTGATGGCTTCGTCTCCAAATTTCTATTGCACTTATGGCTCTTCCATTGTTTCATCTGGGTAGTTACATCTCCCTAGCTCAATTGAGTCACTATGAGCAAATGCCAAGATTGTTATACTGAAAACTAGTATTCCAGAAAGGGAAGTGCTGCTCACAGCCTGTCGGCGTGGGTTCACTATGATTAAACTTAATGTCGTTTCCTCTTTTGAAGGGTTTGCTAGAAAGACTAAGGGAAGGAAGGAAGAATACTAATATTTCTGTAGTGTATTATAGATACATATATGTATCAGGAATTTTTTAGCTCATTTTTTTCAAGTGTTTATTCCAGGCACTCTGCTAAACTCTCTGTGAGTACTATTTAGGCTTCTGCTTACAACAGCGCTGTGAAGTGGATATTAGTACTATTCCCACATTCTAGATGAGGGAACTAATGTTCTGAGAACTTCAGTGACTTGTCCATAGTCACAGATTAAGTTAGCCGTAGAACTGGAATTTGAACCCAAGTAGTCTGTCTCTGCAAAGGGTAATTGTAAGCACTACGTTCTGCTAACCCCATGAATTATATACGTATTCCATTTAATGCTCACAATAATCCTAAGAGGGAGGAAATACTTTTATCTTCAATCCACAAATGAGAAATCAGAGACTGAAAGGCACTAAGACATTCATGTGAGGTCACTACAGAAAACAAGTGGTTGTATTAGAATCCAAACCCAGATTATTTGATTTCCATCTCTACTGTAATTATGGTGTGGATGGATTATCAGGGTCTCCTTGAATATGACATATTAGATAGAGATGTAAGGTCTGGATTAGGTGAATGTATAACTGGCTAAATGGCCAAGTGTGAAAGATATTGGGCATGCAGTCCTTCCTTTGAGGAAGATTTCTAATGTGGTATCATAGTGCTCCGGCTGTAACTGTCTCCTAACTAAGCAGCCTGCACAGTCCATATCTAGTCTGGTTTCTATGTGGATCTCCAGGGGGTTGTATTTGGACAGAAGGGCTGGGCTCAGAAGATGCATTCTTGTGTTGAATTTCTCAGTATCTGAGGAATGTCAAAGCCATAAACCAGTGTGGTCTGCTGGAGAGATGAGAAGAATGTCAGAACCAGCCTACCATGTATGTCTCTAGCTCTGTAACTAAGACCAATCATGAGAATTACAAAGAGACCACTGATATTCAAAGTCAGGAAGAACCTTCCTAAAGTCAGGACAGTTTGTTGATAGAGTGGGTGATTGTGGATCCACATAAACCCAATGTCAGGAGATTTGCAGGGAGAGTGTTTTTCCCTCAATATTCCAAAATAATGTCTGAATATCCCAGAAGGAAAATAAATCATAAAAATTGGAAATGTCATAGACCTGACAAAAGAACATGAAAGCAAAAAAGTAAAGTTTTAAAGCAGAGGTCTATTTGTTCCACAGTCATATAGAATTGCAAAATTTTCAGCAAAATGGAAAGTAAAAACAAAGAGTATAAGCATCAGATTATAGAGAGCACTGCCCCATCTAGATTAGCATCAGCCATTTGCTGTGCTGTGCTGTGCTATGAGGGATAGTGAGTTTCTTGTCAATAACACATCCAAGCAGAGGACAAATGACCATTTTGCAGGGAGAAGATGCTGAAGCTATTCTCAAGCACAGGTGGAGAAGCAGATTCAATGGGTTTCTTTCAGTCCTAACTGAAAGGGTTCTACAAAAGGAGGCAAGAAATTTTCAAGGAAATGCTAAAATAGAAGGTAGGGAAAGAAGAGGTGCTTTTTAAAGGTTCTTAATGTCAACACCTGCTTAATAGTGCCACCTTGCCCATCCTCTTTCCCTAAGAGAACTTCCTCCAGCAGCAGGTATGTTCCCTGCCATTATGGGCTGTGACAGGGTTGTATTTGTGTTCTCACCTCAATAACAACCATTGTGAGGAGGGGCAGATGGTCATATTGTTTTACTCAGAATAAACATTATGCTAAAGAGAGGCCTTTCTGATGGAAGAACAGTGTCTGGGTGATATTAGAAGTGAGACTATCTCTGAGGAGTTCTAGGTATACACAATGCTGTTTCTAAAAATTCTTCATGTTAAGAGCTCTGTCCTTCTCTCGTGAACAGCAAGCACTGGGTACAAAGGGCTCCCATGTCTTTTGACCTACTCTGTTAGAGAATCTTCCCAGCCTAATTCTGATTCTGTCTGGTTCCAGTTGGTGGAACCAGGGCCTTCTGCATGGCAGTGTGCAGTAGGTGCTCAGTAAGTGGTGGATTTGTATTAGGTAGGAACTTCCTTCCCCTCTTGCTTCATGTTCCAAGTGGAGGGACCACCATTAGAGTAACACTTCTGCCCTCTCTCCCCAGAGAAGGAGTGATTTATCTGCTTGGTAAATTTAAGATAAGGAGGTGAGCTGGCTCAGCTCTCTCTCTCCCCCACCCTACCCTGCTCCCTTCTCTCAGGGCCAGATGCTTGTAAAGCATTATCATCAGCTCTAAACCTATCAGCCCTTGTAGGAGAGGCCTGCATTTTGGGAATTAAGTTCAGTACTGGGAAGTGTTAGCAAGCAATTTGGCTAAATCTAAGCCATGCTTATTGTTTTATCAGTAGTAAAGCTGACATTTTAACCTCCATCTGCCTGACTCCTTGGGGTTCCTCTCAATTAAGAACTCAGGCAGGAAACGGGGTGTCATTTATTAGCTCCCTAAATCCCAACAGTTCAAGTTCCCAACTTGAAGACAAGACCTTCCCAATGTGGTTCATCCATCTCTTCAGGCTTAGCCCATACTACTGCCTGCCTTTTTTATCCTTGAAAAACATCAGGGTGCTAGTCATTCTTTTGTACCCCTTGCTATTTTATGTTTTTATGCCTTTATGTTATTTTTTTTCTGTCTGCATCCTCATTGACCTCCACTCCACTGCCCCATCTGCTAATGCATATCCACTGATCTGTCCTAATGCCTCATTTCAGGAAACACATCCAGGAAGTCTTCCCTGATTGTCACCTTCCCACCATTCCTTACTCAGTTTTGGTCTCCCATAGGAATAAAGCTCTGAGATGAACACGCTTACCATATTGTTTTAAAATCTCTCTCTCACCACTAGATTGTGAGCATATTGAATAGAGACTAAGTGTTCTTCATTCAGAAACTTTCACAGAAGACATGTACAGTAAATGTGTGTTAAATCAATGCATGAATTAGTCAACAGTAGGCGATACCCAGTGCTGAGACCAGGCTGAACTGGGAAAGGTATTTACACCAAGAGATGAGGAGCAGAATCGAGGAGATAGGGCCAACTATATAGTCCACAGAGCAAGGACAAAGTGAGCAGAGGTAAATACAAATGGACAGGAGAAAGAAGAAGCTGAAAAGGAAAATGGTGGACAGAATGATTAAGGACAAATGATATAGAGCTAAAACCGTGAGAGACAAATGAACCCTAATGTCAAGTGCATGGTCTAGGGAGGAATGGAAGCTTAAAGCAAGAATTTGGTGACAGTGGAGTGCAGAAAATAATCACAGGAGTGAGAAGAAGGAAGTGTGGTTCCTAGTCCCAGCTTTACCACTAAAAACTTGGGTGATCTTGGATAAATCTTTTCTTTTTCCTGGGAGAAAGTTTTCTCATCTGCAAACTTAAACTGCGTGTCTTATGTCACTTCTAAGTTCCCTTCCAGCTTGAACATATTGTGATCCTCCAACAACCATTCCACAGTATGATGGGGGAGAATTCTTCTGTTACACAAATAATATGTAATTTTTATAAATATATAAACATATATTTTACATGTGAATATATTATAATATTGAATCTCCATTTTATTCTTTCTATTTCATCAACCAAGGGTGTTTCTTCTATATTGACCTCAGTTCTTCTTCTGAAATCAAGGAGATGAAACTTCATTATTTTTTGAGATCCTTTCTAAGTATAAAATGCTTATTCTGTAATTTTCTTTGTTCATTGAACACTTACTCTTTGTTCCTCTTTGTGTGTGGCACTGTGGCACTCTCTGTTCTGAATAAATCTATAATCAAGTTGAAACAACAACATCTTCAAAGTGATTGAGAGAAAGTTGTATAACTTAGTACTAAACTGTGTGTTATAGACTCTAACAAATTGTCAGAAATAAGGGAGATGAAGGGTAGCTGAAGATATTAAGGGTATAAGGAAGATTTCCTGGAGGAAGAGGGCCTGTCAGGGTAGGAAAAAAGATAGAGATGAAAGGATGGATGGATGGATGGATGGATGGATGGATGGATGGATGGAATAGGAAATAGGATATTATTTTCTTTCTTTTGTTCTTTTTTTATTTTATTTTATATATATTTTTTGAGACAGGGTCTTGCTCTGACACACAGTCTGGAGTGCAGTGGCACCATCTCAGCTCACTGCAACCTCTATTTCCTGGACTCAGGCAATTCTCCCATCTCAGCCTCCTGAGTAGCCACCATGTTGGCTAATTTTTGTATTTTTAGTAGAGATGGGGTTTCTCCATGTTGTCCATGCTGGTGCTTGGATTCCTGCGCTCAAGTGATCTGCCTGCCCTGGCCTCCCAAAGTGCTGGGATTACAAGCGTGAGCCACCACACCTGGCCATAACAGGATATTCTTTTTAATTTTTCCAAAAAAACAAAATATTTATGTTCCTTTACTAGAGCAAGATTCCTGATCAGTATACAGTGATGTATTTACTAAACGGAGACCTGTGCAGAAATTACATACTATCTATCTAGATAGGTTGTTACATTTTTGCCTATTGATGGAATAGTTCCGTTTATCAAGTTCTATACATCAAAAAGCTTTTGAATTTCACCAGACTGTCCATTAATTCACCTCTGAAAAAGTGGCATTTAATTTCAGCTACTATATTTACAGCATTAAAAAGCTTATGCATTAAGGTGCTTCTCTGCACAATGGCATTGAGCAGACTGAGCTGAGTCCGTTATCCCACCCAGATTCATATAGTCACATTTGAGAGCTTTATACCAGAGAGCAGGGACAGTTACTGCTAACCATCACAGACTTCTTACTCTGAGAGCCTATCTTCTTGGCTACAAACCGTCCCATGTATAACTTGGCATTAGAGCACCAGGTCTGTTGGATGGTGGTGGCAGGCACTATTATTTTATATCCAGGTAAAAGGCCAATTTTAAAAACTTACACTTGGAAATAAAAATCAAGGGCAGAATATACTCAGTATTCAGCAATCTGGTATCTCAAATGATATGAATACTTTCAGAAACCAATGGCAAATTTTACCCACGTTTCCCAGCTATGGAGATATTAATACATTGATTCAAATCCCATTACTCAATTCACATAACCCTGAGGTCATCCTCCAAAGTGCGTATCAAAAAATAGGAAGTTAGAGTGACAGAGTTTGAAAGTGATGTTATACAAGTCAAACTTGGAAGGTCATAGTAAGCATACCTATGCTGAGAGAAAAGCATCAAATCCTTTGTGTACACATTTAGTTTTATTGTAACAAAGCAACTTGTACACTTTTAACGTTTAAAACTGAGCATCATCTTTCCTTTCCAGTGAAACAAAAAGAAAATTTAAAAATAAACAGGAACAACATTTCAATAGAGGATGTCAATTGCAAATAAGATCCTACAGGGTCTGCTGATTCTCCCACTGAGTGGCAGGGCTCAAGTCATCATCAGGAGATAATTTATTTTAAAAGTGTCATCTTTCTGTCAAATATCACAAGTAAACATGCCAAAGGAGAAGCCATGTTGTCAAAATGCCCACTTAACTCACCCAAACATCTCAAACCCACCCTTTGCTGACCTTCTATAACCCCACTTTCTAAAGTTTCTTTTTCTTTTTTTAAACAAGAGAAAGTAGACAGATACATGTTGATAAATGCTACCTGTCCATATTCACATAGAGACACAGTGTATTCTCTGAGCCCAACAAACAGAGAAAGGAGGAAAAAAGCTAGAATTATACGCACTACTACACAGGGGCCTAGCACCCTCCAGCTTCCAGCAGAGCGAAGGGAGCAGGATTTTTTTTCCCACAGAGCTTGGTGGTGTTGATTCCATACAGTTTTTATTCAGATAGTAAGCAATAAAAATGAATTTCGAGCAGAAAGGGGTAGAGACTTCCCATTGTATTCTGCTCAAGGTATTTCCCCCAAAACAAGTTGAGGAAAGAGACCTCAAGAACAGGGTGACTGAGCACAAGAGGGAAAACAACAACAACAACAAAACTACAACTTGCTCCTAGGGACAGGAGAAAATTTTTAAAAAAGGAAAGTTGGAATCTATCAGTGTTCTATTAGTCATCTTCTCCTTCATCCTCCTCTCCTTCCTTTCCTTCATCTTCTTCAACTTCATCCTCACCCCCTTCCTCATCAATATCTTCTAATCCTTCCTTGTCTTCTTCATCATCATCTTCTGCTCCTTCTTCTTCATCATCCATATCAGGAACCAAGTAGTACAGTAATGGTTTTGGCCAAATGTCATCTTCAATGACCTCTCCTAACCCATCAGCACCTGGTTTAGGTCAATAAACCAGGTAAAGAAGCTCTCTGGTTCTTCATGCTGCCTCTTTCTGCTGTCTTTCTTCTGCATTTGACTTGAACGTTTCCTCAAATCCTTTCCAGATTTCCATTTGATTTCAGTGGAATTTGAAGATAGATCACCATTCTCATTCAGATGAAATTCTTTGGAGAGAACTTTATTTTCAAAGTAAGGATTTTCATCCACCCTGAACGTGCCTGATCAAGTCTGATCTTGGAAGCTAAGCAGGGTCAGGCCTCGTTAGTACTTGGGTGGAATTAGGATATTCTTAATAAGAGGTATAGCCCAAGCAAAGGTAAAAATATAGAACAATCATGCTTGTGTATGGGCTCCTCATGGAAACCTGCTCTGCTAGAATTAGGAGAGTGGGGAGGGATGGAAGCTAATATTTGTTGTGCTCCTACTTGTGCTAGGTGCTTGCAGCTCATATGTTTTGGGGTGTCTGCTCTCCTGCATGCCCTCTCTCTAGGAATCATCCCCATACAGGGCTGAAAGGGTGGGTCTGTAGCCATGTTTGTGCCATTTGTCCAGTCTCACATCCTGGTCACGAATCACTGGACCATGGGTGAACACTGGATCTAAGCTCAGTTGATCCAGTTCTTCTCCTAGAAACATGGCACTAGGACACAGAAAAACTAACCCGGTGGACTTCCTGTGGAAAGGCTGGAGTGTAGAAAAGTCCAGAGTGGGAAATAGTGAGAGGTAGAAGGGAACCGAAGAAAGCTGAGATCAGTACGCACAGCGTAGAGAAAGGAAAATGTACACAGAGAAATACACAGGATGTTGTAAGAAAGATTCAGTAGCTCCTGGGAGATGGCACATGTGCCTGGATTCCAACAATTTGGTTCCTGGTTTCTCTCCTGAGGATGCTATATTTCATTTCTTATTCCTTGATTTCAGTTGAATTAGTTTAAGTGCTTTCCTGTTCCTTACGATAAAAATAGCCTTGGCCAAGACAGTTTGTTCACATTTTTTCAGATTATCCTCTTAACAATTCATTGAAATAGATATCACTTCCACATTATTAATATGGATATCAAGGCTTAGAGCGGCAATGTGACCTGCCTATATGCATTCGGTTGATAATGGTTGAGCTAAGAGTGAAACCCAGGCTTGCCTGGCTATAAACACCTTACACTTCTCCCTAAGGGACCTTGGCCAGTGTTTGAATCAACAGTTGATCCCAAAACACTTTGTCTGTAACTGCACAAGACACCCTCACTTCTGATGCTGTGTCTATTCAGGGCCAATTTGTTAACTTTTAGTCATTCTGAGATTCTCCTGTGGAGGTTCAAGCCCAGAAAGCTTATTTAATACATGAATTCAGAATTTGTAAGAAGTCAGATGCTGTATTCGTGGCTCTTACTGAGTCAAATTCAATGCAATCCTATCCTTAAAAAATACCCAGATTCTAGTGAATAAAGAGAAACTGGTCAAAATTAGTAGAATTTTTCCAAATCAAGAAAATTAAGAATGTCTTTAATTTGGGGGCCAGCTAAGTAATTTATTCATCCTAAACAATACTCACTGAATGGTTGATATGACTCTTATATTTTAATAACCCATTACAAATATACCTTCTTTGCGCAATCTATATTCTAGTCATAGTCAATTCTTACAGTCCTTTCAAATGCCATGCTACTAGAACCTGTATGCCATAATATGTGTGAAAATTCATTTCCCTTCCCCTATCTGTCTGGAAAACTTCCACTCTTTAGGATTCAACTGAAGGTGTCGCCTCCTCCACAAAACTGTCCACTAACTCTTAGCCTCATGAGGTTAGTAGATCTTTCTACTATGGCCCCAGGAAGCCCCAACCTTAACTCTCATCACTGCATTGTAATTGTCTCTTTGCAGTTGAAGTGACATGTTCTTCTCACTCTCATGCCAGGCCACTCTCTTTCCTTTCCGATTTCCACTTCCTCCTCATCTCTCATCTAATAGGAGATGAATTGCTAATCTAATGAACTTGAGATATTGATTAGACTACATTTCATTAGTGAGTAAGGTTGCTATGGTCAAGATCACTCTATCTTTCCTGTAGAAACTCAGGACTTTCCTACCCTTCCCCCACCATCAAAGAAGGTCTGGGATGTGACTCAGGCAACCCCCTTTTCCTTCTATTTCTCTTCTGTACAGTTGGTAAAGTAAGAGATCATGTAGCCGTGTGTGATGGAGGTGAGGCAGCTCTACCCCACAGGCCCAGCCATTCTCCCCACACCTTTGTGCCAGCATCTTCACCTGTGCATGCCTAGGTAAGCCAGGTGCGTTACATACTACCAGCTATGCTATCTTTTTGGAGGGAAAGAAATGGGAAACCCTACTTCAGTTTCCCAGCTGAAGTCAAGTGGTCCAGCTCTGGGTACCAGGGATGAGGTCATGAGTGGTGATGAGGTCATTGAGTGCCTGCCCATCCACTAACAAAGTGGAACTTGCTTTTCATTTAGATCTGTTTCCTTGTAAACTTCAGACTGTTGTAGTCAGCATTCTGGGCTAGGAGACTCGGAGCAGAGTTTGGCACTCAAACTCCATCCCACAACCCCCATTACACACTTTTTAGTGAAATATTCTAAACCAGTGGGTTTTGACCCTGGCTACACATTAAAATCACCTTCTATACCAGAAATCCAGATGACTCTAACACGTGGCTAAATTTGAGAGCCCTTGCAAAGGAGAGCTTCACAGTCTCCCCCATCCCACCCTAACGGAGGGCATGAGTTCTGCTATAAGGTGGTGGAAGGAAGCTTCAGGCATCAGTAGATTTGAATAGAGCTCAAAGTGAACTTGAGTTCACCTCTCTGTGCCATAGACCCATCATCTATAAAATAAGAGGATTCACTGAGAACTCTTGACGTTTTGGGAGTCATAGACACCTTTGAAATTTTCATGAAGGCTATGTGCATCTCCTCAAAAAAATGAACATTTGCCCTTATTCAGACATTCGCATTCGGCTTCTGGGGTGCTTGGATGCTCTGACACCCTGGCCTACAGGATCACTGAGATTCTGTCCAGCTTTCAGCTCCAAAGGCCAATCTCTGTAATGTGCTAGAGAGGACCATTGGGCGGGCCAGGCTTCGCTCCTTTTTCAATATTGTTCAAAATACACGTGCTTTGAACACCAGCACCAGCAAGATGCACATGCTGTGAGAAGCAGGGGGCATCTGATAACTGAGGGAACAGTTATCAGGGAGTGATTTATTAGTAAAATATTTATCAAGATTTTCAAGGCACCAGGCTCTAGGGATACCATTGTGAGAAAAAATACGCACACACAAACCCCACATTCATGATAAGGATATATTCTGATGGAGGTTTTTAGCTTTCATATCACACTTAGTACAGGACATATGTTCACTGAGTGGAGTTCACCCATTCTACTTAAAAATCTCTCTTTGTCTCCCTCTGTCTCTTTCTTTTTCTAATGCCCAAAAGTGCATTGTTGACTTTTTAAAAGACAATGCAGAATTTCCTTTGAAATTGGGCAAAAGACCCTGCCCCTTGGTCTGTTCTGACCCTCCATTTCCTGTGTCCTTCCACCCAGAGCAAGGACTCTTTGAGGCTAAGGACATGTCCACTTGGGGCCTGCACTCCACCCTTTCACACCATGCTCTTGTCATCCGTGACCCCGTATTCCCTGCCCAAATGTCCCTGAATCTGTTCCCAGAGCTTGTGCAGGCTGCTTCTTCGGATGTCTCTTCTCCAGGCTGGGTCACACTGCTGGTTTATGTGTCCCTGGACCCAAGGGGTGGCCACAGGGCAGCAGTTTGCTGGGGATGCGAAGGAGCTTGCATGTGCAGGATGGCATATCCACACAAATGCAAGTGAGGCCCATTGCAGAGAGCCAGAACTGGGAAGAGGGCCATGGGCTGGGGCTAGGGAACTGCCTCTCTCCAGGCCATCATTTTACAGCTCTGAAACTGAGAATTCTAAATTCAAACTTGGCCTTCCAGGGTATTATAAAAGTATATTTGTCTAAGTAGGTGGATAAAGACATATTTTAGTGAACAGTCTCTTAGCCTGAATGATAACTTTAAAGTATTTTTATAGATGGTATTTGGGCCTCCGTTTGTACACTTGTTCCAGGCTCCACAAATAATTGCGGGAGAGTCTAAGGTAGTAGGATTATGGTATGGACCCACCCAAGTTGCTTTGGCTCCTGACAGCTTTCCTTCATAGTTTCTTATAACAACCAAAGTAATAATAGCTAATTTTTTAAAAATAAAACTCTTATTGAAGTATAATATACATATATTAAAATGCATAATCATAGAATAAATACATCCATGTAACAGCCAACTGGATCAAAACAGAACATTGCCAGCATCTCTTACACACCCTTACAATAACCACTCCCTCCATCCTTCTCAAAGGTGACAAGTATCCCATATTAATTTGCCTATTTTTGAACTTTACATAAATGTAGTCACATCATATATATTCTTTTGCATCTGGCTTCTTTCCCTCAATATTATGTTTATGATTATCCATTTTATTGCATGTAGAAATAGTTCATTCACTTTCATTGCTATATAGTGTTCTATTGAATCAATTTACCATTTTTCATTTACTTATTTGGTTGCTGATATATGTTTGGATTGTTCTCATTTGCTACTAAGAATGATGCTGCTATGTTTATTCTTGTACCTGTCTTTTGGTGTCCATATACTTTCCTTTATGCTGAGTATATATTCCTAGAAGTGAGACTGCAGGATTTTAGGGTGTGTGAATACATTCAGCTTTACAGTACTGCAAAAAGTTTTCCCAAGAGGTCGTATAGAAAGACTTTTAAATTTTCTTTTATAGATAGAATGCTTTTCTGATTTCTCATTCTCTCATGTGTCAGTTTTGTTAAGGTTTGATTTCCTAGGGATTTATTCATTTTCTTTAAATTTCCAAATTTAAAAATAGACTTATGTTGTTTCTAACAGTCTCTAATTTATTCTTAATACCCATAGGACCTATAATAATATTCCTTTTTATTTCTAAAATCTGTGTCTTTTTTTATTTTCCTGTTTTTATTCTTCTTTTGCAAGTGATTTATTGATGTTATGAGTCATTTCAAAAAATAACTTTTGGTTTTGTTTATTTTCTTTATTGTACATTTGTTTTCAATGTTATTAATTTCTACTTTTATATATATTACCTTTTTCCTTCTACCCTCTATAGGTTTTACTTGCTGGATATTTTTCTAACTTCGTAAGAGATACTTAAATAATTGAGTTGCAGCCTTTCTTCTTTTCCAACATATGCATTTTAAACTATACATATTCTTTAAGCACTGCTTTAGCTGTGACCACAGGTTTTGATATGTCATATTTTCATAACCATTCCATTCTAAAAACTTTCTGATTTCCAATGTGATTTTATTGTTGATTATTTGGAAGTATATTGCTTAATTTCCAAATATTTAGAGACACTGTAGTGGTCCATCGTTATTTATTTCAAGCTCAATTCCACTGTGGTCAGAAAACATGTTTATTGCAATCCCTTAAAACGTGTTGAGATTTGCTTTAAGGCCCAGTACATGGTCAATTTTGGTAAATGTCCATGTGCACTTGGAAACAGTCTGTATTCTGCAGTTGTCAGGGTAGTGCTCTATATATATCAACTAGGCCATGTTTTATAATCATGCTGACTTTTTTGCCTGCTTGTTCTATCAGTTACTAAGAAAGATATGTTAAAATCTCCAACTATGCTTCTGGATTTGTCTGTTTCTCTTTTTAACTCTGTCTTTATTGCTTCATGTATTTTGAGGTGTTGTTAATAGGTTCATATAAACTTAGAATATTTCCACTTTCCTGTGGATTGACCTTTTAATCATCTTAAAACACTTCTCTTTATCTCTTATAATTCTTCTTGCCTTAAAGTCTACTTTATCTGATGTTAATATAACTATACAGCTTTCTTTTGGTTGGCATTACATGGTATACTTTCCTTTATCCTATTACTTTCAATTTTCTGTATCTTAGTATTTAAAGTGTATGTTGTAAAAAGAATATGGTTTTATTTCATTTTTTATCCAGTTTGACAATCTTTGGCTTTAAATTGGAGTATTAAGTCTTTTTGCAAATCATGGAATTATCTGTATATTTGGGTTAATTTTATTATTTTGCTAATTGTTTTCTCTTTATTTCATCTGTTCTATGTTCCCTTTTGTACATTTTTTGCCTTATTTTGGATTAATTATGTATTTTAATAATTCCATCTACCATGAACAAGGTTTTACCTATTGTTACTATTCTTTTCAGTGATTGCCCTGAAGACAACTGCACAGATAGACTCAGCCAAGCCTAATATCAGTGAATAAAATTTGCCAATTCCTGGACAATTCAAGGAACATGAATACTTCATTTACTACCCTCATATGTTTTAATTCTAAAAATATTTTAAACCACATCAATATTAATATTGCTGTTTTATAAATATTCAATATTAATGTGGATATACCCACACATTTATGCTTTCCATTAATCTTTGTTCTTTCCTGTATTTCCATGCTTTCACAGTGTATCATTTACTTTCAGCCTCAAGAACTCCCTTCAGTATTTTTTTAGGAAGCATCTGCTGATTATGAATTCTCTCATATTTTACTTGTCTGTAAATGTCTTCATTTTACTTTTATTTTAAAGGTTATTGTCAGTGGGTACAGAAGTGTGAGTCATAACTACTACCTTTCATCACTTTAAAGATATCACTCACTTATCTTCTTCCTTTCTTTGTGTGCGTGTGTGACAGAGTCCCGTTCCATCATCCAGGCTGGAGTACAGTGGCACGCTCTTAGCTCGCTGCAACCTCTGCCTCCCAGGTTCAAGAGATTATCCTGCCTCACCCTTCCGAGTAGCTGGGATTACAGGCACCTGCCACCACACCTGGCTAATCTTTGTATTTTCAGTAAAGACAGGATTTCACCATGTTGACCAGGCTTGTCTCAAACTCCTGGCATCAGATGATCCACTCACCTCGCCCTCCCAAAGTGATGGGATTACAGCCATAAGCAACCCCAAACGACCGCCTAGTTATAGTTAACCCCCCATTTTTTTTGAATCATATCAAATTAGTATTTCTTCTTTAAAGGTAATATGTATTGTTTTCAGTTGACTTTAAGATGATATGTTCTTCTTTGATTTTTGAGTAGTTTCACTACCATGTACCTATGTGTGATTTCTGTTCCATTAATTCTCTTTGGAGTTCATAAAACTTCTTGAATCTATGATGCAGATCAGTTTTGGAAATTTTTCCGCCTCTATCTCTTCATACATCATTTCTCCCCCATTCTATTGATCTGTTTTGGAAAAACAGATCAGTTTGGGAAAATTTTCAGCCTCTATCTCTTCATACATTGTTTCTCCCCCATTCTATTCCTCTTGTTCTTCTGGGGCCCCAACTACTTATTTGTTCAAACTTTCACTCTGTCCCACATGTTTCTTAGGTTCTTGTCCATATTTTCCATTCTTTTGTCACTCCATGCTTTAGTCCAGATGTTTTCTTCTGACAAATTTTTCAGTTTACTAATCCTATCTCAGCTCTTTCTAATCTAATGATAACTTCGTATGTCAAGTTTTTTATTTTGGATATTGTATTTTTCAGTTCTGGAATTTTTGTATGATCATTTTCAATAGTTCTATATTCCATGCTGAAAATTACCATATCACCATCTAATTTCTTTAATACACTTATGACAGTTATTTTAAAGTCTATTTTAACTCCAGTATCTTTATTTTCTATCGGTTTCTGTATACTGTCTGGCTTTCTCTTCCTCATGGTTGTTGGACATTTTGTCTTATCTGCAGGTGAATCTGGTAATTTTAGATTTAATATGAGATATTATATATCAGGCTGTTGATTATGTTATCTTCCTCCAAAGATTATTAACTTTTGCTTCTGGCAAGTAACTAGGTAAAGGCAGATTGACTCACCTTAATTTAGTCAATTAATGAACAGATTCAAAACTGGGCATTAGTCTTTATGAGGGTTGTTGCATTTCTAGTTAATCCATATTTCTAGATTATAACCCTTGAAAGTTCCACCTGAAAACACTGAGTAAACGTCATGGTTCCTTTTTCTTGACCCTAAACTCCAATTTTTGTCCGCTTTAGCTCCATAAGTGTGCCAATAGAGATGCTCAACTCTTCACCTTTCAATCTTTTCTGTCCAGATTCTGGGTATCTAAGGTAATCCTTGTCAACTAGCAGATGCCTTGTGGGGAAAAGCAACACAGAATGTCAGGTTCACAGCTCTTTGCTTCCCGTCTCTCTGTGATCTTAGGCTCTTAAGTCCTCCCAGCCTTGGCTGTTCTCCAATGTCTTTAAAATTATTTTTATTTTTTATTTTTTGTTTTTGAGATGGAGTCTTGCTCTGTCACCCAGGTTGGAGTGCAGTGGCAGGATCTTGGCTCACTGCATACTCCATCTTCCAGGTTCAAGTGATTCTCCTGCCTCAGCCTCTCTAGTAGCTGGGATTACAGGTGTGCGCCACCATACCCAAATAATTTTTATATTTATAGTAGAGACGGGATTTCACCATTTTGGTCAGGCTGGTCTCGAACTACTGACCTCAAGTGATCCATCTGTGTCAGCCTCCCAAAATGCTGGGATTACAGGCTTGAGTCAGCCTGGCCTAAAATGATTTTTAAAAATTTCATACAGCTTTTCTATTTGTCCTTAGTGGGAAAGTTGGTCTGAAGTAAGAAAGTTTTGATAGCTAACATTTATGAAGAGATTAATATGTTTCAGGCACATTTTGCACATTTAACATATATATACTCACTTTACAACAGTTCTAAGATGTAAGTTCTCTTATTTTCCCTGCTTTACAGAGAGAAGAAATGGATCACAGAGTGATGAGTAGTTTGTCCAAGGTCATGTAGTATAAGTGATACATCCAGAATTTGAAGCCAGGCAACCAGGGTTTAGGACCCTACACTTAGCCATAGAGATCTAAACCTCTTAATTCTCACCTGTCCTATATGTATTTGGGATCATGAGGTATATCTAATGCCTCATATTAAATACGCATTTTACTTGAATGAATCTGAGTGGGTTTCTGTTACCTGCTCTCAGATGATTTCTGACCAAGCTCTTTGGACAAGTTGCCTCTCCTACCAAAATGCTTCTCTAGAACAAAAGTGCATATTACTAATATCCTTTCCCCAAATGGGTCTTTTTTTTTTTAATTATTATTATACTTTAAGTTCTAGGGTACATGTGCACAACGTGCAGGTTTGTTACATATGTA
>NW_012110919.1:18428426-18530740 GCF_000951035.1 Colobus angolensis palliatus | reverse complement strand
GGGAGTTACCCGATTTTCCAGGTGTTGTGTGTCTCAGTTTCCCTGGCTAGGAAAAGGGATTCCCTTCCCCCTTGTGCTTCCCAGGTGAGGCGATGGCTCGCCCTGCTTCAGCTCTCGCCGGTCGGGCTGCAGCTGCTGACCAGCACCGATTGTCCAGCAATCCCTAGTGAGATGAACCCAGTACCTCAGTTGAAAATGCAGAAATCACCGGTCTTCTGTGTCCCTCGCCCTGGGAGCTGGAGACTGGAGCTGTTCCTATTCGGCCATCTTGCTCCGCCAAAAACCAAATGGGTCTTATTTATCTTCCCAGAGCTTCTCATTTGTTATTATCCTTATGATCTCATTTGCTTTCCTTATTTTTAAAAGGGCACTCACTGGGTAATTCCCTCACACCCATGGTTCCAGCAAACCCGTCTATGAGAAGTAAAGGATATATTCAAGCTAAAAGTAGGCAGCCTCAGTGAAGGAACAAAGTCCTCCAGCAAGGTTAAAATTCCACCAGGCTTGTGTTTCAAGACCCAAAGCACAGCTTGAACCAGAGAGGTAATTGAGCCAGCTGCTGAGAGGCAGCAGCCACGTCCCCCCAACACATTAATCTGCCTCCCTCTGCTATGAAAGGGACCCAGGGCTTCGATTTTAGCAGCGTGAGGAAACACACTATTTTCATGCGTGGTTCCATAAAAGTCGCCTCCTGGAGCTCTTACCTAAAAAAAAAATAAAGAAAAATACAAGAACAGTCTTTGCAGCTTCACATCGCTTTTTATTTAGCAATCTTACTTTATAAAATTCAACCAGCTGTTTATTTTTTCCACTACTGGCCAAACATGGTACCCAGTGGTGGTTTATTTGGGGTCCATTTTGGCCCACACCATGGTCTAGAGTTGGGGGAAGTTCAAAGGATGGTGTTTGTCTTGGGGGGAATTGGAAGTAAGAAAAAACATTCTTTTCAGGGAAAAGGGCCCTTCAATCATGATGGAAACATTTCCTCTTTATCAGGACAGAATGGGGAAAAGGATAATAGAAATTCATCTTATCCTGTGGATATGCTGTTGCCTGGAATTCAGAGAGAAATCTAAAAACTTAGTAAGAGCACCAAAAAGGGGTTAGGTTGCTCATCTCAGAGGATTCCAACAGGAACTCCCACCTCCTACATTAAGATAATGATGATGATCATGATCATGGTCATAATCATGATCATGATGATGGTTCATTTTATTGGCTATCATGTGTGAGATGAATTATATACCTTATCTCTGAGCAACATGAAAGGCAGTTATTTGTATCCTATTTTACAGATGGGAAAATGAGGTTAGAAAAGTTGTATAATTTGCCCACAGTTTCTCTGCAAATGGTGAAGTGGGGATTCTACCCTAAAACCCATGCTCTCCTCAAAACACCACCTTATCTTCTGACTTCTCTGTATTGTCACACCAAAGTGATAATGAATTTTTTTTTTTTTTTTTTGAGATAGAGTCTTGCTCTGTCACCCAGGCTGGAGTGCAGTGGCATGATCTCGGCTCACTGCAACCTCTGTCTCCCAGGTTCAAGCGATTCTCATGCCTCAGCCTCCCAGGTAGCTAGGACTACAGTGCCACCATGCCTGGATAACTTTTTGTATTTTTTAATACAGACAGGGTTTCACCATGTTAGCCAAGATGGTCTCCATCTCCTTACCTTGTGATCTGCCCGCCTCAGCCTCCCAAAGTGCTGGGATTACAGGTGTGAGCCACCACGCCCGGCCAGTAATGAATATTTTAAAATAAGGTCAAATCAATGTTGTGACAGAATAACTACTCTCCCACAAAGAAATAAAAAATACTGCAAAACCATTAAAGATTATTTTACAGTAATGAGTGGGAAAGTTCCTAGCTCCAGGAAAAGACAACTAACACTGAACAAAGTTTCCAAACATCCAACCTTCTAAATAGACCCACAAACGACTGAGTCAGACATTCACCCAGGACTTCTTAAAAGCTGCAGAACTGGTTCTTTATCAAGAGGAAAGAGGTTGTGGGAAGTCTAGGTAATTAGTCACAGGCCTAGTAGGTCCTGCCGTATTTGGGGTCTGAGCCTTTTCCTTCTACGGTGGATGGGAGGGGTGCTTCTCCACCTCCTAGCACAACAGTTCTCAAATATTTTAGTCGCAAGACCCTTTTACATGTTTAAAAATTACTGATAGTTCTAGGGAGCTTTTGTTTACAGCACCTGTGAACATTCACAATATTATAAATTAAAACTAGAACTTTAAAAATATTTACTTACTAACTTAATTAAAAATAATAAAAATAAACCCATTACATGTTAACTTAAATAAGATTTTAATGTAAATAACTGTATTTTCCAAATAAAAAATTAATGAGAATAGCAGCATTGTTTTACAGTGTTAAAAACCTCTTTACTGGTGAAACCCCGTCTCTACCCAAAATACAAAACTTAGCCAGGCACGGTGGCATGCACCTGTAATCCCAGCTAGCTGGGAGTCTGAGGCAGGAGAATCGCTTGAACTCAGGAAGCAGAGGTTGCAGTGAGCCAAGCTGGCACCATTGCACTCCAGCCTGGGCAGCAAGAGTTAAACTCCATCTCAAAAAAACAAAAAAACAAAACAAAAAACAAAAAAACCCTACTGTCCACTTTCATCCAAAATTGCTAGATTCTTATATCTGCTTGTTCATTTTATCTGTTGTATTTACTTTGATTGAAGAATATGAAAAACACTGACCTTGCACAAATGTGTAATTGGAAAAAAATGAATATTTTAATAGCTGTTAATGTAGCTGTGGATATTCTTCTTTGATATTACAGAAAAACTTAACAAATAGTTATTTCTTAAGCATTGCAATGTAGAATCTGAAACCATGTTAATCATTTCTGGTCTTTGCTATTCATATATTGAAATCCATTGGTCTTTCTTTTTTTTTTTTTTTTTTTTTTTTTTAGACGGAGTCTCGCTCTGTGGCCTAGGCTGGAGTGCAGTGGCCGGATCTCAGCTCACTGCAAGCTCCGCCTCCTGGGTTTACGCCATTCTCCTGCCTCAGCCTCCCGAGCAGCTGGGACTACAGGCGCCCGCCACCTCGTCCGGCTAGTTTTTTGTATTTTTTAGTAGAGACGGGGTTTCACCGTGTTAGCCAGGATGGTCTTGATTTCCTGACCTCGTGATCCGCTCGTCTCGGCCTCCCAAAGTGCTGGGATTACAGGCTTGAGCCACCGCGCCCGGCCTGAAATCCATTGGTCTTTCTTGTACTCAGAATGGATCTTTTTACCCATTTTTTTTAACATCATCCATTGGTAATTGGAAATATTAGTTATTTGAGTTATGCAGATTTTCTAAATTGATACATTTCATTACACTAGTCAGAAACCATACTCTTTGTCACCTATGATGTCATTAGAAAAGTGTTAAGTATGGGAAGCTATCAAGCTTATGGTTGCAGATGCAAATTTTGAAAAATTCTAACTTCTGCTTGAAAACCCATTGTTTTTTTCAAGTGACAACAATACTGTCAGTTACTTTTTTTTTGGAAGTGACAGGCTCTCTTTGTACACTTTCAAGGAAATAGCTGCCAAACTCTCAAGTTGATAGAGAAATAATTTGTTTTTTTGATATTGTTTCAAGTAAAATTGGTGTTCCGTGAAAGAAAGGGCCAGTTCAGCCTACAACTCAGTTGCAAAGTGTTTTTTTCTTAGGACAGCCATCATACTTTTGCATGCAGTAGAAGTACCTTATGTATATTTCCCATTCCATCACAAGGAATATTGTTATTAAGATGTATACATCCAGGCACAGTGACTCACACCTGTAATCCCAGCACTTTAGGAGGCCGAGGTGGACAGATCATGAGGTCAAGAGATTGAGACCATCCTGGCCAACATGGTGAAACTCATCTCTATGAAAAATTTAAAAATTAGCTGGGCATGGTGGTGCACGCTGTAGTCCCAGCTACTCAGGAGGCTGAGGCAGGAGAATTGCTTGAACCCGGAAGGTGGAGGTTGTAGTGAGCTGGGATCGCACCACTGCACTCCAGCCTGGCAACAGAGTGATACTCCGTCAAAATATATGTATGCATGTATACATATATATATATCTCAAAGGGTTGAGATTTACAAAATTTAGTAATTTTTACTACTTCATCAAAGCATTCTTTTTTTTTTAAGACGGACTCTTTGTCACCCAGGCTGGAGTGCGGTGGCACAATCTTGGCTCACTGCAACCTCCACCTCCTGGGTTCAAGTGATTCCCCTGCTTCAGTCTTTCTAGTAGCTGGGATTATAGACATGTGCCATCACACCCAGCTTATTTTTGTTTTTTAATAGAGGTGGGGTTTCTGCCATGTTGACCAGGCTGGTCTCAAACTCCTGACCTCAGGTGATCTGCGCACCTTAGCCTCCCAAAGTTCTGGGATTACAGCCATGAGCATTCTTAATGGAAACTGGAATTCTTTTTTCCTACTGGTTAGTGTGTGGTGGTGAAGAGTATATTTGGGTACCACTGCCTTCATTCATGCTGAGCTACTAGCAGTTTCATCTACCATTATTGTACCATTAGTGCAAAAGTCAACACAGAAAGGCAAATGTTTTATTACGAAAATTATTTTAACCTTGTGAATCCCCTGAAAGGGTCTTGAAGACCCCCAGGAGTCCATGACCACACTATAAGAATAGCTGTCCCATCAAATTGAAGGAAGATGAAGCTTCAAGAAAATCACTGAGGGAGTTGCTTGCAAGAAGTGGAGATTGGCACCCTCCCTGGATGCTTGTGGAACTTCCGAGTCAGTAGGCAAACCCTGGGCTGCCATGATAGATGAAGGGATTCTTGGGAGAACTTGGCATGCCTATCCTGGAATCTAGGGGGGACCACAACATAGGATTGTGCATTTTTACTGTTCATTAAGATGGCTGGCTGAGGGCAAGAATAGGGGCTGAGGACCAAGGGAAAAGGGTAATTTGTCCATTCAGATGAGGTACTCTTTTACAGCCTGCACAAGGCATAATGTGTATCAGTGGCAGCTCCAGGTTGGGAGCATGCATGCACCCAAGGACTTCCTACCTGGAGATTTCTAAAATCATGAGGCTAGCTGGAGTAGCCCCCAGTAGTATGGAGAGATGGGATGGGACTGTGGATAATGTGTGTCTTGGTCCTCTGAGACTGCCGTAACAAAAATACCATAGACTGGGTGGTTTATAAACAACAGAAATCTATTCCTCGTGGTTCTGGAGGCTGGGAAGTCCAAGATCATGGCAGATTTGGTGTCTCGTGCAGGTCTGCTTCCTGGATCATAGATGGCTGTCTTCTCACTGGGTCTTCATGTGGTGGAAGGGGCAAGACAGTTCTGTGGGGCCTCTTTTATAAGGGTACAAATTCCATTCATAATCATTTAGTAAAGGCCCCACCTCATTATACCACCACATTGGGGATTGGGACTTCAACAAGGGATTTTTGGGGGATGCAAGCATTCCATCTATTGCCTTGTGCCTAGGAAGAAAATGAGGTATCTTCTACCCAGTCTAGTTCTCCGCAACCATTTGAGAATGTTAAAGAGGATGTCAGAGGTTCTCAGGGCTTCATGCAAGGTAGCAGAGTGCTAAAGGAAGGGGCAGGGGACAGAAAGATGTCCAAAGCTGATAAGAGGATAGATGCCCCACAAGGTAAAGGATCATTGAGAGAGATTAGAGGGGTCAGGGACATCTGGGGCAGCAGGCGCCAGGATGAGGCTCGATATTACCTCTAGAAAACCATGCATGTCATCAACACAGAGAGGACCACAACAAACAGAGCAGACCAAGGGCATCTCCTCACCTCTGCCAGCAGATAACTCATCTCTTCTTCCTAACTCTGAATTGCCTGCAAGGATAGACCACCCAGGCAGGGGAGGGGAAAGGAAGTGAGCTAGTACTGCTTATGTCCTCTCCTGTTTTCCCCATTCCCACCATACAAGGCTTTTCCCCATTCCCACCATACAATGCCCAGAGACAGAAGAAGGAAGAGCAGCAGTTCACAATCCCCTTATTCGAGTTGGAACAGCCTGGGAGTTTGAAATGGACATTCAGAACCATAGTCTTAAACTAGACCGAATTGAGTTTCAATTGCCTGATGTGTCAAGAAAATAATTGGATCAGTTTATGTTCTTGATAAGGTATCTGCTACACTGTGAGGAAGATTTAATACAATATAACTAGAGGTAGTGAATGAAATAAATGGGATTGTTATGTGTTTATTCCCCCAAAGAGCTGAGGCCACAAATCAATCATGTTTAAACAACTAAAACTGGCTGTAAAGCACAATGACCAAGATTCCTTTCAGCCACCTCCCTAAAGTATCCATGGAAGTAAAAATAAGTGTTGTCTCTTTTTCTGCCCATCATTGGCTAGAAAACTCCATGGAGTAATGAAGGGAGCATTGGGTAGAGTGAAGATACACAGCTTCTGTCTTCCCAGAAACCTCTATCCATTGTCACCATACCTCCATCCCATCTGACACCAGTGGACTGCTAATTGCATTACTTTGCTTGTCCTCCGGCCACAAAGGTGGACATGTCGTTAAGGCTTGGCCAAACATGACTCCCCATCTCCTTGCTTACAACAATTAGTGTATTGGGCAGACTAAGACCAAAGCAGGCCAATCAGAGTGCCATCAAGTGAATTAATCTATGGTTGCTAGGGCAGGAAGTTGTTTTCTGTTTTTTTTTTTTTTTTTTTTTTTTTTTTTGAGACTGAGTCTTGCTCTGTCGCCCGGGCTGGAGTGCAGTGGCCGGATCTCAGCTCACTGCAAGCTCTGCCTCCCGGGTTTATGCCATTCTCCTGCCTCAGCCTCCCGAGTAGCTGGGACTACAGACGCCCGCCACCTCGCCCAGCTGGTTTTTTGTATTTTTTAGTAGAGACGGGGTTTCACTGTGTTAGCCAGGATTTTTTTCTAAAATCATGGTGCTGTAAGGATGAACTAAGCCTCTTGCTGGTAAGGATCCTCTTTAGTGGATAAAGGTGAAGAGCTGAGAAGAAAATAGGGCTGAGGGGTAGAAAGAGAGACCGATGATGATGTTGTCATTGGACCCCCTGGGTCCACCTTGGACTGAAACTCTGAAAGATGCCCCTTGGACTTCCAAGTTCTGGGCCTATTGCTCTTTTGTCAAAATTTTTTCTGAGACAGGGTCTTGCTCTGTCATCCAGTCTGGAGTGCAGTGGCATGATCATGGCTTACTGCAGCTTTGACCTCCAGAGCTCAAGTTACCCTCCCTCCTCAGCCTCCCAGGTAGCTGGGACTACAGCTTCATGCCACTACACTTGGCTAATTAAAAAAAAATTTATAGAGACGGGGTCTCCCTATGTTGCTCAGGCTGATCTCAAACTCCTAGGCTGAAGCAATCCTTTTGCCTTGGCCTCCAGCAGTCTTCCTACCTTGCCCTCCCAAAGTGCTGGGATTATAGGCGTGAGCCCCTGTGCCTGACCTTTTGATTAAGATAAGAAAACTTGAGGTTTTATTGTTCTTTATGACCAAAAACAGTGTGAATACACTGGACTCTAGATTCAGCTATTTCAGTTACATAGGAGTGTGGGCAACTTATTAAACTTTATTAATTTTTAAATTTATTTATTAATTCACTTATCCAATAAACATTTATTGAACATATACTAAGTAAACTCAGCACCAAAGATGAAAGATGAAACTATTTGATTCCTGTCTTTAAGGAGCTCACAGTCTTTGGAGAGAAAAAAAAATGACCACAAAACAAGGAAATATTGTTTTAAAATTCAAGGTGAGTACAGAGAAAGCATATAAACATAAGTCTGTCTGGAAATTTCAGGCAAGGCTTTGAGTTTGAGACTTGCTGCCAGAGAGGCAAGGGCATTCCAGATAGAGAAGAGCACCTGCAAGGCATGGAGGCAGGAGAGGGGTGGGCATAGGATAGCTCTAGCATAGTGTGGGAGACAGGAGAGGCAGACCGTAAGTCAAGAGAGGTGGACAGGGTCAGATCAGAAACTATATTATGCAAAAAGGTTTTGCTTAAGTCATGGAGAGCCACTGAAGGATTTGCAGTAGGAGAGAAAGGTTGGATAGGATTTGAAAGATTAAAAAATCCAAACAAACAACACAATTCCAGATGATTGAAACAGGGCAAGATTGGAGACAAAGAGAACTAAGAGATCAAATGGTGGTAAGAGTAGGAGATTGAGGAAGGTGGCTGTTGAATTCGTTTGTGTGAGATGCTGCGTGGTCGGGCTAGGTCATATATCTAAGTGGTGAGCAGATATTCTAATTGAGTAGCCAGAACATGTTGGCTCTTTGGATGTGGATAAGCAGGAAGAGGATTATATGTTACTTAATGGGTTTATGATAAGAATAGTTCTTACATTTCTGAGATTCTTAACCTTTTGGGAGTCATAGATCCCTTTGAGAATTTTATGAAAGCATAAAATTGTCTTCTCATAAATATGTCTTCCCATAAATATAAACATATATAAATATGTCTTCTCATAAATATAAACATGCATAATAATAATAGCTACCATTTGCTAAACACTATGTTCCAATCACTGTTCTAGATACTTTATTTATTTAATTGTTACAGCAAACCTATGATTTGGTACTATTTTTTATCCCCATTTTATGGTTAATAAACTTGGAGAGGTGAAATAATTTGCCCAAGTCACACAGTAAACAGCAGGCCAGAAGTTGAACCAGGTTGTCCAACTCAAGCTCTGTGATTTAATGACTATGTTTCACCAGCCCTCATACACAGGTACTTGTATTAGTCCATTTTCACACTGCTGGTAAAGACATACCCGAGATAAAGACATATCCAAGACTGGGCAATTTACAAAAGAAAGAGGTTTAATGGGCTTACAGTTCCATGTAGCTGGGGAGGTCTCACAATCACAGCAGAAGGCAAGGAGGAGCAAGTCTTCTTTTACATGGATGACAGCAGGCAGAGAGGGCTTGTGCAGGGAAACTCCGTTCTTAAAACCATCAGATCTCATGAGACTCATTCACTATCATGAGAACAGCACAGGAAAGACCTGCCCCCATAATTCAGTCACCTCCCACTGGGTTCCTCCCACTACACACGGGAATTATGGGAGTTAAAATTCAAGATGAGATTTGGGTTGGAACACAGTCAAACCATATCAGTACCTATGCTGTGCCTACAGTTCAGGAAGTTAGAGATTCCTCCACCCAAAGTCCATCCACTGCCCCTTAAAAGTCCAGATCTGGCAGTAAGAACACCTGCTATAAATGAAAGCCATTGGTCAACTCTAGGGAGTGAGATCAGTGTAAGGGATTCCCATCAATGATTTTGGGTACCCGCAAATTTACCTTCCATCACTGTGGTTGAAAGAGACCAGCTTTATGGCCTAACCCAGTGATACTATGTTTCTCCCTAAAGGAGCATTTGAAAACATTTTTTTGTTAGATTCCTCATTAAATGTTAATGACAGATACACTGTTTATCAGTTTATGTTCTCTGTGTGTGTGTGTGTGTGTGTGTGTGTGTGTATGTGTGTATGCTTTATACATAAAAAATAAGGCTTTTTCAGTCTCTCCTCCCACTTAGAGTCAACTTTTCCCTGGTTAGGGGTGTCATGTTACCATTGAGATACACACTCTAACCCTAACCATCTACCTATTAAAACTGTTTTCAATAACTCTCTGTCTTAGCCTACTAGAAAGAGACTTACCTCGCTTGATGGCTTGAAGAAGCTGCTCTGCTGTGAGAGGACTTATGGAGACCGCCTTTTGGTAAGAAAAACCTGCAGGCAGTCTCAGAACTGACAGTAATTCCCAGCCAATAGCCAGCAAGAGAACAGGACCTCAGTTCTACAATCCCAGGGAAATGGATTCTGCCACCAACCTGAGGGAAGAAAGGAGGAAAGGATGGGGAAGAGGCAGAAGGGAAGGAAGGGAAGGAGAAAAGGAGGAAGAAAAGAGAAGAAAAAAAGAAAGAAGTAAAATTGAAGGAGAAACTAGATTGGATGTTAACTAATACGTATTGTAGGACAAAGAGATATAGAAAATTGCCATTTTGCAACAAAATTTCAGGAGATGCCAAAATCACTGAGTGAAAAGTTATTGAGAAACTGGTTATTTATACCATCTCAAAGGATAACTCCATGAATTATTTAGTAATTACAAAAGGTTAAAAGGAACCTCTACAATGGGAAAATCTGGCACTATCATCTTAATCAAGTGATCAGAATTACCATCACTAATAATGAAAAAAACAGATATTCTGTGTCTACAGAAGTGATGTTCTGGAGACATCATCGTTTATGCAGCATTCCTGTCTTTTACGTCAGAATCTAATCATAAGAAAACAATCAGACCATTCTGCAGAACAACTGTCCTGGGCTCCAAAACCTCTCAATGCCATGAAAGACCAAATAAGAAGGAGAAATAAAAAGTAGCACCTTTCTGGATTAAAGGAGACACAATGGACATACAAACATAGCAACTAAAAGCAATAAAACAACGGTGATTGTGGTTTGAATCCTGGATCAATTAAAAAAAAAACCTATTAAAGACATTTTGGGGCATCTTCAGGAAATTTGAATTTTTGTTACTATGCAACATCTTTGCAGCAATATTAATGGCTCAAGTGTGATACCTGCGGGAGAATGTCCTCATTCTTAGGAGGTTCATACTGAGTAGTTAGAAGCAAAGCGTTGTAGTATTTGCAACTTCTTCTCAAATGATTCCGTCAAAAGAATGTGTGTGTGTGTGTGTGTGTGTGTGTGTGTACATATATGGAAAAAAGCAAATGTAGCAACAATTGATAGGTGTGATGGTTCGTATTAAGTGTCAGCTTGATTGGCTTGAAGGATGCAAAGTATTGTTTCTGGTGTGTCTGTGAGGATGTTGCCAGAGGAGATTAACATTTGAGTCAGTGGACTGGGAAAGGAAGACCTACCCTTAATGTGGGTGGGCATCATCCAATCGGCTGCCAGCAAGGCTAAAAAAGGCAGACGGAAGAAGGTGAAGTAAGCTGGCTTGCTGAGCCTTCAGATTTTCATCTTCCTCCCATGCTGTATGCTTCCTGCCCTTAGACATCAGACTACACATTCTTCGGCCTTTGGACCCTTAGACTCAAACCAGTGGTTCGCCTTTAGCCACAGATTGAAGGCGGCACTGTTGGCTTCCCTACTTTTGAGGCTTTGGGACTCAGATTGAGCCACTACTGACTTCCTTGCTCCTCGGCTTACAGAAGTCGTGGGACTTTGCCTTGTGGTCATGTGACCCAATTCTCCCTAATAAATTCCCTTTGATAAATACATCTCTCCTATTAGTTCTGTCCCTCTGGAGAGCCCTGACTAATATAATAGTTTAGGTGAAGGGCGAAGTTCATTGTACTGTTCTTTAAATTTTCTATAGTTTTGAATTTTTTCAAAATAAAATTTGGATACAAACAAAACGGTTTCCAAATTACACGACCGCTCATATTTGTGAATCCCAGAGGCTTCCAGTGATAAGCATGTCACTTCACACACATTATCTCAGCTAATGCTCACCAAATTTAGAAGTTGTTAAATGAATAAATTCATCATTTATCAGGTACTTGCATGAATAATGAATGAATTATTATGCTAATTTTCTAGTTGTAGAAAACTGAGGCTCAGTGATGCCAACATTTCTAAGGTCTCACTGTTAAAAAGTGGCCAAACATCCCCCAACATGGCCCCATGACTCCTCCCCAACAGACAAACTTCCCACACAGACCAGACTCCACCAGTTGGTCATGGGTGCATATGAGATGCCCTGTCCAGAAGTTGGTGATCCTGGAAGTTTCTAGAAATCAACAGGGAGCAGCAATTACAGGCTGCTTTTGAAACATGTTGACTGCCTGGGAAGCCCTGTCATCCATTCTTTGGGCTTATTTGCACCTTCCAGTTACTGTTAACATCTTTTGCCCCTTTGCGGTAATTGAGATTGTAAATTTTAAGAAGCATAGCCTTTTGTACATGTAATAAAGGATTTTGTTGCCGGTTACTGCTACCCAAAGCAGTCCAGAAATTTTCTCCAATGGACTGTAGCAAGGGCATACCTGCACTACTCTGTAGGTTGCCAAAGGTATCCTTTAAACATTTTAATCTCACTGAATGTTTGAATAAACTAAGGCCAAGTAGGTAAAGTGACTTGGCCAAGTTGATGTAATAAACTTGGTAACAAATACCATTTCCCAGAACTGTGGGTCATAGTTCCACTAGACTCTTGCTTCTCATCTGGTAGACAGAAGGAACACCAAGGAGACTTGTTAAAAATACAGACTCCCAGTCCCTGTTCTTGGAAATTGTGATTCAGTAGGTCTTGACAAGACCTGGGAATCTGCATTTTGAAAAAATGCCCCAGGTGAATGTAATGTTGGAACTTACCAGACTCCACTGTGAGAAACATCACTCTAAACTCTCCACTCCATGCTGAAAAGGAGCAGGTCTTCTCATATCTGTTTCTCCAGTGACTCATAGAGTGCCTGGCACATGGCAAGTGCCTATGGCATTTCAACAAATATTTGTCGAGTTCCTGTGAGATGGCAGGTTCTACTCCAGGTATTTGGGATATGTCAGTGGAGAGACAAAGATAGAAAAACTCTTGCCCTCAAGGAGCTTAAATTCCAGCAAAATGTAGAGAACAACAAACCAAAAATGTTTAAATAAATAAATAATATGTTATGTTAGAAAATGATAAGAATGTTGGGGAAAAGAATAGCAGGGGAAGGATCAGGAGTTTGGATCAGTGCTGTTTACAGTTTCGTTTGGTGGTTTTGGTGAAGGTGGGGTTCATAGAGAAGATGACCTTTGAGCAGTGGCCTGAGGGAAAGGCGGAATGGACCATGCAGGCTTCCAAGGGGAAAGTGTTCTAAGCAGAGGGATCAATGAGTGCAAAGACCCTAAGAATGGAGCGTCCCTCATGTGTTCAAAACAGCGAGGAGGCCTGTGTGGCTGGAACGGAAAGAGGCAGGAAGGAGGTAGTTGGAGGTAAGGTCAGAGAGGTTGTTAGCTGGGGGTGAGGGGGTGGGGAGCGTTGGTGATGGGGAGCGGAGAGGTCGTAAAATACCTTTAGGTTTCTATGATGACTTTGGCTTTTACTTCAAATGAAATAGGAGCCATTGCAAGGTTTCAAGTAGAAAAGTGATGTAATCAGATTTACATTTTAGAAGGATGCTTCTAGCTCTAGCATTAGTGTGGCAAGGGAGTAAGCTTGAAAAGCAGTGAGGAAGATATTTTAATATTCAGGCCAGAGACGATCATGGCATGAACCATGATAACAGTAAAAGAGTGGTAAAGGCTTGGAGGGTTCTGGGCTCATTTTTGAGAGGAAGTAGCAGGGTTTCCTGATGGACTCGATGTGGAGTAGAGAGAGGGAAGTCAAGGATGACTCCATGTTTTCTGGCCTGAGCAACTGGAAGGACTGAGTTTTCATTCACTGAGATGGAGAAAAATGCAGGCGGGGTGGGTGTAGGGGAGACCCACAAGTCAGCTTAGGACATATGAAGATCAGGGTATCTATTGAACATCCAAGTGTAGGTAGTTGGCTATATGAGCGGGTACCAAAGAGAGCTCTAAGCTGGAGATATGTACTTGGGAGTCATTGGCATAGAGTTGGTCTTTAAAGCTATGAGACAGGACAAGGTCACTTCAGAAGCAAAGGTAGAAAGAGAAGAGGACCAATGGCTGAGGCCTTCCTTATGTCAAATAAAAAAGGAGGAACCAACAAAGGAGACTGAAAGGGCAGAAGGGAAACCAGAAGAGCACGGCATCTGAGAAGCCAAGGGAAGAAATTCTTTCAAGGGGAAGAGAGACTGGAATGCAGCGTCAACTGTGCCAGATGCTGCATTCTAGTCAAGTAAGATAGACTTTGCACTGAGAACGGACCATTGGCTTTAGGAACGTGGAGGTCACTGGTAACCTTGAGAAGAGCAGTTCGGCGGCAGAGTAAGGCCAAAGGCTGACCAGAGTAGAGAGTGACACAGATTACTACAGCAAATATAAACAACTCTTTGGAGGGGTCTGTTAGTTTTCTACTGCTGTATAACAAGTTAGCACAAACTTAGTGGCTTAAAATACATGCAGTTATCATCCTACATTTTCCATGGGTTGGGAGTCTGGGCGGGGGTTAGCTGGGTCCTCTGCTTGGGGTGTCACCAGGTGAAATCAATGTGTCTGCTAGGATGGATTCTCATCTGAGGCTCAGAGTTCTCTTACAAGCCCACTCAGTTGTTGGCACAGTTAAGGTCCTTGCAGCAGTTATTTTTTTGCAGACTGGCAGGCAGCGGTCACTTTCAGCTCCTAGAGGTGACCCTCAGACTTTGCCATGTACCCCCCTTCATAGACCCTCTCACAGACTAGCAGTTTGCTTGGTATTGGCCAAAAAAAGAGCATCTCTGACACTTCATCTTCTCATAAAGGGCTCACCTGATTAGGTCAGGCCCACCCAGGATTATCTCGCTTTTGATAAACTCAAAGTTAGCTGATTAGTAACCCAATCAGAAGTGTAGTATTTCATCTTATTCACTGGCCCCTCCCATACTCAAGGACAGGGGACTATACAAGGTGTGTACATGGCAAGTGGGAGAAATCCTGGGGCTTAGAATTCTGCCTGCCACAAGGGGTTTTGGGGCTAGGCAAATGGGGTGGTAGAGTCTGGGAGTGGTGCCTCACACCTGTAATCCTAGCACTTTGGGAAGCCGAGATGGGTAGATCACCTGAGGTCAGGAGTTTGAGACCAGCCTGGTTAACATGGTGAAACCCCATCTCTACTAAAAATACAAAAATTAACTGAGTGTGGTGGCAGATGCCTGTAATCCCAGCTGCTTGGGAGACTGAGGCAAGAGAATCACTTGAACCCAGGAGGTGGAGGCTGCAGTGAGCGGAGATCATGCCACTGCACTCCAGCCTGGGAGACACAACGAAACTCTATCTCAAAATAAACAGGAAAAGGAAAAAAAAAGAAAATGGGGTAGTAAGGGCAAATGGGTGTGGTAGGTGTCTCCAAGATGTCCCCAATGATCCCTGCCTCCTGCTATTCATGCTTTCCCTTGAGTGTAAGTTCACTCTTTTTTTTTTTTTGCTGTAATTTTAAAAATATGATAAAATATACTTAACAAAAAATTTACCATTTTAACAAGTTTTAAGTATGCAGTTCAGTTGTATTAACTACATTTGCCTTGTTATGCAACCATCACCACTATACATCCCTTAAACTTTTTCATTTTCCCAAGCTGAAACTCTGTTCCTATTAAACAATAACTCCCCATTTTTCCCCCTAGTCCCTGGGAACCACCCTTCTACTTTTTTTCTGTCTCTGAATTTATTCCAGATGGCTAAAAGTAGAATCATACAATATTTCTCCTTTTGTGCCTGGTTTATTTCACTTAGTATAATGTCTTCAAGGGTCATCCATGTTGTAGCATATGTCAGAATTTCATTCCTTTTTATGGCTGAATAATATTCCAGTGTATCTATATACTATATTTTGTTTATCCATTCATCTTTCAATGAACACTTCAGTTGTTTGTACCTGTTGGCTATTGTGGATGCTATTATGAACATGAGTATACAGATATCTGTTCAAGTTCCTTCTTTCAGTTTTTTTGTGTGTATACTCAGAATTGCTGGGATATGTGGTAATGTTTTGAAGACCCACAGTACTATTTTCCACTGTACCATTTTACATTCCCAGCAGCAGTGCACAAGGGTTCCAATTTCTCCTAACCTGACTTACTTCTAACAAATAGAATGAGACAGAAGTGATGAGATCGGACAGGTTGTCAAAAAGCTTGTCTTGGGTACTCTCTTGATTTGCTGGCTCTGAAGGAAGCAAACTGCCAGGTTGTGAACTGCCCAGTGGAGAAGCTCAAGTGGCAAGGAACTAATGTTTCTAGCCAATAGCCACCAAGCACCTGAGCCCTCCCCACAGGTTGTGTGTGTGTGTGTGTGTGTGTGTGTGTGTGCGCGCTTAGAAGTGAATCATCTCCCCATCAAGCCTTGAGATAACTGCAGCCCTAGTTGACATCCTTGTGAGAGACGTTGAACCAGGGCTTGAGCTGCTAAATTTGGGGGTATACATAGCACAGATAACTAATGCAGTGGGGCTGGATAAAAACTTATTAAGAAGAAAGAAAAAAACAGGTTTGTTTGCTGCTGTCAATGATCTTGTAGAGGAAAAATTCCAGGAGAGAGAGGAGAGAATTGCTGAGGGGATACCTTTGGTAGACAAGAAGGGATAAGATCTGGCAAATGAGAAGAGGGATTGACTTTAGATAGAAGCAGAAGCTTATCTACACAGTGAGAGAGTGGATTCACTGGAGAAATCCATATGAATTGAAGTCTGGTCAGGAATTTAAAGTAACACCAGCAGGAAGTGGTGTGATTTTTCTCTAGCGACTTTCAGCTGCACAGGTTTGAGTACGGAGTAGGTAGGACTGCATTTAACCAGGGCTTTGTTTTGCCAAGAGAGGATGGTAAAGCCAGAGGGGGACAAAGGAGTTGGAGATAATTCACAAGGCAGTTATTTTAATGGTTGGCCATGAATAGCGACATGGTAGGATTAAACAACTGGGGGTCCCAAAAGATTGTCGGAGTTGGGGTACTTGAGACCACAGTGTTTAGAAGGTGGACACAAGAAATCAAGATTAGTGATGGGGTGAAGTTGTAGGGTGTGGCCATGGGACAGAGTGACTGAGAGAAGGGAGAGGAGAAGGTCGTTAGAGGAAAGAAGTTCAAGGAACCGAAACACCAGTGTGTCAGGTGCTGTGGAGGGATCATCTTCAATATCATCACTATAGAGTTCACCTATATTGAAATTACAACATTGAGGGTTAGTAGGAATAAATGCATACATTAATAAGTAAAGAGGCTATTGAACATGTGTGTCATATCTGTGAAGCCATTTTTTAAAATCTAGGACCAAAATAGCAAAAAATAAATCTTGATCATGGCAAACATGTGTTTACGCCTTATTTTCTGCTAGGCACTATTTTAAGTGCTCTATGTGCATCAACTTGTTTGTTTAATCCTCAACAAACCTGTGAGGTAGGTACTGTCATCATCCCCATTTTATAGATGAGCCAACTGGTACAGACAGGCTTAAGTAATTTGCCCCAAATCGCATTGCTGATAAGTGGAAGAGCTGGGATTTGAGACCTAGAGTCTAGGTCTGGTGTCCTTACTTTTAATCACTAAACTCTCCTGCTTCCCTTTTGTCCCTTCAACAATTTGCTCTTCTCTAGAAAGTTCTCTAGGCACTAGGGTCAGGGCCATGTAACTTGTCACTTAATCATATTTCATGTTGAACTAATCATCATGCTTTCTTGTGTGTCAGTCTTCCTTCCACAACTAAGAGCAAAGAAACATCTGTAATGCTCACTCTCTTCCTCCCCGATCCCAGTTCTTGCACACACATACACTCACAAATATGCGTGTGCGTGCACGCACACACACACTTGCACCTCCCTCTGCCAAGCACAGAGCTGGACACACAGTTGAGTGTCTTTCCGGTTAGGGTAGAATAGGGCAGTGATTATGAATGAGCTCTGGGGCCATTTCCTGGGCCCAGGTCCTGGCTCTGAAGCCCCATATTGGTTATGTGACCTTGGGCAAGCTCCTTTGCTTTGATGGGCTTTAATTTCTCAGTTGTAAAATGGGAACTTTGATCACCCCTTCCTTGTAGAGCCTGTGAAGAGAGTGAGTGGGAATTACCTAACCCTAAACAAGTGCTCAATAGAAGTTATGATTGTCATCATTATTTCCTCCCTAAACTCCCATCACTCTCCTACTTCCAGCTCATTGTCTTTCTGTAATTCCTTGAATATATTAAGCGATTCCTTGCCTCCTGGCCTTTACATTTGTTATGTCCTCTGCCTGAATCATTCTTACTCTATATTTGCATAAGATAAGCTTCTTTGATTCAGATCTCTGCTCAAATGTCACCTCCTCATGAGACAGCCTCATCTCATGGTTTTATCTAAAGCTCACATGTGCACATGCATGCACACACACACATTTTACTCTTTTATTATCTGCACAGCACTCACCACTGTCTGGAATTATAACAAATATTAATTGCTTATTGTCTGTCTCCCTCCCTAAAATATAAACTCCAGGAGGACAAGAACTTTGTATTCCTTGTTCATGGCCATAATCCAGTGCCAGGCATTAAAAAAACACTCAATAAATCTTTTTTCAATGAATGTTGAATGAGCAGCCATGACTGCTTATAATCAAGATCACTATTAACTGAGTGTTTACTCTGTGCAAGGCATTGCATTAAGTCCTGGATATGAATTGCTTCATTTAACCTTCACCAATAGCCTAAGAAATACCTATGATGGTTCTCAAATTTACAGAAGACACACTTGAGGAACAGAGCAGGTAAGTGACATATTGAAGATCACACTGTAGGTACATGCAAGAGTTGGGCTTCAAATCCACGTTTCTTGGGCAAAACCTGCAGTCCTGACCACTGTGCATTTCAGGTAAAAGACTTCTCCTCTCTTCCGGCCATAACTTTTTCCTCTCATATTCCAACCCAGCTGCTGTATATGGCACTCAGACAGGCTGCCTTCAGGTCCACCAGGGAATATTCTGGAAAAGACCCAACTCAGCTCCTTGGAAAGGAGCCCCAGCTGGGCTGGGAGCATCAGGTCTGTGGGCCCCTGCTGGCTCACCTGCTGCCTGCTGACAAATCCACATGTCCATGATTGGTTCTGAGGGGAAGCCACCAGGTGTGGGAGTTGCTGAGCCAAGATCTCAACAGGCTCCTCACCCTTCATAGCCTACCCCTGCCGGCCCCCTACCTTCTAGCTGTAATAGAATATGTGGTATTTCCACAAGAGTGCAACCTGTCTCTCCACCCCTTGCCTCAGAATATTCTGCCCTCCTACTGTCATACCCTTCCTGCCTCCTTGTCCTCAAGCAAACTCCTGCTTATGCTTCAAGACCCAGCTCAATAGTCACCTCCCACATGAAGCCTTCTCTGATCTTCCCCAGGCTGACTGGACTACCCTCCTCTGTTTCCTGCCTCTGCACTGCACTGCAGAGCAACTAAGCAGGTGGGCTTGGAGCCGGGTCATTAGATTCACACATTTTCTCCTTTGCTAATAAGCTGTGTGACCTCAGCAAATTAAAGTCCCCAAGCCGAAGTTTTCCCATCTGTAAAATAGGGACAATAATAGCACTTACCTCATAGTATTGGTGTGAGGCTTAAACGAGATAACTTATGGAAAGTGCATGTGCCTGGTACATAGTGAACCTGCAACAATATTAGCAATGATCATTATTAACTCTACCTTTCTTAGAGAACCTGTGTGCCACTTTAGACTAATCTTGGGACATTATCTTGTACTCATGAGCTTTGCAATGTGACTGGAACATACTAGTTGCTCCATAAAGGTTTGTGGAATGGATCTGGCAACTTTTTAGGAAGCATGAATTAAGGGAAGAGAGGAGAATGCATTTCTCTCTGTGTCTCTGTCTCTCTCTCTCTGTCTCTCTCTCGACAGGGTCAGAGTCTTGCTGGGGTCAAATAGTAAGGATGTGGATGAGGTGGCAAACAGCCCAACCAAACCCTGTGGCTTCTGTGCTTACTCTCAGCTTGTAGCCTCAGTTTCCTTCATCCTCTTAATCATTGTATTTACAGTGGGAAAATCTTTTTGGAAGACAGTTGCTGCAGGCATCTCAAAAAACCTAGGACCCAGAGAAAATTCTTGGCCCCTTTTCACCAGGCTCATATGCTCAGGTTATTTTCTGAGGATTTCCTGAGGATCTATGTAACCAGATCCTTTATTGCCCTGGTGCTGGGAGAAAGCAACAACATAACCTTATAGGCTAATGCTGGGGAGGTCAGGTTTCTTCTCAACTTCCCGTGCATTTGGTGGGCATGGCCTTACCAAGTGATGAATGATTCCATGACTCAAAGTGCCACATTACAGAGGGGTTCCTTGGGTGTAGAAAGGTGATCCCTCTGCCATACCCCTCTCCTCATCTTTCTTTCTATAAGGGTCTAGTGCCCTGACTACAAGGGGGTACCTCCTTCCTACCATTTCCTCCCATTTCATCTCTCCATTTTCCCTGCCTGTTCTCATATTTACTTCTACTTGATAAGAGTCATGCTTTCAAGAGAATTTCTTATAATAAATATCCTACATTAACATATCACATTATTGCATCTCTATTCTTTTAAAAATAGTCATTTTATTAAATAAGTAATGCATGATCATTATAAAAGATGTCAAAAATGCAGGGGCATTTAAGAATATTTAAATCAACTGTAACCTCATAGCCCCGAGAAAAACTGCAAAAAAAAAAGTTTGCACATTTCCTTCTTGACTGCGTGTGTGCTTATGTATACATTTGTACATACTTAACACCACCCTACATATTCAACATAGATGCACACCATACACTTTGCATTTACTTAGGTCTTGTGACTTTCCATGACATGTTCCCATGATGTCTTTTTTTCCTGGTCACCATCATAAAAAGGAAAGCAGATGTTATTGTCTTGGGATTCTGGATACAGGAAAACTAAGACCCAAAAAAGGAACACCCTTTCTCAAGGTCTTGCAGCTTGCTGGCACAGTTGGGATTGGAGCCCAGGTCTCCTGGGTCACAGCCAAGTCTTCTTTCCAGTGGCCTGAAAGAAAAAATAATCTGCCCCGGCAGTACCAAGGAGAAGAATCTTAAGTACCAGTGCCACATTTGTAAAATCTAGAATCAGAGTTCTTAGGTTGTTGACACTTTACCCAAAGTCCAAAGCTAGCAAATGCTGAAATGCTTCCATGAAGCAAACTGGAAATGTCCTGTGATCACTGAGGGAGGTGAGAGACACCTTATGTGGCCTTGATTTTGATACTCTCCCATCCCTGGTGACCCTCTCTTAGCCAGGGTTTCAAGTTGCAAACCAAAACATGAGTTACCCCTAATATATGCAGAAAGTTAATTTATTCAAGGATATCAAGTACATCACAGAATCTCCAGAAAGGCTAGAGAATCAGATATGGTAGCCACATTGCCAGAAACAACCAAACCTAAGGACAACCGTCAAATATTAGACAACTTCACGACATAGGCGCCAAGTAATCAGAGGAGTGGAAGGTGGTAGATAACCTCTGCAACTGTTCTGGAACATACTCGCTGAACATCAACCCTGCCCAAATATACCTCAGAAACATGCCAGTAGGAAATGGTATTAGTCAGGTTTCTTTGGCGGTAGTGCCACATAGCAAATTATTCTCCAGTCTCAACAACGAGCATTTTATTCTCTATTCATGAATCTGTTATGGCTTGGCTAATCTCTGCTGGGCTCAGCTGAGCAAACTGGAGTTTGGTTTAGAGTTCAGGTCAGTTTCAGGTCTGTTTCAGGTTTCTTCCTTCTAAGACCCAGATAGAAGGAGCAATGGTTATATGGAACATAGTCTTCTCATGGTGAGGAAGGAGGCTCAAGTGGGCTGATGGAAACTCACCATGCTTCTTAAGGCCTCTCTGAGATGCTGTCCCTTTAGTCTACTGTCCATGGCTCAAAACAAGTCACACAACCAAGCCCTCAGTCAACGGTCCAGAATGTAGACTCTGTCTTCTGCCACGGGAGGCACTGCAGAGTCACATGGTTAAAAGCTTGGATACAGGGAGAAAATGAAGAGTGGAGACAGTTATTCAATCTACCATAGCCCTACAGATACCACCCTTGGGCATAGCTTCTTCAGTTTACACCACCAACACTGAGCCCTGCTATCACTGGAACCTCTGTTCCTACTGCCTCTTATAAATGGAGGTGTTTGCCACCATTTTCATTAGAATGGATTCTACCCAGAAGCTGTTTTTCTGGTTCACTGGTTTCTAGTTCATTATGTAGAGCAGATACAGCCTCTTGACTGTGTCCTGGCTACCAAGGAGGCTCAAAAAATCAAGTTTCTGGCTTCTATCTAGGTGGAAATGGGCGAGTTCATTTATTAAGGGGTGAATTGGTTAATTTAGTGAGAAATCTCTCTCTGACACAGGAAGTACGGTCAGGGTATCAGGTGACCAGAAAGGATGGCAGACGCCCACTGCACCCACCTTCACAGCAGACCTCTGGGAACAGGGACATCTAGCACAGCCCATAACTCAGCCATGTATCTACCACTGTCCTCTTGCTGTCTCCATGCTCTCACCTCCCTCACTCCTCTGCTCCCTGAATTTATCTTCTCCCACTCATAGCATCTGCCCTGCCTCCCTGCCTCCTTTACTCTGATGACTGTCACAGAGATTGCTGGATGCACCCAACACCCATTCTCTCCTTCTTCCTTTAAGTAAGGGACCCTTAAGCCTTAGCTGGGTGTAAGGACAACCACCTGAAGACTACACTTTCCACTTTCCATGCAGTGAGGTGTGGCTCTGTGCCTATCTTAGGGCTAATGGATGTGAGTGGAAGGGAGGTGTGAACAAAGGCAGGACCATATTCTTAAAAGGAAGTTGCTTGCCTTTCATTTTCTACTTTTCCAATCCCACAGATTGGAATGTAGATGGGGTGAACTGCATCGATCCTGCAGGAAGGGCAGCAGCCATGGAGATTGTGAAGCCACAGGATAGAAGGACCCAGGTGTCTGAGAGACCTTGGGGAGCAGACCCGCCTCCTCTGCTGGACTGTCAACTCTGATTTATATTAGTACATAAGAGAGAAATGAACTTCTATCCATTGAAGCCACTAAAATTTTGGTCAGTATAAAAAATAAAACCAGCTGAACCAATATTCTAGCAAAAACAGAGACCCACCCAGTCTTTCTTTGGTGTGAGAGTAGATAAGGTTAACTTACTGGCTTTGGAGATAGGCATATCTAAAGTTCGAATTCTGACTCTGACAATTCTTAGCTTTGTGACTTTGGGCATATTATCGCAACCTCTGAATCCTCATCTGTTTTCATCTGTGAAATGGGATTATCCTATCTACTCATAAGATAGTAGTATGGTTTACTTTTTTAGATTGGATATAAAGCCCTTAGTACAGTGGCTGGCATTTAACTGTTCAAATAAAAGGCATGGATTACTATTATTTGGGAGTAGAGTTTGGACTTTGGTTGCAAACATACATCTCATATATGTGACAGCCAAAGGCTTAGGTTTCATGAAATTTTCATTCACTAACTAGAATAGTTATTAATTCCTACTGTATATAGGACATTCTCCTAGATGATGTGGAGGAGATAAAAAGATAAGATAAAAATATAAAGATAAATAAGGAACAATTCTGCATTCAGGTATCTTACAATTTAGTGAGAAAGGAGCAAATAGAAACAACCCACTACTCCATGGCTAAATAAAATAAATGTGAAACATAAAGTGCAGGCAAAATGTCAGGAGCAAGAAGAGGTTATACCTAAACCCAACTAGGGTAGGATTACCAGATTAAAATGTGGGGCATCCAGTTAAATTTTATAAGTAACAGGTAATTTTTCAGTATAAGTATGCTCTATGAAATATTTAGGACATACTTAGAGAAAAGATTATTCATTGTGCATCTGAAATTCACATTTAACTGGGCATTCTTTATTTCGTTTGCTAAATCTGGTAACTCAAAACTTGGAAGGATTAAGGGAGACTTCAGGGACGAATTGGCATATGAACTGTGCCTTAAGGATAATGAACAGCATTTCAGTAGCTGGATTATTTAAGGCTATTCCAGGCTGAGAAGACAACAAGAATAAAGGATGAAAGGTTGAAAATGCCTGGCATATCTTGGTAACTATGCGTTACAGTCTGGTGATTCATCTAACTTGGCCATCATCTTGGTGGATCTAGCTAATGCCGAGCCTAGAGACAGTTACAGAAAAATGTGCCGCCATGTTGCAAAATTCAAAAACTAGGATCTGGGATCCTTAGCATTGTGTCTATCTAACAGTACATGTCCCAAATTCTGAAAGCACAATTAAGCCAGAAAGTGGAGAATTTAAAGAAGGAGTGCGCAGTGTAATAGGGACATTCGATTCTAGGAAAAATAGGAATCACTACCCAGGTCTTCTTTCTCTGCAAGACAACTATAAGACACACTACTTATAGGTTCTGGCAGCTTACAAGGACCCTAGTCTGTCCCCTCACCCAGGGATTGGCCCCAGGCAGCCATGTATGTTCTATGAGGCCCAAGTCACCTTACCCAAAGATGATTGGGCCAATTGTGAGTATGTGACTCAGACTGAGCCAGCTGGACTCCATTTCCTGGGTGTTTGGAGTTAAGACAAGAAAATTCTAGTTCATTCTGAATCAATTGCTTGCATGGAGGAGTTACAGTTATTAATAATTGCTGACAGGTAGAGCAAAGTCTTGTCCTTGCATTGGCTCAGGAACTCCGCTTGCTGAGGGCAATGAGACAGGAAGCCTGGAGACCCTTCTCTTCTGAGTTTGCTGATCAAAAGTTGGAAAAGTTCTTTGCCAGGTTCTAAAAACTGATATGGTTTTTATCATATCAGTTACTGTAAAATTACAGATACTGTAAAATGTGCAAACAGGCCAATAATTGAGCTTTAGCTGGGTAGGTGGACAACCACCCAGCTAAACCATTTCTTTTTGTTCTTCAGTCACTATCCTTTAGCCAGCGTCAGGGTTGGCCTGGGCACCAAGGGCCCAAGGCGAGGGCCTGGCTGCCACTTGCTCTCTGGATCCCATGCTGGCCCCTTCTCCATATGTATTCTCTGGAACCACAGTAAGGATATATCCTGATCCCTAGGATTTTTCTGCTTTGTGCCCACTCTAAACTCTGAGGGCTGCTGTTTGCATTATCGATAAGGAAGCAGCGAATCTGAAAGGTCAGCACTGTGTGCCTGCCTCTAATACCTCGTTCAAGCATGGGCTTGCAAGCCACGCCTGGTCTCATGATTCGAGCTTGGTGAGCTTGGGATTTAATGAGACTCATCTTGGGTTTGAACTGGTTTTGCTTTGGTCCTTGGGAATTCCCACAGAAAAGGATTCATCAGACCTATCAGGTGAGCTCTCTCTGAATAAAATGAAAATTAATTGCTTATGGTGTCTTGCACTCATGAATCAGGAAATGAGTCGGGGGGAAAATGCTAAGGAGTTAAAGCTGAAGAATGGTTTGTCTAACCTTATTGCCTAGATGTGGCTTTGAGCCCTATCAACTTCAATGCTAACTGTGGAAGGAGGATGCTTTGAATGGAGAAACAGGAAAAGACTTGTTTCCTGGGGCAGGGGACAGGGGTATAAGGTGCAGGGGATGTGGTGTCTTTCCCCTCACACTCTCAGGCATCCCACTGTAACTGGATCCCATTTCAAAAGTCCTCATTAAAGACCTCATTCTAGTATTGTTTACAGTAGAAATACCGAAGTGGGGAGGATGTAACCAATCTTCAAATAACCCGAGGTGCTGGACAGAGATGATTTTCACAGCTGGAGGATAGGAAGATGGAATCACACAAAAGCAAAAAGTAGTAAGCCTGTTACATTTCCAGCTCAACCAGACTTGCCAAGGTTACCCAGGCTCCAGGGAAGTCCTCAATGATTAGCTCACCTCAAAATTTTTTTTTTTTTAGAAATTGATGTTTATTTTTCATCAACCATTTTTCCATGTTGCTTAAGAGCCCGTGCAAGAACAGCTTAAGACCATTCAGTGGTTGCTCCTACACATTCAGTGGTCTGAGCAGCGGGAGCTGCAGATCAGTCTTCCGTGGCAGGCTGAGCACTCCAGTCTTCAGTAGGGAACTGCTGAATAGACGCAGAGGGCACCTGCACACCTTCAGACCAGTCTGCAACCTCAGGCTGAGTAGCAGTGAACTCAGGAGCTGGAGCAGTCCATTCACCCTGAAATTTCTTCTTGGTCACTGCCTTTTCAGCAGCAGCCTGCTCTTCTTTTTCAATCTCTTCAGGATCTCTGTAGAAGTAGCAATCAGGCATGAACTCCCATGGGTGTTCATGGGAAATGGTGCCACGGATGCGCAGAACTTCCCGAGCCAGCATCCACCACATCAAACCCACTGATTTTGTTGTTGCATGGGATGGCAATGTCCACACAGTGCAGAGGAGAATCTGTGTTACACAGAGCAATGGTAGGTAGGTTAACATAAGATGCCTCCATGAAAGGCTGGTGGTCAGCCCTGGGGTCAGTAACCACAAGAAGCCGTGGCTCCTGGAAGGCTGCCTGGATCTGGTTAGTGAAGGTTCCAGGAGTGAAGCAGCCAGCAATTGGAGTGGCTCCAGTGGCAGCAGCAAACTTCAGAACAGCCCTCTGGCCAGTATTCCTGGAGGATATAACACTGACATCAGCAGGGTTTTCAATGGCAACAATGGCACGAGCTGCCAGCAGAAGCTTCTCCCAGGTCCTCTTCAGATTTATGATGTAGATGCCATCACTTTTCCTTTTAAAGATGTACTGTTCCATGTGGAAGTCAAGATTGGTGCCACCTATGTGGGTTCCTGCTGCAAGGAACTTAAGGACATCCTCCTCCTTCATTTGCAGGACATCAAGGGCTCTGGACATTGTGAAAGTTTCCCTTTAAATTAGGACGGAAATCCAGAACAACGCCATATGGACCCCTCTGTAGGTAGCGCGGAAAGGGAGCTCACCTCAAATTTAGTCCTTGCCTAACTGGCAAAACCTGAGAGTGGATTTGTGATTAAAAGGGTAAAGTATCTTCTTGCCAATAATAATGATCTCTGTTGTGAGGAAAAAGCCCCAGTTCTCTGAACCAATGTAATCTTTCATCAATGCTCATGTTTAATATCTTTCTGGAATGACAGTAATTGTTAATATACTTCTTACTTTGTGAGATTAATCTGATGTTTCATTCCTCACACCAGGCTCAGGGGAACCATAGTAATTTTCCACTTTGTAAAGCTTTCCTTCATATTTTGTCTCACTCAAAGGCAGCTGTTCTCAATTTTGAGTACCTTTTGAATGACACGGACATTTCTTGGACTCGTATGGATGGCTTTTTAGAAAAAGGTATCAGCTGGCCGGGCGCGGTGGCTCAAGCCTGTAATCCCAGCACTTTGGGAGGCCGAGACGGGCGGATCACGAGGTCAGGAGATCGAGACCATCCTGGCTAACACGGTGAAACCCCGTCTCTACTAAAAATACAAAAACTAGCCGGGCGAGGTGGCGGGCGCCTGTAGTCCCAGCTACTCGGGAGGCTGAGGCAGGAGAATGGCGTAAACCCGGGAGGCGGAGCTTGCAGTGAGCTGAGATCAGGCCACTGTACTCCAGTCCGGTCGACAGAGCGAGACTCCGCCTCAAAAAAAAAAAAAAAAAAGGTATCAGCAATTGACTCTGGCTACACCAGCGAAACAATCTTACCATGTGAGGTTGCATTTCTTTCTTCCCGGGGCCCATACTCAGCGTTTTATAGACTGACCACTAGCCCCGCTCTTAATCAACTACCCATGATCTGCCCATACATTAGACAGTAAAGCCTCTAAATTGTCAATAAATCACCAAAACAGAGCAACACAGAAATGAACCACATGTATTTTATTCATTCATGAGTTTTCACAAGAGCTTTATGAGAAAATGGCCTGGACAGACTCCCAGAAAGAGAAAACCACTGGATATCAAAAGACACCCCTCCCCAACTTTGGTAGTGCCTTAAAGAGTAAAAAGAGGCTTCTAAAAGCTCAGCAAGTAAGTAGATAGCTATTTTACCTGATTGTGCACATCAGGAACTAGACTGAAGACAGATTTGGGTTCATATTCTGGCTCCACCACTTTGCGATTTGAGACAAGTTACTTAATCTTCCTCTGCTCAGTTTCCCCATCTACAAAAGGACAATAATAAGGGCACCCACCTGATAGAGCTGTTATACAGTTAATTGAGATACTAATACTAATATTAGCAGCTAATTGTTTTGAGGGGGACAAAGTCTATCTCTGTTGCCCAGGCTGAAGAGCAGTGGTGTGATCACAGATTACTGCAACCTCAACCTCCTGGGCTCAAGCAATCCTCTCACCTCAGCCTCCTGAGTAGCTGGGACTACAGGAATTCACCACTATTCCTGGCTAATTTTTTATTTTTTATACATATGGGGCGTCTCACTTTGTTGCCCAGGCTAGTCTCGAACTTCTGAGCTCAAGTGATCCACCTGCCTTGGCCTCCCAAAGTGCTGGGATTACAGGTGTGCCCAGCCTGAAGCTAACTCTTTCAACAGGAAATATGAACCACTTTAGGTGTTTCAATCTAGGGAAATTTAATACAGGAAATAACTGATTCAAGAGACAATAGAGATGAGAAAGCAAACTGATGCTCATAAGGCAGCTTTGAGATTAGAACTGGTGGGACACAGTTCCTACGGCTGGAGGAAAAGCAGGAAGCTGCCCTGTGGGAGCTGAAACCACATCAGGATCTGAGCTGGAGCCATGGAGGAGATGCCACAGGACGCAGAGAGAAGGGGGAGAATATTCTGCCTCTATCCAAATTCTGTCTTCTGGTCTTCCACTGGTCTTCCTCCAAATGGTTGACCCTTCCTGAGAGTTACAGGGAGCCCAGGGAATGTAGTTTCCTGAAATACAGAGCAGAGCAAGGGAAGGTCCAGGACTGATCTGAGGGCAAACAGGCAGTTAACCAGCAAAGCTGACACTCATTGAGCCCTACCATAAGCCAGGTACTGGGCTAAGTTTTACATGGGTTAATTCATTTAAACCTGTTAGGAAGTGGTAGAACCAGGGTTTGAAGTGCCCAATATATGTTATATCAATTACTGAAGTAATCAGTGTGCAACCTAAAGGAAACAATGGCTTGTGGGTGCACCCCCCAAATTAAAAATAAATTGAAGGGAGGAAGCATGTCTTATTCATCTTTAAATCTCCAGCACATGGCATGGTACCCTGCCCTTAATGGTCACTCAATTCATATGTGTTAAGCTAAGTGAAATTGACAGCAGTAAAGTCAATGAAGTGAGTTCAAGTAAAGGACTGTCTCCCACCCTTGCTACTGACTTCCAAGGCCAGTTCATAAAAGACTCCTGCCTGGCTCTTTATCTTAAGATAGCTTTGGAGTCCTGAGCCACCATGTAGAGCCCATCATGTCCCCCTTGAAGCCCAGGCTGAAAGATCACATGGCCAGACTACACAGAGAGAGAAAGATGCCCTAGGAATACCCAAACCCAGGCACCAGACTTGTGAATGCAGAAGCCTTTGAGAGGAACCCAGAGCTGGCCACAGCCCCAGCCTGACCACAGCTACAGAAACTAGCTGGAGCCAGGGGTCCCAACTGGCTGCTTCTGAATTGATGACCCACAGGTAAGAGATGTGTGTATTGCCACTTTCAGGCACCAAATTTTGGTGTGATTTGTTATGCAACAATAAATAATTAATATACAACTATAATACAGCAATATAAAATGGGAAAAATCCATTAAAAAGACAGGAATAATATGTCCCAAAATATTAACAGTGAGTCTCTGATAGGATTGTGTGTGTGTGTACATGTGTGTGCATTTCTTCCTTTTCCTTTCCAAATTTTTTTGAATGATCAACTATTTCCTTGAAAAACTGAAAAAATACATTTTGTATTGAAAAACACTTAACTGTGACGTTTTTTGGCATCCAGGCTCCTTCAGCCAAGCTCAAGGCTTCCCACCAGGGATTCCTGAGGATCACAGGCAGGTATATGAAAATGAATACAGCTGAAGCCTTAAGGGGAACCATAGTCCATCTGGCCCAGCCCCCAACTGCTCTAAACCCATATGCACACCCATGAGATGGTTGTTGTCCAGCCTTTCTGTGAATTAAACCTCTCCATGACAGGGGATTTATCCCATCCAGAGCCAGTTCTTTCCATCTTCAGGCTTCACTGACAGAAAGTCTTTCCTCCTAATGAACTGAAAAGTGTCTCCCTGGAGCTTCCACTCACTAGTCTTGCTCATGAAAGATTCATGAAGTCTTCATCGAATGCCTACTATGAGCCATTGTTCTAGGCCCTGGATACAACTGAGTACAAGATAGATCAAGTGCTTATGCCCAAGGAGCTTAGATTCCAAAAGGGAAGATACACAATATTTTAAAAACTATATAGTTTAAAGACATAGTACTATGAAGAAAACAAGGTGAGATGATTTACTTTTTTTAATAGAGGTTAGTCACATTATGTTGCCCAGGCTGAAGTGCAGTGGCTATTCACAAGCATGATCATTGCACACTACAGCTTTGAATTCCTGGGATCAAGCAATTCTCCTGCTTCAGCCTCCTGAGCAGCTGGGACTACAGCCATGCCTCACTGCAGCTGGCTACAGCAAGAGGATTGATGAGAGCATGATTTTAACATGTGTGGTCGGGGAATGCCACCCTAGGGAGATGACTTTGAGTAGAGATCTGACTGAGCAAGAGAGGGCACGTTGTGAATATCTGGGGAAAAGAACATTTTGGATAGAGGGGCGACTTTTTCATTCTTCCCTGACTTCATTTTTCTTCCTTTCTCACCCGTCTCCACCATTCTCCAGCCATCATGGCCTTCACACTCTTTCTCAGATTTGCCAGCTTCGGGACTCCATCCTTGACGCCCCCTAGAGGGCCATGTTAAGAACTTTAGATTTTATTCCAAGTGTTATGGGGAACCATTGGAGTATTTTGCCACTGGGGTGACAGGAGCCGATTGATGTTTTCAAAGCATCACGCTGGCTGCTGTGTGAGAACAAAAGGAGGGTGGGGAACAGAGCGGGTAGGGAGACCCATAGTTGTTGTCCAGGCAGAAAATGGGTAAATGGGTGCGAAGTGGTTGGATTCTGGATATATTTTAAAGGCAGAACCAGCAGCATGTGTCGGATTAGATGTGCATGTGAAAATGAAAGGGAAGTCAGAGATAAGCCTAAGCTTCTTTTTAAATTAGCAATTTTACATTAACAAATATTTGTGTAATAAGATGGTGGGGACACACCTCTGAATAAAACAGCTGGTTGGTAGCCCGATGTGGTGGTGCACATCTGTGCTACTCAGGAGGCTGAGGCACAAGAATCGCTTGAACCCGGGAGGCAGAGGTTAAAGTGAGCCAGGATTGTGCCACTGCACTCCAGCCTGGGTGACAGAGTGAGACATTCTGTAAAACAAACAATAACAACAACAAACAGCTGGTTGATACATGTTTTCAAAAGAGAGACAAACATATTTAACACATTAGTGTTTAATACATTAAATACACTATAGTTAGGCTATGTTAAAATGTACATCCTTGGGAACCCAGAGGAGGGGGAGTAAGGGCTTCCGAGAGGAGAAATCCCTCCATGAGTTGTGGGTGAGAAAGGCAGGCAAACATCTTCCCAGCAGGTGGCCCAGCCTGGTTGAGACCCAGAGGCAGGAAACTAAGGAAGGTGTTGAGGAAAACACTAAATGCTTGGGAATTACTGAGCTTAGTGTGCAAGATGGAAAGGAAATGAGTATAGGAAAACCCACAGAGACCAAGCTCTGGGGAGGAGTGGTCATTCTAAGGAGCGTGGGTTTTACCCTGAAGACAGTGAGAGCCATGACGGGGTATGGAACCAAGGGGCTCTGTGATGCTGTGGTCCTCAGAAAGATCATTCTTGCTGCCAAAGTGTGGAGAAAGAAAGGAGATTGCAGTCTGGTGTGAAAATCATAATAGTAATCCAGGTTTAAAAAATGCTAAAAGATTGAACTAACACAAGAGAGGCAAAGAAAGAAGATGTGCCCAGAAATAAGAGGTCAAGCAGACAGGTCTTCATGACTGATTGGATGTAGGGATGACCAAGTGTGATCTAGGATGGTTCCAGCTTCTGTGAGATGGAAAATAGGGGGAAAGGCAATGAGTGCTTCTGCACATGTGGAGTTTGCGCTGCTGATGGACACGCCAAGTGGGCTAGTCCTGCAGGCAGTTAGATATAGAAGTCTGAAGCTCAAGGGAAAGGTCGGGGCTGGAAAGAAAGATATATCCATGTCATTCTGTCCCTGGGGGTTCTATAAGTCAAGTCTGATTTGCTTTCTACATGGAGGCCCTTTAAATATTTGAGGGTAGCCATGACGTTCTTCAACTCCACCCTACTGAGCTGCCTTGAGGTGAAAACCCTTGGTTCCTCCCATCACTGCTCACATTATGGGTAGTGAAGCAGAGTGACTGGAAGTCTCACTGCTCAGTGTGGTCTGTGGTTCTGCAGCATCACCTAGGAGCTGTAAGAAGTGCAGAGTCTCGGCCCCACCCTGGATCTACTGAATCAGAGACTACGTTCTAACAGAACCCCTCAGTGATGTGTGTGAAACGCTGGTTTAAAGTAGACTGGTTTTACACTGCAGGGTTTGCACTCTGGTCCTGATGCTTATTAGCTGTGTGGAGGCAGATCATTTAACTGCTCCATGCCTCAGCTTCTTTCTTTATCAAATGGCAATAATTTTAGGATTTACTCCATGAGGATGTTATAAAGGCTTAAATGAAACAAGCTAGGCAGGTAAAGCACTTCTGTCAGGCATTTGGTAAGCATGAGGATTACTGATGACAAGGCTGCAGCCCCCTTCCTAACTAACCAGCTTCCTCTAGATAGTTTCCAATTTGTCTACACCCCCTTTAAAGCAGAGCACCCAGAACTGAGCACCTCTGCTGGGTGTGATCCGGCCAGCCCTGAGTAAGTTGAACTAGTTCATTCCAGATGTTCCATTTTTATAGCTGCCGCCTTCACGTCCCATAGAATAGAGTCAATAGCATATAAGGGCAAAAAAAAAGAAAGAAAAATAATTGAGCTAGATACCTAGACTGCCTGTGCTTACACCCTATCCCTACAATGTATGCTGGGTGGCCTTGCACAAGTCACTTAACCTCTCTGTGCCTATTTCCTCTTTTGTAAAATGAGGATAAAACTAGTACCTACCTTACAGGGTTATTGTGAAATTTAGATTATTTAAGGCACTTAGAATAGGACCTGGGGCATATAAGTATTTATTAACTGTGATAATGTGATAACATGTGTAAAATCCCCATGTAATGCATCTTGCAAAATAATGGCATTTTAAAGGTTCAGAAAGGTTAAGATGCATCCAAGCCACAACATCTGGAAAGGTATATACTTAAGACTGGTTCAGAAACCAGGCCCCTTGCCCCACATCTGTGTCCTCTCCTCATGCAGGTATATTGTGGGCTGTGGGAATGGTGTCCCCACTGTGAGGTCGAACCACTCGGACTACACAGCTGTACACAGCAGATCTGCCCTTTGTGTGTTCAGAGCATCAGGGTCCTGCTGCCTTCACACAGGCCATGGAGGGAGAGGGAGCCTTGCTGTCTACACTCACAGAATCTTAATATCTTTGGATTTTGCTTCAGGTCACTAGCGAGTTCTGTAATTATGACTTAAATGTGGAGTTAATTTCAGCGCCCTCACTGCCTTAAGTCTTTAAAAACTGTTGATGGCAGAGATTTTTGTCCAGGAACCTGATGCTGAATGTATTAACTTCTTTACCTTTTCCTGTCAATGTTGGCAGAATGGCGAAGAAATAATCACCTTTTTCTGGTCTGGTATGGGCTGAGGTTTTATTTGTTTTTGATTTGCTGAGTGGCCACCAGGAGCAGGGGGTTATGCTAGGGCAGTGGGACCACCAGGGCTGAAACTGACAATGGGATCATAAATATCAAACTCTAGTGAGCATCCCAGCTGTCATTCCTAACCCTCCCCAGAAAGCTGATTCAGTATAGGCTCCAGGAGCTGGCATTTGAATGCGTACCCCAAAGGCTTCTCATGAAGAACATTCACTCTGAGAAACACTGCCGTATAATGTAGATTAAGGTAATAGTCATTGGAGTTAGATAAGGGCCAGGTTTCCTTGTGAGATCATAACTTTGCTAAGCTTTGGATCCCCTTAGCAGGGGCTAATAATTGGATCCAGCTCACCATGTTGCTGTGAGGATTAAATGAGACAAAGCATATAAAACATTTAAACACTGTGCCTCAAGAGTCTGTGAACTCAATGAAAGAAAACTCACTGTTCTCGAAGAGCAGTATAGTCTTTTGGTTTGAGTGCAGATACTGGTACCAAACGGATCTAGTCTCCCATCCTGTTCTACCATTTACAAAATGTGTGACCTTGGTTTCCTATACTATTAAAAAAAAAATGAGACTAATATAGTTCCTCCCTCATGGAGTTGTAAAGGCAAAGACATGGATCAAATGCTCAACACAGTGCCTGGTGTAATGATTAGTACCGTTCCCCAGTATTTTTGGCTCTCCTTCTGGGTACATGATGGAATTGTACCTTTCCAATTTAAAGTTAGGTATGACTATGTGACTTGCTTTGGCCCATGAAATGTGAGCAGAAACGATGTGTCACTTCTGAGCAGAAGTTTTAAGAGACAGTGTACAATTGGCCACATTCCTTTTGCTCTACTGGGGGAGAGTGTGGAGCACAAGTCCTATTGGAGCCTCTGTTTATCTGGATCCTGAGAGTCTATGTGGAGCAGAGGTTGCCTGGTGACTCCAATGGACATGTAGAATTAGCAGGCAAAGAAAAGAACATTTGGTATGTTAAGCCATAGGGATGTAGAGGTCATTTGTGACCGTAGCATAACCTAGTCCATCCTACCTAATACACCTGCTGCACAGGAGCTTCCCAAGTCCTTATCAACTATGAATGTTATAATCTTGGTCCTTGAGCGACTTACAACTGAGGTGGAGCACAAGCAAGACTACGACAAATGAATACTAAAGAATAACCCTTCACTGCCTATGAGAGTGCTAAATAAGTGGACATTTTCAATATAGTATATATTCTAGAAGGAAGTGAAGAGGAAGAGACTGTGGCCTGCAATAATTAGAAAAAGTCTGGTTTTATATTAAACCCAAATTTACTGAGACTTTTAATTTTTATTCTATCTAAAGTAAAAAGAAATTTAATTCCTGATGTGCCTTGTCCTATAACCTAGACCTTGAGTTCTTGGGAAGAATCTTCAATTGAATATTTAAGAAATTATAGCAACCAGGACCTCCCAAAGTGTTCCCTGTTTTCATTAAATCTCAATTTCCAAGACATATGTCTTCCCTTTTAGCTTTTCATTAAAGAAAAAAGAAAAGAAAGGAGGGAGGGAGGGAAGAAAGTACAGTGAAAGGCTACAGGATAAATTGGTGTTTTGTTCTTTCTTACAAAAGGCATTCCTCGTCTTTCTTCCTTCCTGGCTTGAAGTATTCTTGGCTCTCATCTGCTGTCCAAGTCACTAGAATCCAAAAAGGTGTAGGCAGTGGGATTGAGATAAGAAGGCTGCAATGGGGAAAGCTGTGACGGGGACCACAGCTTCAGCAGCAGGTACCAGCCCAGGGCACCAAGAGACCACGTGAGAGAAGCCAGAGACCACAGCCTCAGAACAGAGCCAGGTCTGTGAACCTAGTGAGCAGTACCCAATGTGGGAGGCCACTGAGCATGTGCAAAGACCTCTCCCCTGCTGCCACGAGGCTACCTCAGCTCTTTCTTGCGCCCAAATGCCTTCTTAGGATAGAGGTGTAGGAGGAGGAAAAACAGCCCCATAGAAGTTTGAACTTTGAATGGATGAAGTAAACTGAGACTTTCCCCAGGGACTCCAGAGGAAGACGAAATCAGTTTTAGAAAACTAAAGTACTATTTTTGTTTACCTGAATAAAATTTAACACCACCACCACATATTGAATTATAACCACATGCAATGAAATTGCAATGATTGTACTATTCACATTTGAACAAGTATGAAAAAAAAATGAACCCACAGACAGGCCCCTTCTTTGCAAGGCATTAAAACAGCATTCATTACTTTAGTGGTTCTCAAAATTTACGTGTGCATCAGAAATACCTGGAAAGTTTGTTCTCTAGTGAGAACAAATCTTCTCTAGTGAGAAATTACATCACTGTTTGTGAGAAGAATACCAATTACTGAACCCACACTCAGAGTTTCCGACTCAGTGGATCTGGGGTGGGGGCTTAGAATCTTCATTTCCTTTTTTTTTTTTTTTTTTTGACGTGGTCTCACACTGTCACCAAGGTTGAAGTGCAGTGGCATGATCTCAAGTAATCCTCCTGCCTCAGCCTCCCAAGTAGCTGGGACCACAGGCATGCACTACCGCATCTGGTTAATTTTTGTATTTTTAGTAGAGATGGAGTTTCACCATGTTCCCAGGCTGGTCTCAAACTCCCAGAACCTGCATTTCTAACCAGCTCTCAGGTGATGCTGATGCTGCTGGTCCAGGGGCTTCACTTTGAGAACCACTGCACTAATTCATCCAAGTCCAGTGTTCAGCTAGCTCTTCTTTTCTATGGTTTCTCCAGTTGTTATTAAATACTAGCTGATGAAACTATAGAACACAGCTGTAGCTATTTCATTATTGTTATTATCATCATCATTTCTTCACCTTCATCCCCACTGACATTTACTAAGCAGTTACTATGAGTCAAGCACTGTACTAAGTACCTTATGCAGCTGATCTCATTTCATTTTCACAAACGCTATTCTCATTTTCCAGGTGAAGGAACTGAAGCTTCCAAAAGTCAGAGAACTTACTATTCAAAGTGATAGAGCCCCCAAGTGACACAGCTGGATCTCACTGGGCAGTCTGACCTAGAGAACAGTTCCTAAACCATTGGTACTTCAATCTTTCACTTGAACAATGCTCTTCAGAATGGGGTAATTGAGGGGTATGGAGTCTCAGAACTGATAAAAACAAACATACACAAAACCCCACTGAATATGTAAAAACTGTTAGTAGTCCTTAAGCCATCTCAGATGGGGGAACATTTCTGGCCCTGTTTCTCCATAACTTCAACACCTGCCACTGTGTCACTGACTTTTAATTTTTTCTTTTTTATAGAGTCTCACTCTGTTGCCCTGGTGGGAGAATAGTGGTGGGATCACAGCTCACTGCAGCCTTCAACTCCTGGGTCCAAGCAATCCTCCCACCTCAGACTCTTGAGCAGCTGGGACTACAGATGCCCACCACCACACACCTGGCTAATTTTTTTTAACTTTTGTAGAGACGTGGTCTTGCTATGTTGCCCAGGTTGGTCTTGAACTTCTAGCCTCAAATGATCTTCCCACCTTGGCCTCCCTAAGTGCTTGGATTATAGGCATAAGCCACCATGCCCAGCCTCCATTTCACTGATTTTTAAAACGCTCTTCCCTTTTCTGAACCAAAAAGTTTCTATTTATTTCCTGTCAGAGTTTAGCTCTCTGTTTTCTGGTCACTTTCTCAACTATCCCCCTGGTGGGGGTGGGGGGCAAAGGGAGGGGTTCTTGCCCAAGCACCTAATTAAATTGAATTTTGCTAAACAAAAAAAATCTTCTCTAGTGAGAAATTATATCACTGTTTGTGAGCAGAAGCAGCTGTCAGCAATTATGTTTTAAATAGTAGGGCTTATTTTTCTATTCGATATGTGTGGTTTATAAAAACTCGCCTGTATGGAGAAGCAAGGCCTGTAATAATCTTGAACAGGAACAGTCCATGTCCAAGTCCAACTTTTGCAATCTGTGTTAGATCCAAAGAGTATTTTCATAGTCTCCCCTGATTCCAGCCCTCTGGTGTGCCAGATTTGGGGGCTAGTAGCAACCACTTGTTAGGTGGCCCCAGCAGTGTGAGCAAACCTCAGATCCAAACTTTCAAAGAATGAACTGGGTCCATGAATCCCATTAGTCAGCTGCCAGGAACATGCTCTCTATGTTTTCTCCACAAGAATTTCCAATCTGGGTGTCACATGGAGCAGGGCAAGGTCGTCTTCAGGGTCCGTCTGTGCAGGAGAGCATTGTTCTTGTTCTCCTGGAGGCCTGGCTCAGCTCTGCTTCTTGGAGACACGATGGGGGAATCCTGGATGGAAACCCCACTACTTCCTCCTCCTCCCTGCTCCTTCTCCTCTTCCTGCCCCCTCCTCCTCCCGGGATCGGGGATAGGTGGTTGGGAATGGCACATCCTAGTGGGCCCAACTCTTTACAGGATGAGGAGGCGTCTTCCCAAGGATCAGCTGGATCATGGCTCACTACAGCCTCCAACGCCTAGGCTCGAGCCATCCTTCCACCTCAGCCTGAAGAGTAGCTGGGACTACAGATGCACACCACCACGTTTGGCTAATTTGTTTTGTTTGTTTTGTTTTGTTTTTTGAGATGGAGTCTTGCTCTGTCGCCCAGGCTGGAGTGTAGTGGCGCAATCTGGGCTCACTGCAACCTCCGCCTCCTGGGTTCAAGCAATTCTCCTGCCTCAGACTCCTGAGTAGCTGGGATTACAGGCACACGCCACCACACCCAGCTAATTTTTTGTGTTTTTAGTAGAGACGGGGTTTCACCATGTTAGCCAGGATGGTCTTGACCTCCTGACCTCGTGATCCGCCCGCCTCAGCCTCCCAAAGTGCTGGGATTACAGGCATGAGCCCCTGCACCTGGCCATTTTTTTGTTGTTGTTTTTGAGACTGAGTCTTGCTCTGTCACCAGGCTGGAGTGTGGTGGCGCGATCTTGGCTCACTGCAACCTCTGCCTCCTGGGTTCAAGCAATTCTGTCTTAGCCTCCCGAGTAGCTGGGATTACAGGTGTGCGCCACCACGCCCGGCTCATTTTTTGTATTTTAGTAGAGACTGGGTTTCACCATGTTAGGCTGGTCTTGATCTCCAGTGGTGTCAAGGCTGTAGGAATGTCAGATGTACTGAGGTTCCAGCACAAGGAGCTTATAAGGAGATGGAGAGATTCAGGAGAAAAACCTAACAGCCCCAACACAGAGGGGAAAGTGAAAACCAGTAACAGCTGTGGGGAGACCAGGCAAATGGCTTCCACCTGTAATCCCAGCACTTTGGGAGGCTGAGGTGGGTGTTTTACTTGAGATCGGGAGTTTGAGACCAGCCTGGCCAACATGATGAAACCCCATCTCTACTAAAAATACAAAAAATTAGCTGGGCGTGGTGGGAGGCACCTGTAATCCCAGCTACTTGGGAGGCTGAGGCAGGAGTATCACTTGTAACGTGGAAAGTGGAGGTTGCAGTGAGCCGAGATTGCACCAGTGCACTCCAGCCTGGCAGGAGTGAGGCTCTGTCTCAAAATAAATAAATAAATAAACAAAGATCCCACTATCCCCAAATAACCACTGTTATTTTATGTATGTGTAGTTACATATTTTTATATGTCTTTTAATATTTCATAAATATCAGATATGTATGTGTATCACCCAGATTTTTCCTATATTTAAATATATGATATTCAAAATACAATTGCATCATACTGTGGGTACTATTTCACGATCTCCTTTTTTCCCTGCTTCATAATAAATTGTGAATCTATTTCCAAGTCAATCAGTAGACATCTATGTCATTCCTGGTGGTATATTATAGGGCAGACTATTATAATTTATTTAATGGGTTTCCTCTTGTGGAACTCCTGAGTTCAGCAAGAACTGGACTAGTCCACTTCGACTGGACTACAGTCCTCTTCCCTCTCTACTCCTCACCCCCAAAGACTAACATATAGCAATTTTTCTCCCCACAGCTGTTACTGGTTTTCACCCCCCACCACCCCGCCACTGTGTTGGGGCTCTTAGGTTTTTCTCCTGAATCTCTCCATCTCCTTATAAGCTCCTTGTGCTGGGATGGTGACCCCCATACATCTGCAATTCCTACAGCCTTGACACCACTGCTTGCCCACTGACTGACTGATGGACAGGTGGGCAGCCGCCAAGGATAAAGGAAGATTTGCTCCTTTATTTTTTTCTTTTTCTTTTGAGACAGAGTTTCATTATTGCCACCAGGCTGGAGCCTCTCAAGTATCTGGGAATAGAGGCGTGCACCACCACGCCCAGCTAAATTTTGTACTTTTTAGTAGAAACAGGGTTTCACCATGTTGGCCAGGCTGGTCTCAAACCCCTGACCTCAGGTGATCCTCCCGCCTCGGCCTCCCAAAGTGCTGGGATTACAGGTGTGAGCCATTGTGCCCAGTCGAGATTTGCTCTAAATCACTCTTCTCCGCAGCAAGCGTTCTCCCACCTGTGCTTATCCTCCTTCTTTCCCTCGCACACATTCTAATATTCTCTGTCTCACATTTCACGCTGTCTTGTATTCTCCTTAAGCTTTCTTCGTTAGCCAACACACATTCTATAAATCTTCCTCTTTTTCTTTATCTTCTTAATCTTTTCTTCTTTTCTTCCCTTCCCAACATACAGTTCACACCCCCATATCACACCCCTCAAACTCTCCATATCCATATCCCCTTATGCTCACACCCCCTACACAGACACCCCCCATAACTGGATATCCGTCCCACATACACTAGGATACTCTGTATCTCTCCCTCCCTCTTCATTGAGGAAACCCAGCCTTTGTAAAATCAGGCTGAGCAGACCAGCTGAAGACTGCCCATCTGATTGCAATGCTATTGAAGGGCGAATTTGTCCAGGCCCTAGAGCTCATGGAATTCCTTCATCCCCTCAAGCAGCATTGAATTTGAACTGCACAAAGAAGAAAGAAAAAGAGAAAAAGCAAGGTGTATGTTATCCTAGATTCTTATGGTGCTAACAGGACCAGGAATTTCAGATGTATTAACACTTTACATCAATGAAAAGAGACAAAATGGAGGGGTATCTTCAGGGTGTCAGGAAGATTCATAGGAAGCCTGGAAATGACTAGGAGGTCTTTTGGGAGAGCTTCTTTCAGTTTTCAAATGAGCATCACTGTGTTTTATCTAAGGTGGAAGGATTTGTTGGGGTTTTGATTCATTTCACGGTCAACAATTTTCCTCCTGGCATGGTGGCTCATGCCTGTAATCCTAGCACTTTGGGAGGTTGAGGCCAGTAGATCACTTGAGGTCAGGAGTTCAAGACCAGCCTGGGCAACATGGTGAAACTCCATCTCTACTAAAAATACAAAAATTAACCGGGTGTAGTGGTGCATGCTTGTAATCCCTGCTACTAGTGAGGCTGAGGCAGCAGAATTGCTTGAACACAGGAGGCGGAGGTTGCAGTGAGCTGAGATGGCACGACTGCACTCCAGCCTGGATGACAGAGCAGAGACTCCATATCAAACAACAACAACAACAACAACAATTTTCCAAGGGAAACTTAGGAGCTTCCATTTCCAGATGTGTTGTTCCTTTTGTTGCCATTGCCCTCAACTGGGAAAATGGCAAAAAACAAACAAACAAAAAAAATGGCTTAAGGTGGGAAGGTGGACTTACGTCTATGTGGAGGGGTAAAACCAAGACACACAGGTCCGACCTCTGCTACTAGCTACTTGTGTGACCCTGGACAAGTCACTTACTCTGAATCTGTTTCCTCACCAATAAAATTACAAAGCCTTTTCTAGCTCCTGATTTCTATGTGAATAATGGCTTTGCTTTAGGAAGCAGAGAGAAAAACATGAAAAGGAAGAGAACTTGGAAAAAGCGAGAGACAACAATTTGTTTCTCAGTCTGACCACTGCTGGGTGAATACTGATTCAAAATAAAATTCAGAATTGTTAAGAACAGAACTGTTCCTAGGGAGATTATGATGCAGCCTGTTAACCACTCTTCAGCGATGATTTCCCTGTTTTCCTTTAATGTTTTCCTTTATTTACCCTGTTTCCTTTATTTACCCTGATCCAAATAACACATCAATATTAATTACTTTCTAACATCAACACAATGGGATATGAACAGTAGTGACATGTGCAACTTCAGCATTATTTTCTTTTCTCTTTTATTCCTTTTTTTTTTTTCTGGACATGGAGTCTTGTGCTGTCGCCCAGGCTGGAGCGGAATGGTGTGATCTTGGCTCACTGCAACCTCCTCCCCCCGGGTTCAATTGCTTGTCCTGCCTCAGCCTCCCAAGTAGCTGGGATTGCAGGCACGTGCCACCACCCTGGCTAATTTTTGTATTTTTAGTAGAGACGGGATTTCTCCATGTTAGCCAGACTGGTCTCAAACTCCCAACTTCAAGTGATCCGCCCCCCCACCCCACGCCCCCCGGCCTCCCAAAGTGCTGGGAATACAGCCGTGGCCCCACACCCGGCCCCACCCCACACCCAGCCTCTTTACCATTATTTTCTTAAATATGCCTGTCCTTGACTCTTTCTCCCACTTTTCACCAACTGATCGCTGGTGACAACTGGAGTTCCCTAGCAAGCCACATCATAAGTGGCAGAGCCTTCCTGCAGGCCTGGACCACTCAGCCATAGACTTTCACATGAGAGAGAAAAAGAATCCTCCACAGTTTAAGCAGCTGGGTTTTGAGTCTTTCTGTAAGAGCAGATTAACCTTTAGTCTAACTAATATGGAAATCTTCAGATAAAAATGTAAGAAGTTGGAAAGTAACTAATACTATCATCAGGAAAAAAGTTAGAAACAGCAGTGGGATTGTATTGAAAGAAGACAGGCTAAGGAGGCTGGCAGACCTGGATTTGAATCCCGGCTCTGTTGCTTACCAGTTCTGTAATTTTTTATTTATTTATTTATTTAGAGACAATGTTTCCCTCTGTCACCCAGGCTGGAGTGCAGTGGGGCAATCTCGGCTCATGGCAACCTCTGGGTTCAAGTGATTCTACCATCTCAGCCTCCCAGGTAGCTGGGACTACAGGTGTACACCACCATGCCTGGCTAATTTTTTGTATTAACGGATCATTTACCCTGTGTCTGTTTGCTCATTTATAAAATAGCAAAATGCTATCTGGTTTAGTTGTGAAGAAGAGATCAAGATGGAAAAGTGCCTGACTACTCAATAGATGGAAGTTGTGGTTATTATTCACAATGCATCATTGAAAGAATCAATTCAAGGAGGACTTAAGCAGTAGGACTCAAGAAGGGTGGCATTTTTATTATTTTCATGTGTGGGGCGATAGCTCTCAACTTCAGAGCCTCCAGCCTTCCCAAGTTCCAACCAATGTGAGAGAGAAGGTAGTTAGCAAAATGACTAAAAGCCCAAAGGGGAACTAAAAACAGAAATACCTTAACATAAAGCAGTGACTTTCGCAGGACTGGGATCAGGAGACATTTCTTTCTGGTCCTAGAATCAAGAAGAATTGTGCCTAATGGACACTGCAAATTGCATACCTGAGCAAGTCTCCCTCTTGGCCTTGACTGCTGAAAAATTCAAAGCCAAATTTGACTGCTGGAAAACTCAAACGTGTTACACCTAGCTGGTAAGACAGGCTCTTTTCTGTTTGCTTAACTCCTGACTTCATCTTACATCTCTAACCTGAAAGATTTTTTTCTCTTTCTTGCTTCTTCCAATTTGTGTTCTCTTCTGGTATATTATGAATTCCTATAAGACTGTTAAATGTTTTCTTGGAGCAAAGAATGAATGAATGGATGGATGGGTAAATGAGAGAATAACATCCTCACAGATGGTCAGTCCAATTGCCTAATTTTGATATTTGTAGTGATTAGAAGCTCCCCATCTGATAAAATAGTTCATTTAAATTTTATTATTAGACTATTCTGGCTCACACAGTTGATATCTGCTTCCTTATTGGAAATAATACTATTATTCATAACGAGAGGAATTTTTTGTTTTTTTTGTTTCTGTTTGCTTGTTTTTCAGAGGCAGGGTCTCACTCTCACCCAGGTTGCAATGCAGGGGCACAATCACAGCTCACTGCAGCCTCAAATTCCTTGGGGACTACTCAAGCAATCCTCCTGTCTCACCTTCCCAAGTAGCTGTGACTACAGGTGCAGCCACTTTGCAAAACAGTCTACCTTTTGCTCAAAAGATTAAACATAGAGTTATTGTATAATCCATCAATTCTACTCCTAGGTGTATACCCAAGATAAATGAAAACATATGTCCACAAAAAAACCCACTTTGTACACAAATGTTTATAGCAACATTATTCACAATAGTAAAACAACCCAAATGCTCAACTGAAGAATGGATAATGAAATGAGGAATATTCATACAATGGAATATTTTTCAGCAATAAAAAGAAATGAAATAGGATACATACTATAAAATGGATGAAACTTGAAAACTTGAGGTTAAGTGAAAGAATCCAGTCACAAAAGACTCTATTATTCTATCTGTATGAAATTCCAAGAATAGGCAAATAGACACAGAAAGTCGTTTAGTGGTTACCTAGGGCTGGGGTTGGAATGGGGTGCCAGATGTTGAGGGGAAAATATAGAGTAACTGTTAATGGATATGGAGGTTCTTTTAGGAGTGATAAAATTGCAAAATTGATTGTGGTGATGGTTGCACAATTTTGTGACTATACTAAAAACAATCGATTTGTGTATTTTAATTAGGTCAGTTGTGTGCTATATGAATCATAATAAAGATGTTATTTTTAAAATGAGTTGCAGGTATTGTATCAATCATTGTTCTTAATTACAAACAAATGAATCTATGGTTAATAGCTGTGAACAGAAGTTCTCAGAAAAGAAATTTGGAGGAAAAAAACTTTATATCTGTGAACAGTTTGCAAACCAGGGAGCAAACTGTTTAAAATGAAGATGCATTTCAGAGAACAAAGGGAGGATCTGCGTTTTATACTGAAAGTTCCCACCCAGGTTCCCAATCAGGTCTGTTTTATGTATTTGAAGAAGTGAAGCTAACTTAGTTCTGATTGGTCAATATAGCTGAGTCCTGATTGGTTGATATAGCTGAGACCTGATTGGTTGATTCAGCTGAGCTCTGATTAGTTGGTTCAGATGAGCTCTGAAAGTCCCACAGTTAAATAGAAGTGTCGGTTTTCGTGACAGAATATGTGTGTGAATTCTAGTCAGCAAATGACTGCTTAGTTCTATTTAAAATTTAGGCCCAGTTAGCCACTTGGGGATCCACTGAAAGAATTTACTCTTTAGGGGTCACACTTGTTTACATAGCTTAAGCAGAAAAGAGAATTTATTAAGGATATTAGGAATCTCATAGACTCTCCCAGTGGGTTAGGGTGTCAGTCCTCAAATGCCACCCTTGGGAACTCCTCCAGTGCAGCCACTACTTACCCATACTCTATAGCTCTCGCCGAACAGTCTTGAGTATCCCCTTACTGCTACTTGCCAAGACTTGATTATCCTCATCACCTCAGCTCAGATGAAGCTTCCTCGGGATGCCCTCTCCCAAATAGATATCCTGAGGGAAGCCGTCTGATTGACTGGCTGACCTTTTGTCACGTGCCTGCACCTACCCTGCTAAGGAAGCTGGAAAAGTGAGATCTGGCTTCTGCATTAGTGAGGTAGGTTGCATTTGAGAAATACTCTAATCAAGAGAAGGATGTTTCTTTTATATTCTTTTCCTCCTTTCCATTGGATAAGGTGAGTTTCCGTTTGAGTTTTCTTCTGCTGGTTTAAAGGTTAGATATTCCATTTTTGTTCTTATGATAGTTGCCATTAACTTAAGACCCATTTGTAGGTTTCTTAGTGTGCTATAGACAACTTGTGCACATCTTACTCAGCATTCATTGTATTCTGTGTTTCTTAGTAGCTGGAATTCTGTCATAGCAGGAGAATATTTACACTATAGAAATTGTCTAGTGCTATCCCTGTGTCTGGAATTGGTTCCTTCCCATGAGTTCTTGGTGAAGAAAGTCATTGGTAGCTTGATGGGACTGGCATTGAATCTATAAATTACCTTGGGCAGTATGGTCATTTTTGTGATGTTGATTCAATAAACTTATCTTTTAGAATCAATTGACCCTCGAGTGAGTCAGGTGACAGGAGAGTATATTTTCTTCAGGCCTCCTATAGCCAATCAAGGAAGGCACATGGATCTTCCTTTCCCTAAGTTATGGTGGACATCATTGAGTAATTCATGGGCTTTTTCCTAATTCTCCTTAGTCATTCTAGAACACAGGTCAACAGATGTTTATGACTCTAGCCCCCATGATCTGAGTCAAGGTCCCAGTGGGGATCCATACTGGGGACGGCTTGTTGACCAGTAGGGAATTTATCCCTTTCTTTGGCTGTCATTCTATCATTTACTTGACTAAGATACCAGGTATCCCCAAGTTCTCAGGCTACAGCTAAAGCCACATTCTTTTCATTAAAGACCAGGGTTTGATCTAACAATAGCATGACATCTCTCCAAGTGAGATAGAAGGTTTGCCCTAGACCCTGTAGGACACCTCTATGATGTTATCAGGATCATCTGAAAACTTCCCCAGGTCTGCCTTGATCTGCTTTAAATCAAAGAGGGAAAAGGGAACATGTACCTGGGTTGGGCCAAATTACCCTCCCCCTACAGCTTGAAGGAGACCTAACTGATAGCCCAGGGGGTTTTGTGATCCTTTGGAGATTTCTTTGCTTATTTCCTTCTGGGCTGGGGAGATTAGGGGAGGCTTATCATTAATAGGAAGGGGAGCTATAGGGAGGGTAGGATAAGCTGAGAGGTCCTCCTGTGGGGTGTAAATTGCAAGCTTTGCATAGTTGTGGATTCTCCTTCAATGAAGAGAAGGCTTGGACATAAGGTATTTCACTCAATTTGCCTTCCCTCTTACAGAAAAGATCAAGCTGCGGGATAGTATCGTAATTTATACTTCCCTCAGGTGGCCATTTTTCCCCATCAGAGAGAGAATATTGGGGCCAGGACATAGTGCAGAAAAAATGAGCCACCCCTTTTTCAGGGTTTGCAGGTCAAATTGGGCCCAATGGCTTAGGATGCGTTTCAAGGGTGAGCCTATTGATGCCTAAGTGTTTCCCATCTGAAAGAAAAAACCATCCGTGGTTTTGGTTTGTTTGGTTTCTCCCCCTGCCCAAGAACCTGCAATGGTCCCTGGATCCTGATAATCAGAATAGTTGTGCTCATCAACGCAGCAGCAGAAACCCCTCTTGCCCAGGAACCTGCCACGGTCCCTGGACCCTGCTGATCAGAATAGTTGTGCTCACCGACACAGCAGCAGAAACACCTCTTACCCAAGAACCCACCACAGTCCCTGGACTCTGCTAATCAGAATAGTTTCACGTACCAACACAGCAGCAGAAACCCTAGTTTTCCTTCTAGACCACAAGGAGGACCAAGGAAGGTTGAATTTAGTGGCCCCTACTGATGCATTCTCAAAAACCTGTTAGAGTCCTAAGCATTCTCCTGTTAGTATTGGGACCTTACCCCTGTCTAGTAAAGATGTTCTGCCCCAAAAATAAAGTGAAGGGCCATACACTGAGGGAGGAAAGGGACCTCCAAAGTTGGAAGAGTGATGCCTTTTGTCCTCATTTATATGGATAGGAAAGATACCATTTCTGAAGCTCCTCATATCCTAACTTCAGGAATAGCTTTTGTTAGGCCTGCTACTCTGAGGAGGGATCCTAAAATTCCAGATAGTCCCCTGCCCCCATGGGGCCTTGGGCAAAAATTATGTTTTTCTGATTGGCGAGTCCGGGTGCCTAAAGAAGGTAACAGAGTCCTGAGGTTTATACTAGAAATCATTCTTATAGGAGAAGCTAGAAAAGCACCAGAGACAGGGGGTGGTTTTTAGAAGCGGGACTAGCCTCGGAGAAGAGAGGCAAAAGGACGTTTGTCTGACAGGCATTAGGACCCAGGAGGCAAGGGTCAGGATAGATAGGATAGATGGGCAGGTCTCACTTAGGTGACATGATTTTGAGAGTTCCACTCATGGCTGCAGGGTCAACCAACTTGCTGTCAGGACCCTGGAGCTGAATGGCTTTCCTCTCTGTTGACCCTCGGCTCAGCCCAGAAGTACAAGAAAAGTGGAAGCTGGTTCCAGGCAAACCAATGCTCCCAGCTCCGAAGAGTCGGGGATTGTTAGCCCTTTCCCAGAAAACCTGACACCCATGTCTTTAGTCTGGCGGCTGTGCTAGTCGCTTTTAACTGGCCGTCAGGTGCCCAGTATTCAGCCCCCGAATTCTAAGGAAAAATAGGACAGAATAGCAAGCAAAAGGGGTCCAATGGTGCTCACTGCTTGGCATTAGTCAATAGTCCCTTCATGTTTGCCAAAATGTGTCCAGAATTGGTTCCTTCTGGTGGGTTCTTGGTCTTGCTGACTTCAAGAATGAAGCCGTGGACCCTCACGGTGAGTGTTACAGTTCTTAAAGATGGTGTGTCCGGAGTTTGTTCCTTCAGATGTTCAGATGTGTCTGGAGTTTCTTCCTTCCGGTGGGTTTTTGGTCTCACTGACTTCAGGAATGAAGACGCAGTCCCTCATGGTGAGTGTTACAGCTCATAAAGGTAGTGCAAACACAAAGAGTGAACAGCAGCAAGATTTATTGTGAAGAGCGAAAGAACAAAGTTTCCACAGTGTGGAAAGGGACCCAAGTGGGTTGCTGCTGCTGGCTCAGGTGGCCAGTTTTTATTCCCTTATTTGGCCCCACCCACATCCTACTGATTGGTCCATTTTACAGAATGCCAACTGGTCCGTTTTTACAGAGTGCTGATTGGTACATTTACAAAAGTTTTGCTAGACACAGAGCGCTGATTGGTGCGTTTATAAACCTTTAGCTAGACAGAAAATTTCTCCAAGTCCCTGCTCCACCCAGGAAGCCCAGCTGGCTTCACCTCTCATCCCCACTTCAGAGAACCAATTGTTAAACATTGACCAGCATATTATTGTCTTAATCTCTATTGATAACTAATTTGTGCCTGAAACAAGACAAGTATTTTAGTACAGCCCTACCCAATATGGGATCCATGGGCCTATGGTGACCTACAAGCATTTACTATAAGTCTGCAATAAGTACAGAAATTTAGAGTAATTTACAGCAATTTGAAATTACAGTGATACCCAAATATGTGGTTTTATATTTCACAAAAGCATCAGTCCAGGATGGGTTGGAAATTTGAAACTCATCCATCACCACTGGTTGTTTGAGAAGTACTGCTTTAGCACACTGTCATGATTCTTTGTTCACCTCCCACCTCCTAAGACAGATGGTAACATTGTCTTTTCAGATATTATAATAAAAGTCCTGTTACCTGGTTGTGGATGGATTCCTCATCAGCTTCTTACCTCGTGGGCTTTAAAAATTGATTCTGATATCTTCATTCAGGTTCCACTCTTCTGACTTCTCCTTGGCAGCCTCCTCTTCCAATTGAAGTAGCATCAAAAGGCTTAGAAGAAGTGCAAGAGTTTAAAAACAAACAAAGACTCACATAGATTATAAAATATCTCTTCCTCTTTTTATCTTTCACATGTTTAAAACCAAGAAGGCTATCCACAGACTTACATCAGGGGTTATCTTTGGGTGGTAAGATAATGAGTAGAATTTGTGTTCTTCTGCATATATGAATTTTGTATATTTTATACAATCAATTATGTATTATGTTATCAAGAGAAAAACCTCTATCAAGAGAAGTCCATGCCTTCATATCCTGGGTTTTATGGACTTGCAATGGATTTTCCTTCTTAGATCCTGGTTCCCTTCAGAGGAAATGCTGAATTTTATATATAATTCCTGGAAAGTCTCAGGAAACTGTCATAAAACTGTTGTCTTGACATTCTCAGATATTTAAAACCATATTAGAACTTATCCACAAACACTGAACTGTTACATAGAGTTGTGGTTTGTCTCCTCTCCACCAATTTTCTGTTAAATCCTGCAGTTCCTACATTTATTGAGAAATTATTTTAATCTTGAAGATTGGTTTGCTGAAACATCATCACTAGTATTCCCTACAGGAGGATATGATACATGTATTCAACTCTGAGTTCTCCATATGTAAAGTAGAGCTCTTTCTGGACTTATCCTAAGTATCTTAAACATGAGAACTATGAGAACCATTTTGGCTTGTGGTCAGAACCTAAGTATTGCAAGACAGTAATACATGCCTTGCATTTCTATAGAAAAATTTTATATCCAGGGGAAGTTTAACACATATAACATCATCTCATCCTATTCTTAAGTAAGATCCTTAAAGTAATTGTAATTAGAGAAATTGAAATTAAATCCACAATGTAATACATTTTTTTAACCTATAACCTATAAATTACAATATATTCATTTAATGCTATTATCCAATCCTGGAAAATGTATAGGGAAACTGGAGCTCTCATATACTACTGATAGGAGCATAAATTGGCATAATGTTTCTGGAAAGCAATTGATCTCTCTGTATCAAAACTATCAAAAATGCATGTACCAGGCCAGGTTCAGTGGCTCATACCTGTGATCCCAGCACGTTGTGATGCCGAGGTGGGCAGATCATTTGAGGTCAGGAGTTCGAGACCAACCTGACCAACATGGCGAAACCTCACCTCTACTTTAAAAAAAAAAAAAAAAAGATACAAAAAAATTGGCCAGGCATGGTGGCACATGTCTGTAGCCCCAGCTACTTGGGAGGCTGAGGCAGAAGAATAGCTTGAACGTGGGAGGCGGAGGTTGCAGTGAGCCAAGATTGTGCCACTGCACTCCAGCCTGGGTGACCAAGTGAGACTCTGTCTCAAAAAATATAAAAATAAAATAAAAATGCATGCACAGACAGAGCATCTGAGTAGAGCAGAAAGATGAGGAAGGCAAATCTCTCCCCCTTCCCCCAACCATCAGCAATAACAAAACTGGACAAAGTTATTCAAAAATAAGTATTTCAGGGCTCTGGAAGTTAACCAAAGGCAAATAGAAAATTTAAAAACATATATTCATGAAAAGCTGCTGAACTTTGGGTAAAAACATAAGGACTCTACTATATTATTGTCTGGAACTATTCCCATCCTGCCAGCCAACTTGTGACCCAGTAGTGCTATCAGTGTGGGGCAACCTGTGCATATCAGTAGCTTTGATGCTAGAAAGGATTTGATTTGGGATAGAAAGAGGAAAATCTGTGCCCAGGAGTATTGTCAGTAAAAGTAGCAAACAAATAGGGAACAGTACTGATAGTTTGAAGTTGCATTGCTAGTTGGGCTGAGTGACAGAATGGGAAACCATCCAGAAATCTGACAAGAAGATCTTGGAAATGATAGAATTATAGAAACTTGACATAGAAGCTCTCCACACATCCCTAGCTAAATGGGACACTGCATGCATTGATCTGTAGATCCAAGAAGTTCAATAATGCCTAAGTAGGATACGTGCAAATAGACTCTCACCTAGACACATAACAATCAAACTATTAAAAGCCAAAAACAAAGACAAAATCAAAAACAGCAAGAGGAAAAATGACTTACCACCTACAGGGAAACAGCAGTATGATTAGTAACTGACTTCTCATCAGAAACAACAGAGGACAGAAGGCAGTGGAACAACATGTTGGAAGTGCTGAAAGAATTCTGGTAAAAGAGAATTCTAGCTGGGCTCAGTGGCTCATGCTTATAGTCCTAGCTACTAGGAAGGCTGATGCAGGAGGACTGCTTGAGCCCATGAGTTTGAGATTGCAGCAAGCTATCATCATGCCACTGCACTCCAACCTGGGCAACAGAGCAAGACTCTATCTTTAAAAAAATTATATATCCAACAGAACTATTCTTCAAAAACAAAGGCAAAATAATGTTATATGCATTTGAACAAAAATTGAGGCAGTGTTGCTAAGAGATTTGCCTTATAGTAAATACCAAAACAAGTTCTTCAGGCTGAAATAAAATGACATCACATGATAACCAGGATGGACAGAAAGAGGCAAATGGTAAATATGTGTCCAAATATAAAAGACTGTATAAATGTTTTGTCTCTTCTCATCCTTTAGTGTCTTTTAAAAGATATAATATTGTCTAAAGAAACAATTACTACACTGTATTACTTGGTTTCCAGCACATATGGATGTAATACATATGACAATAATAGCACAAAGTAGAGTGAATAAAATGGAAACATATTAGAGCAAAGTTGCCATATTTTACTCAAATGAAGTCAGGAATAGCCTCAAGTAAAATGTGAAAAGCAAATGGAGATACATATTGTAATTCCTAAAGCAACCACCAGGAAAATAACTCAAAATATATAGACTTTACAAAATATAATCCCATTAGGTAAATACAAATCAAAACCACAATGAAATATCACCTCATACCCCATAGGGGGGTTATAATTTATAGAAAACAGAAAATAGGCAAGGTGCAGTGGCTCACGCCTGTAATCCCAGCACTTTGGGAGGCTGAAGCAGGCAGATCACCTGAGGTCAAGAGTTTGAGACCAGCCTGACTAATATAGTGAAACCTCATCTCTACTAAAAATACAAAATTAGCTAGGCATGATGACACATGTCTGTAATCACAGCTACTTAGGAGGCTGAGGCAGGAGAATTGCTTGAACCCAGGAGGCAGAGGTTGCAGTGAGCCGAGATCGCACCATTGCAGTCTAGCCAGAGCAACAAGAGTGAACCTCTGTCTCAAAAAAAAAAAAAAAAAAAAGGCAGAAAATAATAAGTTTTGGCAAAGATGTCAAGTTGTTGGAATCTTCATGCATTACTGATGAGAATGTAAGATGATACACACACTATGGAAAGCAATTTGGTGGTTTCTCAAACATGGAATTACAATATAATATAGCAATTCCACCCTTATGCCTACACTGAAAAGAAATCAAAACAGAGACTCAAAGTTGTACTTGGGCATGAATGCTCATAGCAGCACTATTCACAATAGCCAAAAGATGGAAACAACCCAAATGTCCATTAACAGATGAAAGAATAAGCAAAATATGATATAGACATACAATGGTACATTATAAAAAGGAAGAACTGATACATATTACAATATGTAGGAACCTCTAAAACATCATACTAAGTGAAAGAAGTCACACACAAAAGGTTACATGTTGTATGATTCCATGTGTATGAAACATACAGAATAGGTAAACCCATAGAGACAGAAAGCAGATGGATGCAAGGAGCTGGGGTTGGATGTAGGAAATGAAGGGTGTCTGCTTAATTGGTATGGGGTTTTCGTTTGGAGTGTTAGGTTTTGGAAGTAGATGGGGTGGTGGCTGCACAACCCTGTGAATGTACTAAATGCCATTGAATTGTGTATTTTAAGACGATTAATTTTATGTTATGTGAATTTCATCTTAATTTTAAAAACCTTGATCCTATACACTGAAAATCCTAAAGAATCTACCAAATTTAAAAAACCCTACTAAAACTAATAAAACTATATAATTTTAGCAGGGTGCAGGAAATAAAATCAATATGCAGAAATCAATTGAAAAACAAGAAGTCAATTACATTTCTATATACTAACAACAAACAATTTGTACATGAAATTAAGAAAACAACTCCATTCTCAGTAGCATCAAAAAGAAAAAACTACCTGGGATTATGAAAAGATAAGCTATAGAATGAAATAAAATATTTTCAAATCATATATAATAAAGCATATGTATTTAGAATATATAAAGAACACTTACCACTAACTCTGAAAAACAAAAAATCCAACTTAAAAATTGGTGAAATAGGCCATGTGCTGTGGCACACCCCTGTAATCCCAGTACCTTGGGAGCCCAAGGCAGGAGGATCATGAGGTCAAGAGGTGAAGACCATCCTGGCCAACATGGTGAAACCCTGTCTCTACTAAAAATACCAAAATTAGCTGGGCATGGTGGTGCGCACCTGTAATCCCAGCTACTCAGGAGACTGCGGCAGGAGAATTACTTGAACCCAGGAGGCAGAGGTGCAGTGGCCAAGATCGTATCACTGCACTCCAGCTGGGCAACAGAGCGAGACTCCGTCTCAAAAAAAAAAAAAAAAAATTCGTGAAATATTTGAATAGACATTTTACTAAAGAAGGTATACAAATAGCTAATATGCATATGTATCAGTGCTCGACATCATTAATCATTATGAAAATCCAAATTAAAACTATAGTGAAATACCACTACACATCTACTAGAATGACGATAATCCAAAATATTGATAATATCAAGTCTTTGTAAGGATGTGGAGAAACTGGCACCTGAACACATTGTACCCGGAATGTGGAATGGCACAGCCACTTTGGGAAGTAGTATGCATATTTTTATACAGTTGAAAATAAATTTACCATACAGCCCAGTAATTCCATTATTAAGTATTTACCCAAGAGAAGTGAAACATATGTCCGTGTCCATACAAAGACTTTTATGTGAATACTCACAGTAGCATTATTTAAAATAGCCAAAGGTAGAAACAACCCAAATGTCATCAACTCATGAATGAAGAAACAAAATGTGGTCTGTCCATTCACTGAAATACTCTTGGCAGTATAAAGGAACAAATTGCTAATATGTGCTGCTAGATGAATAACCTCAAAAATATTATTTAAGGGAAAGCAGTTGGACACAAAAGAGTACCTTTTGTATGATTCTACCTATATGAAATTTCCAGAAAAGACAATCTGTAGAGCGGATCAGCGGTTGCCTGGAGTTAGGCACATTAGCATGAAGAAACTTTTAGGACTGATGAGAACATTCTCAAACTGAATTGTGGTGATGGTTGCACAACTCTATAAATGTACTAAGAATTATCAAATTGTACCCTTTTGGTAAATTATAATTCAATAAACTGTTAAAAAGGTTTGTACTTTTTTGAACCAGTAATTCCACTTCTGTCTTTTTTAACACTCATAACCATTAATATGATCAGTTTTAGCTCTAAGGATGTTTACCACAGCCTCATTTATAAATAGAAAACAATTTGAAATAAATGGTTCAACACTGCATAATGATTAAACTGTGGTATAGCTTTACATAGGAATATTTTTACATGGGACTATTTACCAAATTATAATATTATATACCATATTATATATTCTAAAATGATATAAAATATATTAATTAACAATGAAAGATGTTCAAGACATTCTGTTAAGCTAAAAAAGTAAGGCTATAAAATAGTACACAGGGCCAGGTGTGGTGGCTAACGCCTGTAATCCCAGAACTTTAGGAAGCCGAGGCGGGTGGATCACAAGGTCAGGAAATCGAGACCATCCTGGCTAATACAGTGAAACCCTGTCTCTACTAAAAATACAAAAAAATTGGTCGGGTGTGGTGGCGCATGCCTGTAATCCCAGTTACTCAGGAGACTGAGGCAGGAGAGTCGCTTGAACCCGGGAGGTGGAGGTTGCAGTGAGCCAAGACTGCGCCATCGCACTCCAGCCTGGGCAACAAAGCAAGACTCCATCTCAAAAAAAAATAAAATAGTACACAGAGTGATCTCATTTTAGAAATACACACACACAAGTACATGCATAGAAATAAGTCTGGAAGGGTATACAACAAAATTATATCTGGATGATGGGATTGTGAGTGATATTTCTAGTTATTTTGTGTCTTTGTTTGCCTGCATCTTATATTTTTATACAATATGAATATTTATGAAGTAAGAAAAAAATAACATGGGAGGCCAAGGCAGGAGGATTGCTTGAGCTCAGAAGTTCGAGGTCAGCCTGGGCAATATAGTGAGACCTCATATTTACAAAATGCTTAAAATTAAAAAGGAAAAAAAGTTAAAAGAAAGGTCTCTGAGGTAGGCATGGCTGATTAGTATGACAAGTAAATGGAGTAATTTGCCCACCTGATTTATCACCTCTGATTTATCACCTCAGCAAGTGAATTTCTGCATAAAAATCCCTTCCCCTTTCCTTTATGCCATATTCATTAATCGTTGCACTTCATACTTGTCACAGTAATTTGTGCATATTTATACTATGTGTTATATATAGTGTATAGCATAATGTATATTTTTTACATATACATATATATTCCTCATTTAGCTTTCACAACAAATCTGAAGTAGCTATTATCCTTATTGTATAAATTGGAAGAAAACCTGAGTCACAGGTTACGGAATTAGCAAAGTTACTTTATTATCCCCACTTTAGAGATTGGAAAACAAGGACTGAGCCTCTGAAAGGCTGAAGTATGGCAAAATCACACAGCTAGAAAGATGCAGAATCGGCACTTAAACTTTCCATGAGCATGACTCATTATTACAATGGCCTATCCAGAATCTTCCCTATTGTTTGAATGCTGACTTTCTTTGGAGGTGGAGAAATAATGAGTGTTGGCACAAATGGATTTATTTCACGGGGTAGCAAGTAACAAAAGTTGAAAGAAATGATGGATCCCTTGCAGTGGTTTGTCCAGGAGGTGCTTGGCCTACTTTCTCTCCCTGTAGAGTTTGGTTCTTGGAAAAAGGTGATTTTCTTTCTTTGGATTTGGACCTTAATTTGGATTTGAGTAAATGCAAGCCACAATGCTCTGCCCATGTAAAGGGCCTAATACAATTTGCTCAAGTCCATTTGTTCCTGGATTTCAGGCAAAAACTGTGATGTTAAACATAAAAATATAAAAGCATAAAGTTCTCCTTTTGGAATCCAAATGCTCCAAACGTTGAAACACATGTTTGAGTGTATTGAACATTGTATCATGCCTTTTAGGAACCAGGCACTGCAGATAAGTTTATGTATATTATGAGCAGCTAGTGGAAGTTACAACAGCCATTGTTGATGCCAAGTGCTAGCCATGTGACCTTGAAAACGTTATTGCTGTAGCTAGGCTTCAGTTTCCTCATCTGTTAAAAAAAAAAAAAGGGCACAAAAATGGTACCTTCCTCACAGGGTATTTGAAAGAAGGATTTCATAAAATCCCATATACAATGCACTAAGCTCTATGCATAGCACACAGTAAGCACTCAATAAAAGTAGATATTATTACTGCTTAGTTCTGGGTTTGACAGCTGTAAAAACAACTCTAACACTTAGCATAGGGAGAATTCAAACTCAGATCTGTCGGACTCAGAAGTTGAACTGCATTCTAGAAGAGACTCTGTCTGTTGGACTCTATACTGCCCCCTCTTAGCATTGAGGATATAGGTATCCCTGACTCTGAAAATTTGACTGCTTCAACTACTTGTATTCTCAGAATATTCCCAAAGACCTCTACAGTAGTTTAAAAAAAAAAAAAAAAGGAGTAAGAAATACTGTATTTATATATCAGACCAATTTCAACCTTTGTGTGAAGGTGCTACCTACTTGCTGAAGTTGGAAGAGTTAACCAGTTGGTAAGGATCAGAACCACAGTTAGTTAAAATCAATGAATTCATTTCACTCAGATTCCCAACATGACTATTGGGGTGCTAGGCCTTTTATAATATTATATTTGTATTTACAGTATATACAATATAACATGTGTTACATGTGTTACAGTGACAGCAGGGTGATGTTTAACATTTTCAGCCTCTGATATGGCATTGGCAGTGACCCACCAAGTGGAGTGAACCCTAACTGTAAACGATTGGTATGACTGTGCATTCCTAGTAGTGAATGTCAGCTCTGCAGAGTCGTACCTACAAGAGCAGAGAAGCTTCAAAGCAAGGTAGTATTTTATGTTTCAAATTGAAAAGCGAATTGCATTTCCCTAGGCAAAGAGCCAAAAGAGCATTCTAGGAAAGAACAGCATGAACAAAAAGAAAGCAAGGAAAGAGCCAGGCATGGTGGCTCAAGCCTGTTATCCTAGTACTTTGGGAGGCTGAAGTGCAGGAGGATGGCTTGAGGCCAAGAGTTCAAGACCAGCTTGGCCAATAAAGCAAGACCTTGTCTCTAGAAAAATAAAATTTTATTTTTTAAAAAATAGAACGGCAAAGAGGGAAGAAGCTACATGGTCAATGGACCAGTTCAGCTTGGAAATGGCTCCCTAATGGGGACAGTAGGAGATAACCTGGGAAAGACAGATCAGAGCAACATTCTGGAGAGCCTTGAGTATCATAGTGAATGCTGTGATATTAATAAAGGAATACTGTGATTCCTTTCTATTCTTGGCAATTTGAAGACTTAGGGTATTTTTGAATAGGAAAATGATGTGATTACAAACTGATGAGAATCATTAGACATTTTCTAGCCTCTCATCCTTAAAAATGCAAGTGGTAATCCCTGCAAATTGGTCAGCCAATTTTTCCTTGAATACATTCAATAATAAGCAGCTCATTATTCTTAGTCTAATTCTCTGCTAGAGAAAATACTTTCTCAACTGCTTTGCTAAGAAGGATACACTTTGTTTATGGTATTTTGTGACTGACTGACTGATGAATGAAGACATACATTTCCATGTACTAGTTCTTCAAAATGACATAGAAGGTAACTCCCTGTTTCCCACACTGAGCCTTCAAAAATTTGAAGTTAGCTACATTCTCTCAAAAATCCCCTCCATAGGCTGGGTGCGGTAGCTCATGCCTGTAATCCCAGCACTTTGGGAGGCCGAGGCATGTGGATCACGAGGTCAGGAGATCGAGACCACAGTGAAACCCCACCTCTAATAAAATATACAAAAAAAAAAAAAATTAGCCGGGTGCAGTGGTGAGCGCCTGTAGTCCGGGTTACTCGGGAGGCTGAGGCAGGAGAATGGAGTGAACCCAGGAGGCGGAGCTTGCAGTGAGCTGAGATCATGCCACTGCACTCCAGCCTGGGCAGCAGAGCAAGACTCTGTCTCAAAAAAAAAAAAAATCCCCTCCATATAACGTCCATCAACAGACAAATGGATAAAGAAAATGTGGTACATATACACAATGGAGTACTGTTCAGCCATTTAAAAAAATGAGATCCTGTCATGTGCAATGACAGAAATGGAACTGGAGGTCATTACATTAAGTGATAAACCAGGCACAGAAAGGCAAGCTTCACATGTTCTCACTTATTTGTGGGAGCTAAAACTTAAAAGGATTGAACTCACAGAGATAGAGAATAGAGTGATGGTTACCAGAAGCTGGGAAAGGTAGTGAGGGTTTGGGGAATGGGGGGTGGGGATGGTTACTGGGTACAAAAAATAGAAAGAATGAGGAAGATCTAGTATTTGATAGCACAACAGGGGGACTACAGTCAATAATTTAACTCTATGTTTAAAAATAACTAAAAGAGTATAACTGAATTGTTTGTAACACAAAAGGTAAATGCTTGAGGTGATGGATACCCCATTTACCCTGATGTGATTATTACATATTGTATGCCTGTGTCAAGGTATCTCATGTACCCCATAAATATCATAAATATATATACCTACTATGAACCCATAAAAATTAAACATTTAAGAAAATCCCCTCCATGACCTGATTCTTAGCACCATTCACTGTCTTGATTTCTCTCCTCCTGAATACAGTACTTTAGCTTATTGATATCCTTTTTATGCTCAAGGCTATGCAATAGACATTCCCTGCAGTCTATCTAGCACATGGGACTATTCCCGTTCTTCATCTGAACATCTTTCTTTATCTTCAGTTTTTGTTAATTACTATTTTTTTAACTTTTTAAGATTTGCTTATTACAAAATTAATAAAATGCTCATTGTAAAATAAGTCAAGTAACACAATATGTATAAAGTAAAACATGTAGCCCTTTCTTCCTCCTAGTTCCACTGCCCAAAGATCACTACCATGAATTCTGTGAGTCCTTTCAGACTGTATCCAAACACTAACACAATGTGATTGCACCATTATTAGAATTTAATTAAGTTCTTAAGCATCTGGCTGGCCACTGTCTCTGCAGACTCATACAGAGATTGCAGTCAGCTAAACCTCCCCTGCCCCACATCCTCGAGTTATTAGAGAGTTTTGCTGGTTCTGTAGCTAGAAGCAGTGCTTTATTATTTCTCTTTGTTGAACTTCAACGTGTTGCTTTGAGCATTTTATCCCAACCTCTAGCAGTCTCTCCAACTCTTTGCTTTGTATCACCCATAGATTTAACCATGGAATTGAATAGGAGAGGCTTCCAGAGAGCCCCGTTGGTCCATCCCTGTTTAAAATCCCCACAGTGCCTCTGAGCTTTCCTTTCCTCACCTGTAAAGTTAAGAGGTATGACTTAGTGGTCTTTGAGCTCCTTGTCTCATTTAAAAGTCTTGGAAACCATGTGCAGAATGGCATGCCCTGAAAAGCCTGCTTCTAACAGTAGCTATAATGCTTTACAACCCCGGGAAAGCCCACATTTCCAAGACACGTTGCAGAAGACAGGGGTGATTATTCTGAGAAACCGATCAAGGGCAAAGCAAACAGCTTTGTCTTTTGTTTTGAAAGACAGGCTGTGAAAACATTTGCAGCAATTCTAGAGAAGGGCCTAGCTTAGTACTGTTTTTAAGTTTCAATTCCTGGATACATTTTTTCCTAGAGGGAGAGTTTGATCTTTTAGAAAAAAAAAAATCAAACTCAGCTGGGCATAGTGGCTCACGCCTGTAATCCCAGCACTTCGGGAGTCCAAGGCGGGCAGATCATGAGGTCAGGAGTTCGAGACCATCCTGGCCAACATGGGGAAACGCCGTCTCTACTAAAAATATAAAAGTTGGCTGGCCGTGGTGGCGCATGCCTGTAATCCCAGCTACTTGGGAGGCTGAGGCAGGAGAATCACTTGAACCAGGGAGTCAGAGATTGCAGTGAGCCGAGATTGTGCTGGCAGCAGCGCCTGGCAACAAAGCGAGACTCTGTCTCGATAAATAAATACAATAGATACAATAAAATACATTTCCCTTATTCAGCCAGGCGTGGTGGTGCATGTCTGTAATCTTAGCTACTCAGGAGGCTGAGGCAGGAGAATGGCTTGAACCCAGGAGGCGGAGGTTGCAGTGAGCCGGGATTACGCCATTGCACTCCAGCCTGGCAACAGAGTGAGACTCCGTCTCAAAAAAAAAAAAAAAATCAAATCCATGAGTTATAGCTGTGGCTCCCACTTCTACCAAGTTTGGCTGGAAGTTAGAAACTTCTGAAGGTGACTTAATTGCTTGGCTGGGCAATTCTCTTGGATGAGAATCTTAGCCTAACCAGCCTTGTGAGACTTTTCTTGAAATGGAATTCAGTGCTACCTCAAAGAACTTGTCCTCATTTAACCCCCAGAGAAAGGAGAGATCTGCAGAGCAGAGCAAGGAAAATCTTGAAGTGTAATTAATAGTTGAGTACACTTTAATTACTTGGTTGAAACACATTATGGGAATAATTTTCATTTTTAAATGATTTACTTTTTTCCCTCTTCTAATGTAGAGGATAAAAGCGATCCCTAATTTCTTTTTCTCAACAGCATATTTGTAGGGTTCTGTTCAGACCAGAAGGCATTGCTATTTCCCTTTATACCACACGTCACAATAGGAAATGTTGCAGAACCCAGCCTTGATTGATGTTAGGAAATAGATGTACAGAAGGACTTTTAGGAAGAGGGGAGGTGATGAAAGGGAAATCCAGTGCATAAGAAGTTATCAAAATAAGTAGAATTAAGCAAAGCTACCAGAAGAGAAGGCATCTGAGTGTCCTTTGCAAAAGCAAGGATTCTGGAGCCAGAATGCTGAGTTCAGATCACCACATTCCAGCTGCATGACCACAGGCAAGGTCATGCATACTTACCCTTTATGTGCCTGCTTTTTCATCTATAAACTGGGGGCCATAATACCTGCTTTATGTGGTTATTGTGAGCATCACATGAGCTAAGACATGTAAAGTGCATAAGAGCAGTGTCTGGCTCATGGTGAGTCTCAATAGAAGTCTTATACACAGTGTGTATGGATTATATATTTATTCATAATACATATTCAAATACGAATGAGACCTTCACAGCCATTAGGATAGCAATTGTATTAGTCAAAGTTTTCCAGCGCAATGGGACCAAAGTCTACCTATCTATATTTATCTATCAATCTATTGATCTATGGACCTATCGATCTATCTATCCATCTATCATCTATCTATCGATCTATTTTAGATAGATATAAATAGGTAGATTTTGGTCCCATTGCACTGAAAAACTTTGATTAATACAATTGCCATCCTAATGACTGTGAAAGTCTCATTAGTATTTGAATATGTATTAGATAAAGCAGTAGATCGATAGATGATAGATAGATAGATAGATAGATAGATAGATAGATAGATAGATAGATAGATAGATAGATAGTTGTATGATATATTGAGATGTGTTGTAAGAAATGACCCACATATTGTTCAGGGCCAGCGGTGTAGTTCCAGTTAGCAGGCTGTCAAGCTGGAGAACCAGGAAGAGTCCATGTTCCAGTTTGAGTCTAAAAGCCTGCTGGAGAACTCCCACTACTCAGGGGAGGGTTGTCTTGTGTTCTATTCAGGCCTTCAACTTATTGGATGAAGCCCACCCACATTACGGAGGGCAAGCTGCTTTACTCAAAGTTTTACCAATTTAAATGTTAATCTCACCCCAAAACACCCTCACAGAAACACCCAGAATAATGTTTGACCAACTATCTAGGCACCATAACCTAGTCAAGTTGATATATAAAATTAAACATTCCCATTTAAAAAATGGGAAACAACAAGATTTGTCAAGAATATGTGGAGAAATTCAGCACTTGTGCATCCTGCTGGAAATGTAAACTGGTGCAGCCACTGAGGAAAACAGCGTGGCAGTTCCTCAAAAAGCTACACATAAAGTTATATTTGGTGACTGGGCATGGTGGCTCACGCCTGTAATCCCAGCACTTTGGGAAGCCAAGGCAAGTGGGTCACTTGACGTCAGGAGTTCGAGACCAACATGGTGAAACCCCTTATCTACTAAAAATATAAAAATTAGCTGGGTGTGATGGCATGTGCCTGCAATCCCAGCTACTCGGGAGGCTGAGGCAGGAGAATCGCTTGAACCTGGGAGGCAGAGGTTGCAATGAGCCGAGATCGCACCACTGCACTCCAGCCTAGGCAACAGAGCAATACCCTGTCTCAAAAAAAAAAAAAAAACATTTGATGCAGCAGTTTCACTTCTGGGTATATATACAAAAGATTTGAAAGAAGAGACTTAAGCAGATACTGTACACCAATGTTTATAGCAGCATTAATTACCACAGCCAAAAGGAGGAAAAGAACACAAATGCCCATCAGTGTATGAATGGATAAACAAAATGTGGTCGATACATACAAGGGAATATTATTCAGACTTAACTAGGAGGAAATTCTGATACATGTACAATAGAGATGAACCTTAAAGACATTATGCTAAGTGAAACAAACCAGACACAAAAAAGACAAACAATGTATGGTTCCACTTATGTAAGTCACCTGGAATAGTTGAATTCATAGAGACAGAATGTTGGACAGTGATTGCCAAGGGTTGCAGGAAGAGGAAAATTGGGAATTATTATTCAATGGGTACAGAGTTTCCATATGGACAAAGAAGTTCTGGAGATATGTAATGATGATAGTTGCACAACAATGTAAACATACTTAATGGCATTGAACTTTATACTTAAAAGTAGCTAAAATGGCATATTTATGTTATGTGAATTTTACCACCTTTTTAAAATGACTCAACAAACACACACACATACACACACACGCACACACACACACACGTATTTTAATTAGACCTAAGCAGCCTGATTCATCTTTACATGTAGCTTAAAAAACTCATCATGATATAATTTCAGGGGCTTTTGAAGAGACTCCTTGTTAAAATATAACTATGAATTCATCATGTTCATATGCTGGAAGGGACCTAATTGACATTACTTAAATGTTTTTTCACCTGACATGCCCTACTTAGTGCTCTACATGCAATAACTGATTTTATCTTCTCATCATCCAATGGCAAAGGTCCTCATCTTACAGATGAGCAAACTGAGGCACAGAGAGATCAGATAACCATGTTATCAGATAACCATAACCAGATAATTATATCAGTCACATAATTAATGATATAAACATGGTCCTTTGGTCCTGGGTCCAGGTCTTTCCCATTCTATCACTTAAAAATTCTTCATTCAGCTGGGGCTTGAAATTCCCCCCTCCCCGCCTGGTACCTCCCCACAGCACTCAAAGACATCTAGAAACTTTTTCTGATTAAGCCTGAAGACCATTTTACCAGATTCTTTTTGATAAGGAGGGTGGAGAAAAGACTTGAGGAACATAACTATCTGAGGTGGGGGCAAGAGGATGCCAAGGAAAGAGAGAGAAAGGAAGAAATTTTAACCCTGCCCTGGTTTGAGTGTGTTCCCCAAAAGTTCATGTGTTAGAACTTCAATTCCTCAATGTGCAATGCTGGAAGGTGGGCCTGGTGGCCTGGTGGAGGGTTTTTGGGTCATGGGGACTCTGCCCTCATGAAATGATTAATGCAGTTCTCATGGGACAGTGTTCATTCTCCAGAGAGTGGGTGGTTATAAAGCAGGTTGCCCATTTATCTCCCCTCTCCTTCATGTGTACTTGCCTTGCCTTCTGCTTTGCCACCATGCTACAAAGTAGCACCATGCCCTCACCAGATGTGGCTGCTTGATCTTGGACTTTCCAGCCTCCAGAACCATAAGAAATGAATTTCTTTTCTTTATAATTTTCCCAGTCTGTGGTATTCTGTTACAGCAACCCAAAAAGGACCAAGACAGGCCAAACTGGGGAGCACCCTAGTTTTGATAAGAACAAACCCTAAAACCAGTCAACCATAATCTTGCTGTGTGAACAAGGGGGAGCCAAGTTTTAAAGGCAAACCAATGTTTGAGAGTCACAGACTTTCCTGTGGAAGGTCTTAGGTGCTTGGGGAGCAATGGGAATAGTATACTGAGTTTCCTGGGCAGATGCAGGACGTCACAGGAGCACTGTCCCTGCTCCCTCCCATCTGGAGGGAGCCATACCATGTGGAGCAGGCTTGGCATTCAGGTGAACAGCTGCCATGTGCTGTGTAGTGGGGCTTCTCAGTACCTGGGCATCCTTTCCATTTGGCCTAGCTGACTTTAAGTAGAAAACCAGCAGGGTCCCAGTTTATTTCCTGTGAAAGCCTTACTGGGCCCCATGGGATGATGTACTGAGACCAGGTTCCATGTACTGAATGGAGAGTACCATTTCTTTTTGCCATGATGATAAGGAATTTCATTTTTAAACTTGGTTTGTAGGAGGGATTCTTGAGGCTCTCAGCCCCAGGCATGGTTTGGGAACTCACGAAATCTTTGTGACCCTGAGGACCTCATGTGATGCTCTGTGGTGCCTGATGGTGCCCATGGGACATACCCCCACTTTGCAGGACTTCTTGCCAGAAAAAATCTGATAAGTCACTGCTTGTTAGATGATAAGACACCCTCCCTCCCAATTATGTCTACCCCTAACACCCACTCCAATGAAGGGCAGAGTAGCTACCACCTTTGTCCTTCATTCTGGCAACAGCCTCAGACTTGCAAATGCTGATAATAACAATACCAGCAGTAGTAGTGATAATACCTAATGCTTATATGTAATGTAGCACAATTACTGTGTATCAGCAAAGTTTCTAAGTGTTTCTCACATTATAACTTGCTTAATACAACAATCCTCTGAATTAGATAATATTACATCACTCCATTTTATCAGTGGGAAAACTGAGGCACACACCAGTGTCCTATACCAAATAAAATGGCAGAGTCTTGGATTCCAACCCAGGTAGCCTGATCCAAATTGCACATTATTCCCTAAAGGATTTTAAACAAGAGATCTCCCACCTGTGAATACAGAGTTGAAAATTATATGAAATTATAGCAAGGTGCCTGTGAATCCATATGGCAGGCAAGCATAATCTGCAAACAAATATATAATGCTTGAGACATTTATGTACAAATGTTTTTCAAATGTATATAGATGTGTGAAGAATAAAAATATCAAATATTGAATACAAATATTGTGGCTCTTACTCATTATGTTGTTTCTCAATCTCAGATATAGAGGAGAAATCAAAGCTCATGGTGATATATCCAATTACTGTCTTCTTTTGCCTTCTTTCAAGACACTGATAGATTTGCTTTTCTCTAATATTTTAGAGAAACATAAATCAAAAGAATAATTGCAAATTCTAAACAAAGGTGACTTAAAAAATTGTTTTTATTGAAGCATAGCATACATACAGAAAACGGTACATATTGTAAGGGAAGAGCTGGATGAATTTTCATAAATGGAAGCCAGGAGTAGCTGGCATGCAGATCAGGAAACAGAACATCACCAGCACTCCTGAAGACTCCTCCTGCTTCTCAATCACTCAACACACCTCTTCAGGGGGAGCCCTTTAAAGGGGTAGAATCGTGTCCCTAAAACGTTATATTCAAGTCCTAACCCCAAGAATCTCAGAATGTGACCTTATTTGGAAATAGGGTCCTTGCAGATGTAATCAAATTAGGATGAGGTCATATTGCATTGGGGTGGACCCTAATCCAATGACTGGGGTCCTCTTAAGAGAACAAAGACCCAACACACAGAGAGGAGAATGCCATGGGAAGACACAGACACATGCAGGGAGGATGGCCATATGACACGGAGACTGAGATAGAAGATGCAGCCACACGCTGAGGTGCACCAAGGATTGCAGGCAGCAGCAGAGGCTGGAAGCAGCAATGAAGGCCCCTCTCTGGAGCCTGGAGAGGGGACATGACTCTGCCGACACCTTGATTTTGGACTTCCAGTCTCCAGAACTGTGAGGGGATAAACTTCTGTTGTTTCAAGCCACCAGCTTGTGGTAATTTGTTACAGCAACCCTGGGAACTTAATACACTGTTATTCTGCCTTTCAACACCATAGAATCATTTTTGCCTGTTTCTGACCTTATGTGAGTGTAATCATACAGGACTTATTCCTTTGTGTTTGCTTTCTTTCACTCAGCATTGCTCACCATCATGTTTGTGAAATTCAGTCACATTGTTGAGTATAGTTGTAAATCTCTTATTCTTTTGTTCTTAGTATTCTACGTACATTAAACAAAAGGACTTTTTAACAGGAGATCTACCTACATCACATGTTCTCCTGTCTCACCACAAGTTTGCAACCTACCTTTGAGTAAAGGCAGGGAAGCTTGGCAGACTTTGTATAAAAACAATAGTTAGTGTCTTTACATTCCATTAGCTTCCCAGGGGAAGAAAACAATGCTACGAAGTGGTATCAGAGAGTCTTAGGTCCCATGTACGAGGGTCCCCAAGGGTTTCCCGAAACACTCCAAACGTTGCAAGGAATCCTATCACAGCGTTCGCCTGCTGGTACAGGCCTTTGACTGGAAAAAATATTGGTATTTGGAATTGAGGGGAAATTTGCAATTTCAGAAAAATTGGAAAAAAAAAAAATCAGGGATCTATTCCTTGGTTTTCCAGCCCTTCTTTCTGGGGCTGCCTGCTAAAGTCATTATAGAGTTAGATTTTTTCTGTGTGTCTGTGCTGGTTCAATAAGGGAGATTTACATGCAGTGATAAACAAATAATAAAACAAAAAGTCTTCATACTTGAAAAGATGAAGAATCATCAGAGAAAGTCATTGAATTACTTTGCTAGGACCACCATAACAAAACACCACACACTGGGTGACTTAGACAACAGAATTTTATTTTCTCACCATTTTGGGGGTTGGAAGTCCAAGATCAAAGTTTCAGCAGGTTTAGTTTCTTCTGAGGGCATGTCTCCTTGGCTTGGAGGTGGCCGCCTTCTCACTGTGTCCTCATGTGGCCTTTCCTCTATCGAAGTCAAATAAAATATAGAGTTAAATCTCTAAATTTAAAACATTTTCTTTGGGAAGCCAGAATTGCCATTTGGGGCGTACACATATACTGAGTGGTCTTTAGTATGTCCAAAGAACAAACAGAAGGTTGGAAGTTTTATAAAAAGGAGAAATGTTACATATTGTTTTAAAAGAAAGTTCATTGGCATTAGGTTGGGGGAGATGGCAAGTTTTGACTGGTTAAGTGAATGTGGTGGGTAAAACTAGTCTTTTTTTTTTTTTTTTTTTGTGATGGAGTCTTGCTCTGTTGCCCAGGCTGGAGTGCAGTGGCGCAATCTTGGCTCACGGCAAGCTCCACCTCCTGAGTTCACGCCATTCTCCTGCCTCAGCCTCCTGAGTAGCTGGGACTACAGGCTCCCACCACCATACCCAGCTAACTTTTTTGTATTTTTTTTTAGTAGAGACGGGGTTTCACTGTGTTAGCCAGGATGGTCTCAATCTCCTGACCTTATGATCTGCCCGCCTCGGCCTCCCAAAGTGCTGGGATTACAGGCGTGAGCCACTGTGCTCAGCCAAAACTAGTCTTAATGACACAGCAAGTTGTTTCAGGAATTATTAGATAGAACTGGTTTCAGGTTACAACAGGCAGTTTCAGCAGCCAGGAACCAGGCTTACAAAGAATTACATTTTCGGAGTAATGTTATATGCCCCGAGTGCTTCCCCCCACCCCCGGGGTCTTTCAACTCTGTTTTAATTGGGTATAACAAGAATGACCCAATATGTATGATCAACTTTCACACCTCTGTGTGTGTGGGTCCATGGTGTCTTTCTTTGTGTCCAAATATCCTCCTCCTGTAAGGACACAGTCAGATAGGATTATAACCCACCCTACTGGTCTTATTTTAACTTAATCGCCTCTTTAAAGTCCTGTCTCCAAATACAGGCACATTCCAAGGTGCTGGGGGTTAGATCTTCAGCATATGAATTGGGAGAGGGGGGCCTTATGGGCAAAATTGAGCCCATAACAGTGATTTACTATTGTTTTCATTGTTAACTTTTGTGGTCGTTCTGACCTCACCATAGGGAACTTTTACACAAGCAGGTTTCAGACAGTAAAACCTGAGCCAAGGAGATTGCTGGTGGGCTTTCTAACACAGAAACTCTCTCTTAGGCTGCAGTCTCTGTGGTCTTTTTTTTTTTTTTTCTTTAATGTGAAGATGTTCTGATTTTAGAATGTGGGAGGAAATGCCAAGTGAAGTTCTAAATCATCTCCTATAATGAGGTTTGACACCAGTGTTTCCCTATGTAGAGTCGTACTGCCCATGACTGACAGTAATTGCCTTAGAAGGAAGAATTTTCCACTCAGTCACTTTCTAAGGCAAGCACTTTTCAGGTTTGGTTTTTTTCTCCTTTCAGTGAAGGTATGCCCTTTCCAAGGATGTGCCTCAAGATGCTCACTGTTGTTTTTTCTTCCTTTTCTCCCAACTTACTGTGTTTTATTTTGTAGTGTTTCATTGAGAGGTTTGTAAACAGAGACTTTCATTATTATTTGCGTGTGAAAGCAAATGAGTAAATGCTCATTCTTTCTTTTTTTTTTTTTTTTTTTTTTTTTTTTTTGAGGTGGAGTCTCGCTCTGTCGCCCGGACTGGAGTGCAGTGGCCGGATCTCAGCTCACTGCAAGCTCCGCCTCCTGGGTTTACGCCATTCTCCTGCCTCAGCCTTCCGAGTAGCTGGGACTACAGGCGCCCGCCACCTCGCCCAGCTAGTTTTTTTGTATTTTTAGTAGAGACGGGGTTTCACCGTGTTAGCCAGGATGGTCTCGATCTCCTGACCTCGTGATCTGCCCGTCTCGGCCTCCCAAAGTGCTGGGATTACAGGCTTGAGCCACCGTGCCCGGCCAAATGCTCATTCTTTCAAGGAGTCTTTTTTGAGTGCCCACACTGTGCTAGGCAATGTACTTTGACCTTGGAGATATAGAGATGAGTCCTGGGGGGTTCAGGGTCTAGTGGAGGAGACAAGAATGGTGCCAGTGATTTCCAGGAAACCTTGTTAAGTGTTATGACACAGTTCATTCAACCTGGGATCCCATTTCTCTAAGGAATTGCTCCTTCTGATATGCAGGAACAGGACCTGGCAACAATGTGGACCAGTGATCCTGCCATCCAGCCTTAGCAGATGAAATAAGAAGTGTACAGCTGTCACTGGCTGGGTGTATCATTGTCCCTCTCCTATGAGTCGCGCAGAGATACTCATTAGTCTCTGCTGATCACTTGAACTAAGAACATGTGAATTTGGGAGCAGCATCATATGCTGCTGTTTAGAGAAACAGCCAGTCTGTAAACAGGAAAGAGTACAACTCACTCTCAGAAAGATGTGAAAATAGGAAACTACATGGAGAGAGAAAGAGAGAGAGAGAATGAATGCGCACATAAATTGATTCTTCGCATTCTAGGTCCTTTTCAGGGACCTCCTGATAAGCCCCTCTTTCTCCTTATGCTAGAAAGCGAGATTGATGATTAGGGCTGGATAAGTCTTTGTTGCTGGGGACTGTCCTATGTACAGTAGGATGTCTAGCAGCATCCCTGACCTCTACCCACCAGATGCCAGGAGCACCCTCCAGTTATAATAATCAGAAATGTCTCCAGACAATGACAGATCTCCCTGTGAGGAGTGGAGCAAAATCACACTTCCCTGGAGAGCCGTTGTGCTCACTCTAGTGAGTGAGGTCCTGTTACCTGAAACCAAAGGATCCCTGGCTGAGATCCTCCCTGGGGGAAGCTGGGCTGGCCCCAAGCATTGCCAGATGCATCTACAGCAGAAGGGGTGTCCCAGAGAGAGGACAGGCTGGACGCGGTGCTGGACGCGGTGCTAGACCCTTGGAGAAGACACCAATTTGAGGGAAACATGGTGGCTGCTGTTAGAGGTTCCTAGAGGGTGGATAATATAATTTTAGAATTAACAGCTCCTTAACCTTTGATACATCAAACGTGGTAATATCTCTTTTATTTTTCTAAATTAAGTTTAAATGAGCTGGAATACTCATCTGCCACATTAGAAGGAATACCCACCCTTTTCGTTCCTTTTTCTACCTTGACTATCTGAAATTAAAAAAAAAAAAAAAAAATTTTTCTGGGGCTTAAGCACACCAAAAAATGGAGTCGGTTCTACTTTTAACCCAAAAGGAATGAACACTAGTTCTAAGGCAAAGATTTTCAAACATTATTGAGCATGGACTCATATCAGTAAAATCTTTTTGAGATTGTCTCTCCAGTATATGTAGTTATGTATACATTTTTTTTTTTTTTAGACTCCTCTCAATCTGTTGCCCAGGCTGGCGTGCAGTGGTGCAATCTCAGCTCACTGCAACCTCTGCCTCTTGGGTTCAAGAGATTCTCCTGCCTCAGCCTCTTGAGTAGCTGGGATTACAGGCATATGCCACCTTGCCCAGCTAATTTTTGTATTTTTATTAGAGACGGGGTTTCACCATGTTGGTCAGGGTGGTCTCGAACTCCTGACCTTGTGATCCGCCCACCTTAGCCTCCCAAAGTGCTGGGATTACAGACATGAGCCACCACGCCTGGCCTTATATTTATTTATTTATAAACCACAGATGAGGTGATTTATAAAGAAAGACAGATGAATCCTTTTACAGTAATACATTAAATTATGTAACCGTGTACTATGTTATAAAACATGGAAAATATCAACATTTTAAAGTGATTAAAGTACATATAGTCCATCAATGAACAAATGGATAAACAAAATATGGTATATTCAAACAACAGAACATGATTTGTCCATAGAAAGAAACGAAGTGCTGATACATTCTACAACATGGATGAATCTTAAAAACATTATGCCAAGTGAAAGAAGCCAGCCACGAAAGACCACATGGTATATGATTCTATTCACATGAAAGTTCAAAATGGGAAACTATAGAGCCAGAAAGTAGAATAGTGGTTGCTTAGATGGATGGGGATACTGGGTGATGAGGAGGGGGCAATAGCTAAAGGGTAAAGGGTTTCCTTGTAAGATGAAGAAAATGTTCTAAAATTGCCTTTGGTAATGGTTGCACATATTTGTGAATATATTAAAAACCATTGAACTGTACACATTAAATGAGTGAATTGTATGGTATATGAATTACAGCTCAATAAAGCTGTTTTAAAAATACAAATAAATAGAAGTTCTATTTTCTCCTCTCACCCCTTATTTTATGCTGGGTCCTGTTGGGCAAGAACATCTCACTTTGGAGATCACAAAAGCAATGGATCAGAGCTATTCTTGCCATTGCCTTCCACTGCCAAATTGAGGCACTATTAAGACCTGATCTGCCAGACATGGTGGTTCATGCCTGTAATCCCAGCACTCTGGGAGGCGGAGGTGGGTGAATCACTCGAAGTCAGGAGTTCGAGACAAGCCTGGCCAACATGGTGAAATCCCATCTCTACTAAAAGTACAAAAATTAGCTGGGCGTGTTGGCAGGTGCCTGTAATCCCAGCTACTCCAGAAGCTGAGGCAGGAGAATCGCTTGAACTCAGGAGGCAGAGGTTGCAGTGAGCTCGAGATCACAGCACTGCATGCCAGCCTGAGCGACACTGTCAGACTCCCCCTCAAAAAAAAAAAAAAAAGAGCTGGTCATCCTAACGTGCCTCAATATGATGGCTAGAATTAAGAAACCTTTCCACACCAAGCATTGCCAATGATGTAAAGGAATTAGGTGAAATGGATATACACTCATATACTCTTTGTGGAAGTATAAATTGGCACAATCGCTTTACTATTAAAACTAAATATGTACATACTTTCAGTCCCAGTAATTTAATTTCTTGGTATTTACCTGATAGAAATGCAAACACGTGGAAATCAAAAGATATGTACTAGAATGCTCATAGCAGTATTGTTTGTAACTGCCCAAAACCAGAAACAACCCAAAAGTCCATCAACAGTAGAATGAGCAGATAAATTGTGACCTATGGATACAATGAAATTATATTCAGCAATGAGAATGAATGAAATAATCCTACACATAATAAATGAATAAATCTCAAGAAAATAACTTGGGCAAAAAAAAAGCCAGACACAAAAGTGTACATACTTTATGATTCTATTTAGATGAAGAAAGGCAAAACTAATCTGTTTTTAGAAGTCAGGCTAGCAGTTACTGCTTAGGATATGGCTGGGGACTCATCACAGGGAATAAGCAAGGAGTTCTGGGTTGTTGGTAATATTGGTTGTTGGAGGAGGAGGAGGAGGAGGAGGAGGGAAAGAAAGGAAAGAGAGAGAGAGAGAGAGAGAGAGAAAGAAAGAAAGAAAGAAAGAAAAGAAAAGAAAAGAAAAGAAGAAAGAGAAGGAAGGAAGGAGAAAGAAGAAGAGAAAGAAAGAAAAAAGAAAAAGAAAGAAAGAAAGTAGGGAAGGAGGGAGGAAGGAAAGAAAGGAAGAAAGAAAGAAAGAGAGAGAGAAAGAAAGAAAGAGAGAGAGAAAGAAACAGAGAAAGAAAGAAAGAGGTCCAGTGTGGCCAGTGTGTACTGTGCAGAGAGGCAATTGAGAGGTGGGGCTGAAAAAGGGGCTGGGTGCCCCTCAATGGCAGTGTGATGATCAATTTTATGTGTCAAATTTACTGGGCCATGGAGTGCCCACATATTTGGTCAAACATTATTCTGGGTGTTTCTGTGAGGGTCTGTTTGGATGAGATTAATATGTAAATCAGTGTACTGAGTAAAGCAGCTTACTCTCCCTAACGTGGGTGGGCCTCATCCAATCACTTGACAGACTGAATAGCACAAAAAGGCTGACCCCCTCCCAAATAGGAGAGAATTCCTGTTGCCTGATTGCTTTTGAACTGGGACATCAGCTTTTTCCTGCCTTTGGACTTGAACTGAAATGTCCTCTCTTCCTGGGTCTCAAGCGCACCAGCCTTCTAGACAGCACCATCAGTTCTCCTGGTTCTCAGGCCTTTGAGCTCAGACTGGAACTGCACCATCAGTTCTCCTGGGTCTCCAGCTTGCCGACTTAACCTGCAAATCTTGGGACTTGTCAGCATCTATAATCCTGTGAGTTTGTTCCCTACAATATCTGTCTACATGGAGAACCCTGACTAACACAGGCAGGAAAAGGAGTTGACACAAAATTTGGTGAACAGTGGGGAACAAGTGAAGGGTTTGGCAAGTGGGCTTTGGAAAGATGAATTCAGCAACAGAGTGAGGTGTTTCCTCCCTGGGGAAATACTCAGTTCAAGGGCACCTCTTCAACCACCTTTTAATAGTTGGGAAGGTCTTTGGTTGAAGGATTGGTCTGAAAGTGCTGTGGTCTTCTGGCTCTAAAGTAATTCTAGAATGACATTCAGGTCATAGATACCTCACATGAGCAAAGGCCTCTGTCATATGATTTTAAATTTTAAAGGTACAAGAATATCCAGTGAAAAGTGCCATTCCCACTTACATCCTTCATCTATACAATTTCCTTCCCCAGAGGATTCCAGTGTTAGCAGTTCCCAGAAATATTTTGTTCATATACATGCATATTTTTTTCACTTTCCTACAAACAACACAGTAGACACACTATGTTTGAACCTCACCTTATTTAGTTGACAATATATCTTGGGGATCATTCCTTACCAGTGCATAAAGATCCTCTCATCCTTTTTGTGGCTATATAATATTCCATGGCTGGGATGTGCCATCGTTTTATTTAACTAGCCCTCTAGGGGTGGGTATTTAAGTTGTTTTTATTATTTTGCTATTACAAATGATGCTACAATTTAAAAACAAACAAAAACTCTTATACATATGTCACTTCACACATAGGCAAGTATTTAGGTGACAGAAGTCAGACATCATTCTCCTGCTCAAGACGCTCCACCAATACTCAAAACAACATCAAAGTCCTTCCCACAGCCTTCAAAGCCTCACATGATCCGACCTCTGGCTCCTCTCCAATTCCTCTTTCCCCTGGCTCACTCTCCACACTGTCCTTCTTTCTCTTTCACAAACACGAGCTCCTTCTCACCACAGGGCCTTTGCATTCATAATTCTCTCCACCTAAGAGAGCTGCACAGCCCTCTCCCTCCCTCCACCAGCTCTCTGCTCAAAAGTCTTCCCAGAGAGGCCTTTCCTGACCATCCAGCTAAAGTAGTCCCATCTGTCACTTTTTTTAGAGACAGAGTCTTGCTCTTCACCCAAGCTGGAGTGCAGTGGCATGATCTCAGCTCACTGCAACCTCTGCCTCCCAGGTTCAAGTGATCCTCCCACCTCAGCCTCCCTAGTAGCTGGGACTACAGGTGTGCATTACCATGTCACCATGCCTGCTAATTTTTTTTATTTTTTGTAGAGATAGAGTTTCGCCATGTTGCCCAGGCTGGTCTCAAACTCCTGGCCTCAAGTGATCCACTCACCTTGGTATCCCAAAGTGCTGGGATTACAGGTGTGAGCCACAACCGCTGGCCTTGCTCTGTCACTTTTAATCCACTTTCCCCATTCTGTTTTCTTCATAGCACTTACTGCTACCTGAAACTACGTTTGCTTAATTTTATTGGTTTCTTTAGTTTCCATCTCCCCAATCGAACATAATGGAACATAATCTCCAGGAGAGCAGGGACTTTGTTTTGTTCACTGCTATATCCACAGCTTCAGCAACAGTAGCTGGCATATACAGTCAACTCTCCATATCCTTAGGTTCCACATCCATGGATTCAACCAATTATAAACCAAAAATATTTGGGAAAAAATTGCATCTGTACTGAACATGTACTGACTTTTTTCATATCATTATTCCCTAAACAATACTGCATAACAACTATTTACATAGCATTTACATTGTATTAGTTATTATAAGTAATCTAGAGATGATTTAAAGTATATGAGAGGAAGCTTGTATGTTGTATGCAAATACTACATTATTTTATATTATGGACTTGAGATTCATGGACTTTGGTATCCGTGAGTGGTCCTGGGATCAATCCTCCACAGATACCCAGGGATGACTGTAGTAGATGCCCAATAAATATATGTTGAAGGAAGAAATTTAGTGTCTTACTTGTCTTAGAAATGTGCCTGGCCTGTGGGAAATGTTCAGGAAATATACGTTACACGGGTAATTGCCTGTGATCTAGTTATTTCCATACTTGTTTCTCTTTCACTCTAGATTACAAACTCTCTGAGGTCAGGTATCCCCTATTTATAACCCACATCACCTATGTATCCCAGAGCTTTATACATTATAGGCCATGCATTTATTGACGTCTTTGCCTCTAAAGTGGGTGGTAACTGCTGTGCACCTATGATGCACTCCACCGATATTTTTAAATTGCTACTGAACATTTCCACTTAAACGTTCCATTACTGGGTTCATTATGAAGAAAGAACACAGACATTAAACAAGCGAATGACCACATGGGGAAGATCTGACCCTCATTTTGATTCATTGGATGATTTTATGTCTACAGCATTAGCAACCTGCTATTTAACTGTGCCACAATAATTTTGTTGAATACAGAATCGGACCCACTCATAATACGATTGGGTTCTTTTTAAAGTGCCACTTTTGCTGTTTTTAAAGGATGCATCTTTGAACTAGCATTTTCAGAACATCTTGTTTCAGAAAGTTGCGTCTTCAGTGAAATTCAATAGCCTTGATGAGAAGCACTTTTTGGAATAAACAAGTGAAAGAGAGAAGAGACTTTTCTTTTTGATCAAAGGTCACAGGAGAATGAAATTGTCAAACACTTTTGCCCCTGTGAGAGAGCTAAAGAGCTGAGTTAAAGCTGCTTCATTATAGAGGGAAGTGAAGAGTGGAAAGGAGAGAAGGGAAAGAATGTTGGCGTTATTTAGTTAATTTCCTATGGAAAACTCCAAGCATGGGACACCCGTGTGCTTGTGCTGTGGCGTCCATCCGGAGCTTGGCTTCTTCCAGTGGAATCAGGGGCTGTGCCCAGGCACTGAAGTGATGTGAGTTCTTATTTCATCCAGACATCCACTTGTTATACACAAAGCTTGGGAGGATTTGTATTCTCTCTGATTCTGGAGGAATCAAATTTAGAAACAGGACAGAAAGGGAATTTTCTAGAATCTAATGACTGCCATTATAAGCCAAAGGCACAATGTTAGCTCAGGGCGGCGTGATAATGAAGTTGGTCATTAGCAGTTAGGAAATACTATTTCTGCAAATCCTGCTCTGGCGAACCACGTGAAATTGGTTGGAAGATTACAGATTGCCAGTTTATCCTGCTCTCAGTGGCCTGGCACATAGTAAGAGCTGGGTGTCATCACGAGTTTTCCCATTTGTACAAAAACAATAGAAGCTGAATAAAACTGAAAAAAAATCTGTAAAATATCTGGAAAGAATATAGACTGGTGAATATTTTAAAAAGTGATCAGATTCTAAGGAATGGAGCAGGATTTCTCAACCATAACACACATACACACCCATTTTAAAGGAAAAAAAATTCTCCTCCTCCCCAACCAAAGAGTTTATTTGCCATAAGAAACAAAAGCCATTTTGCTAAATGGCTGTGAATGGCAAATAAGGATGCACAGAGAGAAGTTTTATCTTTCTCTTTATAACTGATGAAGTATTTTAAGATTACCATGAAAAATACATACTATACTTTAAAATTCTGGTAGAACATGCAGACTCTAAGAAATACTGTGTTGAAGAAGATCTGGCTTCTGTCAACATCAGCTTCTATCATATGATCACTGGCTTACAACCGATGTTTTTCACATGAACCTAAAAGTATGTTAACTATCAGTTAGAAGTAAAAGAGGAAAATGCATACAAAATTGATGCATTTCTTCTTCCTCTTCCTCTTCCTCTCCTCCTCCTCCTCCTCCTCTGCCTCTACCGCTGCTTCTTCTTCTTCTTCTTCTTCTTCTTCTTCTTCTTCTTCTTCTCCTACTTCTTCTTCTTCTTCTTCTTCTTCTTCTTCTTCTTCTTCTTCTTCTTCTTCTTCTTCTTCTTCTCCTCCTTCTCCTTCTTCTTCTCTTTTGAGACAGAGTTTCACTGTTGTTGCCCAGGTGGGAGTGCAATGGCCCAATCTTGCTTGGCTCATCACATCCTCCGCCTCCTGGGTTCAAGTGATTCTCCTTCCTCAACTGCCTGAGTAGCTGGAATTACAGGCATGCACCACCACACCCGGCTAATTTGTACTTTTAGTAGAGATGGGGTTTCTCCGTGTGGGTCGGGCTGGTCTCAAACTCCAGACCTCAGGTGATCCACCCACCTCTGCCTCCCAAAGTGATGGGATTACAGGCGTGAGCCATGGCGCCCGGCCTGGTGCATTTCTTTAATATGACTTTGCTTCTATTTTTGTAAGTCATGAAACATCAGGTTTTATAGGCATGTCTTCCCCCAGAAATGGTTGAGTTAGTGTTACAGGTTAAAATCCTCAATTAACCATAATATTCAAGGATGTACGTGATCCTAACTAGAACATGGGTAGTTGGAAGCCAAAGACCAAGAGCAAAGGTCAGTATAACTCAAACGCATCAAAGCAATGATGTGCTGGAATTACTATTGCTGGCTAATGAGAGCTGATTGTTAAATAATCAGGAATTTTGTAAGGTACTTGATAAAGTGATGGTAGCTTGAGATCTGCTGTAAGAATGCTTACACCATGGAAATTGGCACACACACTACATAGTTTGGGTTTTTGTTTTGTTTTGTTTCATTTTAAGAGACAGAGCCTCACTCTGTTCCCCATGGTGGAGTGCAGTGGTGCAATCATAGCTCACTACAGGCTCCAACTCCTAGGCTCAAGTGATCCTCCTGCCTCAGCCTCCAAGTAGCTAGGACTATAGATGTATAACACCACCTCCTGGCTAATTTTTAAACTTGTTGCAGAGACAAGGTCTCACTATGTCTCCCAGGCTGGTCCTGGCCTCAAGCCATCTTCCCACCTTGGCCTCTCCAAATGCTGAGATTACAGGTGTGAAGCACTGTATCCAGGCTTTTTTCTTTCTTTTCTTTTTTTTTTTTGAGGGTAATTTACCCAGCAAACCCCTCTACATAGAAGGGTTTTTGGAGACATGCAAAACTGGTCTTTCAGGAGCTGCCAGGGTAAGCTTAGGAGTACAGGCTAACTGGGAGTCATGTAATAGTCAAGAACATTGGCCTTGAAGTTAGGCAGACAAGATTTCTAATCCCAGATTGCGTCTTACATTCTGTATGACGCTGGTCCAGTCACTTACCTGAGCTTTCTCATTTATAAAAAGGAATGATGGCTGGGTGCAGTGACTCATGCCTATAATCCCAGCACTTTGGGAGGCTGAGGCGGGCAGATCACGTGAGGTCAGGAGATCAACACCAGCCTGGCCAATATGGTGAAACCCTGTATCTACTAAAAATACATAAAATTAGCCAGGCATGGTGGTGCACACCTATAGTGTGCCACCCAGCTACTTGGGAGGCTGAGGCACAAGAATCGCTCGAACCCAGGAGGCAGAGGTTGCAGTGAGCTGAGATCGTGCCACTACATTCCAGCTTGAGCAACAGAGTGAGACTCTATCTCAAAAAAAAGGAAAAATAGGAATGATACCAGCCACTTCATGTGTTTGTGATGATTAGGTAAAACAATGTGTATATAATCATGACCTACCTAAATATAGTCCTTGGCACACAGTAGTCCCATAGTGGGCAGCTATGTGTTGAATGCCAAATAAGCCCATTCCAAGCACACACTGTTGGCTTAATTGCCTCACAGACCTCTGAATCTAAACCACTTCTTATCCAATTTTGATCACTAAATATTTATTTATTTGTTTGTTTGTTTGTTTATTTATTTATTTGCGACAGAATCTCACTCTGTCACCCAGGCTGGAGTGCAGTGTCATGATCACGGCTTGCTGCATCCTCAGCCTCCCCGAGGTCAAGTGATCCTCCCACCTCAACCTCCCAAGTAGCTGGTACTACAAGCATGTGCCACCATGCCTGATTGCCTGATAGTTTTGTTTTGTTTTGTTTTGTTTTGTTTGTAGAGACAAGGTTTCACCGTGTTGCCCATGGCTGGTCTTGAACTCCTGGGCTCAAGTGATCCACCCACCTCTGCCTCCCAAAGGGCTAGGATTATAGACGTGAGCCACCACGCCTGGCCAGGTCATCTTTAATGACTGCCCTTGTCTTTAAGCTCCTGTTCATGCTGTTACTCAAGCTTGGGTGCACTCTCTCTCTCTCTCTCTCCCCCTCCCCTTTCTATTTCTCTGTCTCTCCTATCTCTCCTCAAGTCCTCTAGTCCTGAACTCTAAGGTTACAGAAGGAGTGGATGGGGGATGGCAGCTGGGTTCATCTACAATCAATATGTTGAACGAGTACAACTTGTGACATAAAACACAATTTTATATTTATCTCCCACTATCTCTTTAAAAGTAATTCAGTGAACAGTCTGGCAATTCCTCAAAAGGTTAAACATGGCAGTTTTTCAAAGGTTATCATGTGACCCAGCAATTCCACTCCTAGGTATACATCAAAGAGAAATGAAAATACATGTCCAAACAAAAACTTTTGTACCAATGTTCAGAGCAGCATTATTCATAACAGCCAAAAAGTAGAAGCAGCCTAAATGTCCATTAACTGATGAATGGATTTTTTAAAATGTGAATATCTAAACATGGATCTCCAGCATCCATCTCATAAATGCTGGAATATTATTTGGCTGGAAAAAGGAATGAAGTACTGATTCATGATATAACATGGGTGAACCTTGAAAACATTATGCTAAGTGGAAAATCCAGTCACAAAGTACTGCATAGTACACAATTCCATGTATATGAAATGCCCAGAATAAGCAAATCTATAGAGATAGAAAGTAGATTAGTGGTTCCCTAGCACTGGTGAGTTTGGAGAGACATGAGGAGTGATTTCTAATGGGTACAGGACTACTTTTGGGATGATGAAAATGTAAAATTGATTGTGGCAATGATTGCAGCAGACTTGGGGTGAAGGAAGTAGAACCATTTTTCTCTGCCCTCCTGGGAGGATAGAAAGAAATTGCACAGGACCTCCCTAAAGAACTCTTTCCACAAATCTTCTCCCACCCTGACCCTTTGTTAGAGCTTTGATCTAGTTGAGGGATCCAAGGGTCACAGAATTGTTCTTGGAGATTTGCTTTGTAAATTCTGCAATTGTAATGTGATCCCTTAATTTGAAGCCCTTTAATGTCTGAGCATGGGAAATACAAATACTATACTTGCTTGTCACCTGATCAGGTTCCTGGACCATCTCTGCTCTCAAGGAACAGCTCTACTGAGCAATTCCTCTTTAGACCATAGTGAGGTCCAGGAGACTCTGCTACTTTCTTGAAAAGTCAGCCACAGAGGTACCGGGGCTGGCCTGAGCTTTCTACTTGGAGCAGTGGTGGGCATGTGAGCAAGGAGTAAAGAAAACTTACTTCTTTATTCAGTGGTTGACAGTTAAGAATAGAAGTAAAGTGCACAAAGAATTTAGTCCTCAAATCTAGGGTGTGAGATATGTCACAACACTTCATTTCTTGAAATCAAATGTAATCTGCTCCAACACACCCCCCACCACATTCCCACTGGTGGGGAATATTGTGGGGATTCAGTAATTGCAAGGTGGAAAAAAGGACCCTCTCCCCACTTCCACTGGGTAATTCAAGAATTCTGGGCTGGGCGTGGTGGCTCACACCTGTAATCCCAGCACTTTGGGAGGTTCAGGTGGGAGGATCGCTTGAGTCCAGGAGTTCAAGACCAGCCTGGGCAACACAGGGAGACCTCACCTGTGCAAAAATTAAAAAATTAGTTGGGCATGGTGGCACACACCTGTGGTCCCAGTTACTTGGGGGACTAAGGCAAAAGGATTGCTAGGGCCCAGGAAGTTGAGGCTGCAGTAAGGTGTGATTGTGCTACTGCATTCCAGACTGGGTGACAGAGTGAGATCCTGTCTCAAAAAACAAGAATTCTGAAATTACAGACAAGTCCCTTCAGCAGACACAGCATGAAAGGACAGTGGTAAAACTGGTGCCCACTGTGATGCAATGAGCTGCCTCCTACCCCAGGTTTCTAGTCTCAGAATGGGTCTTCTCAATGGGTCTTTAGAAATCTAGTGTTGGCCTTGTCACCTGGTGGGAGGTGAAAGGAAACAGATACCAACTTAGCTAGTCTTTCCTGTGTGTGAGTGTGTGTGTGAGTGTGTGTGTATTCCCTTAAAAATTTACCCCGTTACAGAATCTCAGCAAACCATGAGTCTCAGCACACATATTCATGACCTGTTCAACAGAATAACTCTGGACGTGTGGACTCCTGAGTGGCCGCCATAGTAGATCCCAACCACAGATAACAAGGACAAGCTGGTACAGGAGACATAGCAGGGAGAACTCAACTTCCAGCACTCTCCAGCCAAATTCCCTGTGTGCCTGGAGGGCCTGCACAGCTGGAGTTGGCTCTTGTGAATACCTTCACTGTCCCCTGCCCCCAGCTGGTCCAGGGCACGTCCACAAGTTACACACATGCTTCAGGAAAATGCAGATATCTTGGTGCTCAAGCTACACCAACACAGTCCTCAGTACCTAACTAGCCCTTGACTGAAGTCAATTTCAGATTTAAAATTTTGAGTAGAAAGAACACAATGATTATGGATTTGTACTCCCTGAGAAAACAGACAAGCGTTTGCTCCATTTATATTTTATTAAAAGCACTCTGCTCCGTGAAAGCAGCCTGTATACTGACCTCTGAAAGCCCATCTCATTCTCTCCTGGAAATCGCCTCCTCTTCCTTCCTGCCGCCCAGATCTGTTAAGGACCAACTCCTCTCCCATCACCTCTGGGAAGTCTCTGACCATGTCAGTCTGAGGAGCACTTGCTCCCCTCTGAATCCTGATACTGTCACTCTCTGCCTATCCCTGCAGCTTAGTTCAGGTTGTCCTTTTAGGTTTTAATGTTTTATAAGTTTTACCTCTTTGAGGCCAGGGACTGTGTCCTCTGTCTTAGCTCGATTCCGAATGGGCCTTTTTGTTTTAATGTTTTATATGTTTTACCTCCTTGAGGTCAGGTTCTGTGTCCTCTGCTTTAAGCCTCCCATCTCTTCCCTGACCCCATATCCTAGCACGTTGTTTTGGTCATTATCATTATTGCAACTATTTTTACTGTAACCACTTATCAATGGCAGGCCTTGTGACAAATAGCAAACTGTTTACATGTATCCCTTCACCAATCCCCACAGCAACCCTGTAATGTGGGGACAATTATTACCTCCATTTCACAGAGGAGAAAACAGGGACTTCCAGAGCCTGAGTCTCTCTCCAGCCAGATGTAACAAACTAAGTCTTCACTTGGGTCCATTTCACTCCCACACCTGCACCTTTAGTTTCCAAAATTACTCTAGGTCAGATTACAGAGCAGAAAATGGAAGACAGGGGTTACTTCTTAAATAAGTATTTTATAGATGAGCAATAATTCCAGGAAAGACTCTGAAATTCAGAAAAGGACCTACCCCAATCTGACCATTTGTCCATGATAGAGAGGTGTGTAAATGCAGAATTCTTGATCCCCCAAGCCAGCACTCTTCCTTCTGCACCCTGGTGCTATGCTATAGGACAAAAATACTCATTTTGGAAACTTAGTCTTTTTGTACTTCTCTACTGTAGAACAAACCACCCTTTGGCAAAAACCAAAATAGTAATTTTCTGTGGAGTGGATAATCATTCACTCTAGTAAACTAAAACAACATACTGTAGTTAGAGCAGGAGAAGTGTGAAAAATCTTATGCTCTGTTTCTCTCTGTAAATACAAAGTAGACATGTATGTCTGTGTGTACACGCAATGTATACATATTTTCCAGTTCATCTCCCTTGTGAATAAGAGCTGCTCCTACTCTGGCCACTCACTCACTACTGCTCTGAACTCTTCAGAGACTAGAGCAGAGCCAAATAGAATCTGTTTCTGTAACCATTATTTGTAATATTTAGTTTAAAAAGTTCACATCCTGAAAAAACTTTTGAACAGCGTGGCCTTGAAAAGGCATGAGGGAGGGTGACTGAGAGAAAGGGGAGGGGGAGAAATGGCTGAGGCTGCACTTTGCCTAGAATACCGCTCCCAGCCCCAATCCCGTTTTAATAGAGGTCAGTTCAACAGACTTTTACGACTGTAATATCTGCCAGAGTCTCTGCTAGTTGGTAAAGACGCAAAAATGAGTAAGATGATCTCCAGCTTCAAAGGCTCACAGTGATGGGGTAAATGGACATGTCAGAATGAACACCCTTAGGGAAGATTAAAAGAACATAAAACAGCCTCCAAGTACCAAAGGAATCATCTTCAGGAAGAGCTTTCTGTGGGCGGGATAGCATGCATAGCAGTCAGACCGTCACGTCCCAGCTCCATTACCAACCTGACCTCTCCGTGTCTTTGTTTCTGCATCTGAAAAAATAGAAATAACATCCATATTTATATTCCAGAGTTGTCAGGATTACAGAAGACAATGCACATCAGAGACTTACTGCAGTACTTACTGCAGCGCTTGACTGGTAGAAAGTGCTCACTTAACCTGTAGTGAAATAAAGGAGGACAGGGTCTAAAGAGAGATGGGATGGACAGCTTATTCTGAGAAGGGTAGCTGGAAAGATGTCTCTGAAGAGCTAAAACTCAAATGAGGTAATGGAGAGAAATAGGAGGAAAGTGTACCCCAGGCAGAGGGACAGGAAGTATAAAGGCATGTTTAAGGAAGGACAGACAGACAAATGTGGCTTCACTGGAGAGAAGAAGGGAGTGAGTGTTAGGAAGACACTGAAGAGGTAGCCAAGGGATAGATCATATACAAAAAGGCTTTGGTTTTTGTTTCAAGTGTGATGGGAAGCCATCTGTGGGTTTTAAGTAAGGGAGTGCTATGATGTAATATCCACATATGTTGCTGGGTGCAGAATAGACATGAGGGTACCAGGAGTGGACACAGGGCAACCAATTAGGAGGCTGGTTTGGTAACCAAGGGCAGAAATGATGGTGATTTGTATGATGGTAGCAGGAAAGGCAGTGGCCATGGTCAGATCTGAGCCATATTTTGAAGATATAGCTCACAGGACTTGATGGGGTCATGGTATTCATTTCTTCATTTGTTTATTGTCCATTACTGACAGTACAAAATGATCACCAAGAGGAAAGAGACTTTGAATTTTTGTTTTCTCAGTTTCTAAAAGATGGCCTGATGTATATCTGGCACTTCCATTTGTTATGTATTTGTTTAATGAATAATACATTGAATGTGGGTGTGAGGGAGAGTTTCAAAATAACTCCGTCACAGAGGTGACTTTGCCAGCATGCCCATAGTTTGATTGATAATTAGGGGTCAGTTTTACTCCTGTGCTCTGTGTTCAAGACAAATGGAGAGAGAGAGAGAGAGAGAATGAGAGAGAGAGAAAGAGATATGGATATATGGAGATATAGATATAGCTATATAGACAGATAGCTATAGATATAATTTTTTTTCACTCAAGAATCATGGGACATGACCTTGGGAGATCATCTATCCCCATGCCCTCAAATTAGTACAAATAGTCGTGCTCATTTTGTCTTATGAGGCAAACTAAGGACCAGAGAGCTGATGTGACTTACCTAATATAATTGAATATAATGATGCTAATAGATACATTTATTTTGCATTTACTATGTGTCAGGTCTATTGCAAAGTGCTTTATAATTCTCACAATTACTCACAGAAGTGGAGATTGTTATTACCCCCATTTTACAAATGAAGACAATGTGATGTCACAAGGCCACATAACCAGGAAATAATGGAGCCAGGACTCAAATCCAGGTTCTGTTTAATATTAAAGGCACAACCCTATATGGTCTCCAAGAGTTACATACATATTGTGTTATAACAGCCAATCCTCTGTCATCCTCCTGGGTTAGGTAGGGAAGAGCAATACAAGGGTTTATGAATGATTAGCTTCTCTGGGTTGCTCCACTGACTCAGTTGTCCTTGTGACCTTTTGGGCTTAGAGAGTATTAAACTGAGGAGGTGAGGTGAGTCAATCTATTATTTTTCTCTGTTCTCAGTCTTTATCTTTCCCACAATAGATCACCTTTAATGAAATATGTAGCAGGTTAACTTGAACATGTGATATTGTGTGTTGTTACAACAAATTGCAAAGCCCATGAAACTGATGTCTTATTGCCTATGCAAAAGATTCAAAAGGTATTGTAGTTTATCTTTCTTTTATGTCCAAATCAGTTATCAAAGCCCTAGAAGTTAGATAACCTTTCCACATACTATCTGGGTCACTGGTTATCTTTGGTACCTTTTCAATGTTTCCATGCATTTTAATGAGATATTGATTGAGACTGTTACTCAATTTCCAGTACTTACTTAAGAAATGTTTTATATGTAGCCAATAGCTAAAACTGAGCCACTAACTCAGAAAAGGTAAAGCATCTGTTGACGAGAAGTAAAACTTTGAAGCACCTCATGGTATGCTAAATTTTCAAAGGTTAACAGTTTGTTTTTCCTCTTTTGTATGAAAGTGGCTTTTATTTAAATAAGTATATGACTTTTAGGCCGGGTGCAGTGGCTCACGTCTATAATCCAGCCTTGGGAAACATAGCAAGACCTCATCTCTACAAAAAGAAAAATTAAAAATTAGCCAGATGTGGCGACATATGCCTATAGTCCCAGCTACTTGGAAGGCTGAGGCAGGAGGATCATTTGGTTCCTGGGGGTTGAGGCTGCAGTAAACCGTGATCTTGCCACTGCACTCTATCCTGGGCAACAGAGTGAGACTCTGTCTGAAAAATAAATAAATGTTATGAGGCTTTTAGAAATGACTTAACACTTGAATACTGAAACGGGAAATGGTCACAAAACCAAACATTTCATATCAAATATGCAATATATAGTATAAAATCAGAAAGGGCAAGCATAGAATTTTAATACACAATTGATTAGGGACCTACTGTTTATACTAAGCACTAGACAGAGAGAAGATACAGCAAGAATAAATTGCATGTAGGAAACCAGGACAATTTTCCGTTTTCTAACATAGAAAGCTCAAAAGGTCCCATATCACTTGGCCTATATTAAGTCATGAGGTTGATTTAATGCCATGCTGTTTCATTTGAAAAAAAAAAAAAGATGTAATAAGGCAAGAGAAGCAAAACTACTACATGAACCACTAACAGTCTGAAGTGTTTAACTGTGCCAGATACCCTTGTAAGCATTTTAAATGAATTAACTCAATTCTCATAACAACTTTGTGAGGCAAATAGTATTATTATTGTCATTTTGCAGATGGAAACAATATGTAATAGGAGACTGAGTGACTTATACAAATAATGTGACAAGTACATGGCTGCACGGGGACTTGAATACAGGCATGCTGAGGTTCTCAGTCCAGGTTCTTAACTACCATATTCTGGCATCCCTCAACAATAACAATATAATAATTTAAATAACATCATTTTTAAGTTCTAGCATGTGCTAGACCTTACTGTTGAAACATCTTATCTCTTATCTCATTGAATTCTTCCAACAACCCAATGAAGTAGAATTTGATATCCCAGTTTTACATGTGAGGGACTTAGAACTTTCAAAGGCTTAGATTTATCTTGTTTTCACTTTCCTCTCCCCATTAAGTTGTTGGTATTAAGAGGCAGAAATAGAGCAAGTGCTTGAGAACACGGACTCCTCACAACTAGAAGGGAGTTAAAAGCAACTAAGCCCAACCCTGAGATGAGACTTAACCCCCTTCTCCACCGTCTCTGACTGGGCTTGAACTTTCACTAATGAGGTTGTTACTTCTAGAACTTCCCCTCCAGATGGAAAAATAGACTTCTGCTTCAGATTTAAAAAGGAAAACATTTCCTCTTTTCAAAGAAGCTGAAATAAAACAACATGAAGCCATTTATTAAAAGGAACCCATGGGAAAGAGTTCAAAAGCTATGAGAGTCCAAGACTATCCTCAAAGCTACTAATTTGCTAAACCATATGAAGCTTAAGGGAAAAAAAAGGTGGAGATACTGTTTGACAATCCAAACTACAGGAAAAATGACTAGTAGAGATGACCCAGCTCCTTGTCCAGAGCATAAAGAGTTTTAGAGCTAGACCTGGAAATGACATACATTACCTCTGCCCATATCCGGTCCAACTTAGTTGCAAGGGAGGCTGGGAAATGTAGTCTTCCTATGTGACTAGGAAGAGGAAAATAAAATAAGCTTTGAGAAATATTTTATCTCACGTGGTCAGTTTAGCTCAGTTGGTAAGAGCGTGGTGCCGATGATGAGAAATATTTTATCTCTATCCACAATTACAATGATTTCTATAGTTCTACCCCTAGATGTTGATTTAATATTTGAAGGTGCAATTATGAAAATGAACCAAATGAACTGTATCCCTAGTATGTAATACTATTCTTAACATATTGTAGGAGAGCAGTAAGTATTTGTTGGATGAATGTATGAGCTAACTTCACAAATTTGGACAAGTCTGGGACATAGAAACAGGAAAAGAAATTCCCCTTGACCTGGCTCTCTACTGACTTCCATTTCTTCCCCAGAACTTTTGTGGTTAAAGGTTATTTTAAAAACTATCGAGTGGAGGAATTAATTCTAGGACATAAGACGAAGGACTCAGTCTTGGCTTTGACACGTTCTATGTATGTGTTCCTTAGGAAGCCTTTAACCTCAGTGGACCTCAGATTTCTCCCCTATAAATGGTGGTGGCAGTAGGTATGTGGAGACTAGCCAGGTGCACTAATCCAACAGTCCTTTCATCTTCTTTCTGGATAATAGAACACCAGTTGTTTGTATGTGGGAATTTGCCCACCCCCAGGGGCATTAATTATCATTGGTTTAAGCCAAGGATGGGGATTATTTTCTTTTTGACACTAATTGGTCTAAAGGTAGGCTTGTGATTAGGTTATGACCAATGAGATTAAGAGAAGGTCTGATGAAAACATTCAGGAAATGTTTGTCCTCCCTGATAAAAGAGAAAGATTCATGAGAAGGACTTTTGACCCTATCTACTTCCCTCTTGGGATGCTGAAAAGTGAGACTATAATACTTGGAGCTGCTACAGCTTGCCTAGACGTTGAGAGGAGACATTGCAAACACACTGAAGTTCCAACATGGAAGAATGGGAAGAGCCGGGATGGTCACTGACATTGTTGAGCCTTTGAAACAACCTGGGACAACCTATTTTCAGACTTAGTGTTACATGAAAAATGTGTACTCCTATTGTTTAAACCACTTTATTTGCATATCCTGTTACTTGCAACCAAGAACATTCCAAACTAGTTATCTACAAAATAGACGACTTTTAGAGGTCTTTCTAGCTCCAAAATTGTCAGAGTCTTCAGTGACATTTCAAAGACAAAAACAAAAGAGGCAAATGTCCTGGGATATATGAAGAGATGGGAAAAATTAAATGGAAGAAGAAACATTGAAGGTAGCTAAACCTAGATATATCAACCAGGTGACAAGAATGGCATAAAGAACTTAAATGCAAATTGGAAAGCCCATTGAAACAGAAAATTGGGTCAGGTCCCTATGGAGGAGGGAAAAGAGCTGGTACAAGTGTGTAGGTACAGAATTAGAGGAAATATAACCTGAACAAATATGCAACTTTATCAAGAATAAATGACCATTAAAAAAGCCTTTTGAAATTATATTTATTAAAAGCAAATTCTGTCTTTTGATAAGCAAAAGAGTACTAAAAACAGCTGACTTTAAAATAATCCCTTCCATCTACATTTTATGTGTCTATGATTGCCTTTTTGAAACTTTCAAAAACCTGTTCCAGAAAATGCTGCATATGGTCAGATGATTAGAACAAATTGGAAGTCAAATTAGAGTCGGGAATAAAAAAGTTGACGATTGTCTTATATAAAACAAAGTTGTCCACTGCCTGTGTTTGAGCCTATAATTAGCATTAACCTTTCTTGTAGAAAATCTATTGAGCATTGTCAACACAATATCTGGTATGTATAAGGAACTCCATAAACATTGGTTGAGTTTGATTTTTTATGCATATTTTAAGTGACTCTGCTCTATTTAGAGCAATAACCAGAACAAATGGAAGGGCATCAGTCAGCAATGAACAAGTAAGAACACTTCTGGGGTCCTCCAGAAGGGACATAACGACCTTAGGTTCCGCTTTGAACAATAGATCAAATCTAGAACTCTGGCATTTAGGTCACATACAGTGGGTTATAATAAAAATGATCAGTACTTTTGAGTCCTCTCTATTTGCTATACATGGCACATTCATTTTCCCATGTAACACTCATAGTAGTCCTTTGAGCTAGGAACCTTTCTTATCTCCATTTTACAAATGAAGAAACTGAGATTAGGTTCAGAAATCTCACCAAGGTCACTCAGTCTAGAAAGTGGCAGAAGTGAAGCCCAATTCTATCAACTCAAAAATTCCATTGTTTACCACTATACTACAGTGCCTCTCAGGAAAACAAAAAGAAGAAGATGAAAAGGAAGAGCAGGTTCTGTACCAGCTGAGGCTAGAAGAAAGTTGTTTCTCAGAGAAGCAGCATCAAAAAAGTGTAGGTTACGAGGAGAAACTGGAAATCGAACAAAATCTTCCTTGGAGAGTTGAGAGAATTAGAGAGGGAGATGACTCAGCATAGAGCTGGAATAAAACCAGGTAAAACTTTAAAAAAAAATACAGACTTCAAAAATAATCAGGGAAGAAAATGAATTGGACAAGTAACAGTTGAGTTTAGATATCCAGCATATCTGGATTTCTCTGGTAACATAGGAAATCTCAAAACAAGCTTTTACTTCCTCTACTGGATTCTTCCTAATTCAGCTTTTTTGATATCTGATGGAACTCTCATTCTGCAAAAAGCAAAACATTTGATGAATCCTCCACTTGCCTTGTTAGCAATTTCTTCTTTTAGAAGATCCAGGGAGCAATGATGAAGGACATGTGACTGGGTGGGGACTGTGCTGATGAGCTCAAATTTTCAAAGGGCATGTACAGGAAGAGGGAATGAGGGACACATAATCAAGACTGAATGCACAAAATCTAGCAAAGCCCTGTAAGAATAAAGTCCAGAGGGTAAAGCCCCGAATCTCTTAAAAAATGGTAAGAACAACAACAACAAAAAAGGATTCTTCTAGTTTATACCGAGAAAGGACCTCCTGCTTGGGGCTGAGGGCATAACGCTAACCGATTTTTAAAAATAAAAAGCCAAAAATGGAAACAAATGGCAAAATCAAATCATATTTTTTGCAAAGAAACTAAGAACGAAAGTGTGAATGAAATCTAGGGGACCTCTGGAGATGGCACAGAAACCCTGGGCTGTGAATAGCAGAACTGTTATCACCCCTGTGCTTGAAGGGATCCGGGGACAGAGAAGTTACCACAACCTGCAAGAAAAGAGGGTCTTGCAAAGCACAGAAGCTTGAAGGAGCAGTGACCATCCATAGAAGGACATGGCAAACCTCAGACTACCTTGCAGGAATGAAGCCAAAGTCACAGACACCTGACCTCCTCTCCTCCCTTTCTCTAGTCTTCTACCAGGGCTTCTCATGGGTTCCCCAGTTGGGATATAGAGGGCTGGGTAGCCCTTCAATGTAGAACAGACAGGGAAGCCTTCTAGGGCAGAGGGCAGAGTGGAAAAGGGTAAAGTGGATCTAGGGGATCCACAGAAGATAGCTGACACACTGCCTCAACTACTTTGTGCTTCTAAACCTGCCACATAGAGTAGGCACTAAATACTAACCATAACACATCTTTAAAACACAGAATCTTCCCAGTAACGTTTCTCTGGCTTTAACTACTTCTGTTTCCCTTAGCTATTACTTATACTTGAGCCAATGCTGATGGTGCAACTCTCCTCCAATCTGCAAATATTCCTGGTACAAAATGCCTTCTTTCTAGATTGCTGCAATGGAACACATTTTGTAGGCCTCTCTAGGTTTCAGTGGGGTGAGAACCAATGATCCAATGACTTTGAGGTCTACAGCAGAGACAGCTGATGCCAGAGATTCATATTTCCCTTCTATCATGTATCTTGGATACTGGGAAGCAGCTGCCCATTCAGTGACTATATTTCCCAGCCTAATTTTCTTCTACGTGGCAGTCAGGTGACTATTTCTAGCCAATGGAATGAGAGCAAAAGTGATGTGTGTGTCTCTATAGAGCTAAGGCAGTTGGTTAAGTATGTGGTTTGCCCTCATACTTGCTCACTCTTTCACAGAGAGCCATGTGTGAAGACGGTGGTGTTGTGAGGTGGAAAGACTGTAATCCCTAAATTATCCCTTACATGAAAGCCAGCCTGACAAGGAATATCCACATTTTGAAAGTGAGAAATAAACTTTTATTGTGTTAAGAGTGGCTGGTTCTTTGTTATAGTAGTTAGCCTATCTTGACTAACGTAAAGCCCTCTACTCTGTCGTTACTTCCTGTGATCCCACTTTCAAATTCTCCACCCTTGGCTTCAAATTATAATAACTGGAATAAAAGACTGGTGTAGAAAATTGCCTACTAGCTGCCTCATCAAGATTTTGCTGTTTAACTATTTTGTGTAGGAAACATTTGCGCCAATGTTCTTGTTGTTAAAAGATGTGCAAACCGTTTTCTTTTTATTAAATTGCAGTTTGAGACAGTTCTGCAATCATGAAAAGAATGTAGTATTTGGAGTATTTGAGTCCAAGTTCTACCGCTTACTTATGCTGCCTGACCTTGAAGAGATCCTATCAGCTTTCCTCTCTGTCAAAGAAGGATATTAATAATGCTTCCCTGTCAGGTTGTTGTGAAGATCAAATAAGATAAGGGATATGAAAACATTTTGTTCACTAGAAAGCTTTAGACAAAATTAGTTTTCATCTCCACTAAGAGGGAGTCAAGTTGCATTTGCCTTTTGAGATCATTCTCTTGGGTCGTGGGTGTTGTCAAATTAATTCCCCCCTCCTTTTCTCTCCCATGGTCAGGTTCAGTTCCTTCCACTCTCTCTCACCTCTATTAACAGGCAAGCAGTTCTTTCTTGTTCGGAATTTTTGCAATTTGAGTTTTGCCCAAGGAAGAATGATTTTTAAAAAACCGGGTCCAAAAACAAATTAATAAAAATATCTTCTGAACATTTTAGGGCCATGGTTTACAGGAAAGCTCACTCTTTGCCCTGGGCTGTAGTTTCCACGTTGAAGTTGTTGAATTTCTCATATGCACACACAAAAACCTGTATCCAATGCCCTGTTTATTATTCCAAATAGAATACAGGTTTTTGCTCCTTTAACTTTCACTATATTTATAAGTAAAATATTTTTTCATCAGTGGCTTTTTAAATTTTAACTCAAGATATAAAAAGTGAATCTAGTTCAATCCTCTTGTTTTATAAATGAGGGACCAGAAGCCCAGAGATATTTCATGACCCACTTTAAAAATCACCTCTTCCAATAAGCTTTCTCAGCTTCGTTACTCCCTCACAGATTAAACCGGGTATCCATCCTTTATCACAGAACTTGTTGGCGATAGACAGAACCAGATTCTGAACTCTCTATAGGAAAAAAACAAGTCTTCTCTGCATCCCAGGGACCTCTGACCTCCATGTAAATCCGCAGCTATCTTCTGCTTCTGTCTCATGGGTCAAAACTGTGTCACATGGCTACCTCTAGCTACAAGGGAGACTGGGAAAGGAAGTCGTTAGCTGAGCAAATTGCCTCCCCAAACAAAATCAGGGTTCTATGAGCAAAGAAGTGGATATGGATATTGAGTTGGCTACTCACAGTGTCTGTTGCAGCCTGTGACATAGTAGGAGCTCAATAAGTATTTGCAGACTGAATGTCAGTGTAAGGCTTTCAGGGTTGAATAAGTAAACTGTCTAAGTTTGCTATAGTGGTACAACAGTGGCTAGGATTTATGTATGCTGAGTTCCAGCCTGTATTAGTCCGTATTCACACTGCTATAAAGAACTTCCCTGAGACCGGGTAATTTATAAAGGAAAGAGTTTTGATTGGCTCACAGTTCCGCGTGGCTGGAGAGGCCTCAGGAAACTTATAACCATGGTGGAAGGGGAAGCAAGTACCTTCTTTACAAGGCAGCAGGAGAGAGAGGAGAAAGTGTTGGGGGAAGAGACTCTTATAAAACCACCAGATCTTGTGAGAACTCACTCACTATCATGAGAACAGCACAGGGGAAACGGCCCCCATGATCCAATCTCCTTCCCTCAACACATGGGGATTACAATTCAAGACGAGATTTTGGTGGGGACACAGAGACAAACCATATTACAGCCTGAAGCTCTTTCTACTACCTAGTACTACCTCAGTATCATCAATTCAGTAATGTGAGTATCTGGTTCTACATTCTTTCCAATAATCACTCTTCTCTCTCTGCAGTGTCTTAATTCCTCTAAAAGACATGTAACCAATCCTATTGGAGGTTTTCTCTCCAATTCTTCTGTAGTATTTATCTAGACACCTTAGTAATAGGAATGTGACATTGATGAGAATCTAATAAATGTTAAGATCTTGGGGGTTTTCCCAGTTTTTTACTTTACTTACTTCCAGACTCAAATTTATTATGGCAGGTAACTTTATCTCACCCAGCATTATGGTTATTAATAACTTATCCTGCTGAATAAATCAGAGACCTGGAAAAATGTGGAGTAAGCATTTGTTATGCACATATGGGATTTACCAAGTTTCTGCATTTGAAGGTCTAATATTAGGATTCACATGTTGTGCAAGGCTTTGCAGAGGAAAAGATATTTCACTTCTTCTCGACTTTGAAAATAGGGTATACTTTGCATGCAAACAAGTCTAGGTGAGTAGAGTGATTTTGAATAAATCACCAAGAAACAAGATTTCAGTAAACTGTAAGAAATACATTTCCAGGATAATTTCAAAAGTAGAAAATAAAATTAGGTGCAAGGATTTACCAGGAATAGTGGATCAAGTGTTAGTAGGCTGCACGTTAGGTTGAGCTCTGCTCATAATTAGCAGTGTGACCTTATGGAACACCATTAACATTTGCAGTCTTTGGTTCCATCACCTGTAAGAGGAGAGGGTTGTACCAGGTGATCTCCAAATGCCCGCACCCCCCCACCATCCATGTCTAGTTTCTGTCATTCTATTTCTTATGCACTGAGACCAAGAGAGTTAATTTGTGGAATTACATGACGGTCAAATCCTGAAAAGGGCACACTAACCTTTTACCAGTGTTACCCTTGGGTTTAAGGCTGATAATTTCTAAACATTACCATAGAATTATTATTATTTTGGCATATTGCTAGTTGTTTGCAATTAACAGACTTGTAATCATTGGAAACATACTGTTTTGAGTTCCATTCTTTTCACTTAATATTTCACTATAAATATGCCCATATTTCCACAGTCTTCATGATTTTGGTTTTGATGGTGCCATATTATTATTCCATTTGATTGACATGCCACAAACTTGGAGTCATTGTTCCCTTCCTTTCATACTCTGCATCCAATACCTTGGAAAATTCTGTCAGCTCTACCAACAGGTTATATGCAGAATCTAACATCTTACCCTCTCCATCACAACCCTTCTTGTCCAAACCACCATTATCTGTTGCCTAGAGTATTTTCATGGTCTTCCAGCTGGCACCTGTACCTCTGTACTTCCCCACTGCAGAGTGTATTTCACATACTTCATTGGGAGAGATTCTCTCAAAACATGATCATAACTTGTTCCTCTTCTCAAAACTTTCCAATAATTTTTCATCTTAGAGCACTTTAAGTCCTTCCTATGGCCTTAAGAGTCGACATGATCTGGTTTCCCTTCTACTTCTTTGATCTCATCTTCAATCACTGTTCCCCTAGCTCCCTCTACCCCAGCATATGGGCCCCCCTGTTGCTCTTACCAGGGTCACTCCTGTCACAGAACTTGGCAATCACTGCAAACTCTAAGAATGCCATCCCCCCACATATCCTCATGGCTCCCCCTCTTACTACCTTTGGGTCTCTTTTCAAAAGTCACCTCATTAGAGAGTTCTTCCCTGACCACCTTAGCTAAGATAGCAACCCCCCACCCCAAACACTGTCTATGCCTCTTTATATTTGTTTATGGCACTTATCACCACCTGATATATTATTTATTTGTTTATAGCCTTCTACCAGCACTGCCAAGACCCACCAAAATGGAAAATCCATGAAGGCAGGAACTTTGTTTTCTTCACTGCTATAGAACCTGTGCCCAGAACAGTAAGTGCTCAGTAAACACTTGTTTAATATATTGATTAAACTCTCGATAATTGTACAATATAAGGTTATAAGTTTTGAGGTAGAACATTCAGGAGATGATAGTGTTGGGAGATGAGACAAGACAAGCAAAGGGATCATCTCATGAAGATCCTTGTGTGCTGCGCTAAAGCTTTGAATTGCACCATTGCCTAACATGGAGCCATAGAAAGACTTTAATCAGGGAAATGACAAAAGCACGTTTGCCTTTAAAAAAATAAACTCTACCTAGAATGGGAGAATGCATTTGACATGAAGGAGACAGAAGACAGTGAGGGGACAATTGCAAAGGTCCACGAGAGGTAAATAATTAAAAACAGAATTACCATGTGATCCAGCAATTCCACTGCTGAGTCGATAACCAAAAAAATTAGACACAGAGACACAAAGTGATATTTGTAAACCCATCTTCATAGCAGCAGCATTCACAATAGCTGAAATGTGGAGGTCACCCATTCAATCAATAGATGAACAGAGAAACAAAAGCTGGTATATATGTAAAATGGAATATTATTCAGTCTTTAAAAGGAAGGAAATTCTGACACATGCTACAATGAGGATGAACCTTGAAAATACTGTGCCAAGTATTTCAGTCATTCTCATAGCCATATGCTAAGGATGCCAAGTCTGTATTTCCAGCTCAAATGAAATAAGCCAGCCACAAAAATACAAATTGTGTGTAATCTCACTCATGTAAGGTATCTAGAGTAGTAAAATTTACAGAGACAGTAAGTAGAATGGTGGTTACCAAGGTCTGGAGGGTGGAGGGAAGGAGAGTTATCATTTAATGTGTAGAGAGTTTCAGCTTTTCAAGATCAAAAAAGTTCTGTGAGTAGATGACGGCGATGGTTGCACAACAATGGAACTCTACCTAATGTCATTGTACCAAACGCTTAAAAATGGTTAAAATGGTAAATTTTATATATATGTATTTTATCATATTTTTTAAACTCGTTTAGAAAGCCAGTGCAAGCCAGAGCCTGTGTAATGCAAGGGAAAATAGTCAGGAGGGGACATATTCAGGAGATATAAAGGGAATTTGAAGCAGCAGGATTCTGAGATCCATTGGTTGTGGAGAATGAAGGTAGTTTCCAAGTTTCTAGCTGGGTATCTGGAGGAGACAGTGGGGACTAAACAGAAAAAAGAGGAAGAGGAATGAATCTGGGGAGAAGGATAGTGAGCTAACTTCTGAACTTAAGTTAGAGTTATCTGTGGGTCTTCCAAATGAAGATACCCAGGAAGCCTTTAAACATATAATGCAGAATCTCAAGAGAGACATTTGAGCTGCAAATACAGACTTGGCATCCTTAGCATCCAGTCATTGAAATGACTGACATCTCTCAGGAAGAATGTTGGAGAAAGAAGAGAAGAGGGTTTGGGGGTAGAACCCTGGGGTCAGAAAAGGAAGACATGTCTACACAGAGAGACAATGAAGAAAGAATTGAAAGAGAGCTAGGACCTACAGTGAGTGGATGGTTTTGGAATCTGTGGAGTGGTCACTGGCATCAACAGCCATGGTGTGTTTAAGAAAGATAAGTACTGAAGTGGGTTTCTTGAATCTAGCCATCAGGAAGGTCATTGAAGACATTCATAGGAGCAACTTGAGAAGAATGGTAGGTTTAAAATCCAAATGCAGTGAAACTACCAAGAAGGAAGTACCAGTTAAAGGCATGGAAAGAAATTTGAGGAGAAAATTACAATGTCTTTTCAAAAAAACAATCTCCTGTAGTTCAAACCTTTAATCTGGCTGGAAAAAAAACTAATCAGCTGGGAGGGACACCATTTATTTTTTGGTGATGACTTAAGTCGGTCAAGTGAGTTGGCATATATCCACCTACTCAGCCCTAAAAAGCAAAGCAAAACAGAGAACATAACTGGTTTAAAAGAAATAGTATCTATGGTAGAGACAGCAGTTTTTCCACCCATTATCATTTTTCACCTTCTGTATTAGCACAACAGAATTCTGATTTATTTCAGGGCAGCAGTGTGTTCAGCTAAAAGTCTACCTTCCCAGCCTCCCTTGCAGCTAGGGAGATGTAAATAGAAATCTTTGGATAGGGCTTTCAGGAGAGCTCCATAAAGAAGACTAACTCAGGCCAGGTGCAGTTGCTCACACATGTAATCCTAGCACTTTGGGAGGCCAAAGTGGGCAGATCACTTGAGCCCAGGAGTTCAAGACCAGTCTGGGCAACGTGGTAAAACCCTATCTCTATAAAAAAATACAAAAATTAACCATTTGTGGTGGCACATGCCTGTAGTCCCAACTACTCAGGAGGCCAAGGTGAGAGGATTGTCTGAGCCGAGGGAGGCTGAAGCTGTAGTGAGACGTTATCATGCCACTGTATTCCAGCCTAGGCCACAGAGTGAGACCCTGTCTCAAAAACAAACAAACAAAAAGGACTAAGAAGACTGACTCAGCAAGATGGTGCCTCCTTGTTTTGGGAAGTCAGAGACCCCGAATGGAGGGACCAGCTGGAGCCACAGCAGAGGAACATAAATTGTGAAGATTTCATGGACATTAATCAGTTCCCAAATAATACTTTTATAATTTCTTACACCTGTCTTTACTTCAATCTCTTAATCCTGTTATCTTTGTAAACTGAGGATGTACATCATCTCAGGACCACTGTGATAATTGTATTAACTGTACAAATTGATTGTAAAACATGTGTGTTTGAAAAATATGAAATCAGTGCACCTTGAAAAAGAATGGGATAACAGCGAATTTTAGGGAACAAGGGAAGACAACCATAGGGTCTGACTGCCTGCGGGGTCAGGCAAAAAGAGCCATATTTGTCTTCTTGCAGGGAGCCTATAAACAGACATGCAAGTAGGAGAGATATCACTAAATTCTTTTCCTAGCAAGGAATATTAATATTAATACCCTGGGAAAGGAATTCATTCCTTTGGGGGGGAGGGTCTATAAACGGCCGCTCTGGGAATGTCTGTCTTATGCGGTTGAGATAAGGACTGAGGTACGCCCTAGTCTCCTGTGGTACCCTCAGGCTTACTAGGGTGGGGAAAACTCTGCCCTGGTAAATTTGTGGTCAGACCAGTTCTCTGCTCTTGAACCCTGTTTTCTGTTGTTTAAGATGTTTATCAAGACAGTACATGCATTGCTGAACATAGACCCTTGTCAGTAGTTCTGCTTTTGCCCTTTGCCTTGTGATCTTTGTTGGACCCTTATCAGTAGTTCTGCTTTTGCCCTTTGTCCTGTTCCCTCAGAAGCATGTGATCTCTGTTACACCCTTATTAGTAGCTCTGCTTTTTGTCCTTTGAAGCATGTGATCTTTGTACCTACTCCCCATTCTTACACCCCCTCCCATTTTGAAACCCTTAATAAAAACTTGTTGGGTTTGAGGCTTAGGCAGGCATCACAGTCCTACCGATATGTGATGTGTCCCTGGGTGGCCCAGCTATAAAATTCCTCTCTTTATACTGTCTCTCTTTATTTCTCAGCCAGCCAACACTTGTGGAAAATAGAAGTAACCTATGTTGAAATATTGGGGACAGGTTCCCCCGATACCTCCCTTTTGTTTCATGCTCTTTTCCTTCTTCCTTTCTGAAGAGAGGATGTTATGGCTGGACCTCCAAGAACCATATTGGGTCCATGTGGCTACTTCAAAGATGGAAGTTATATGCTGAGGATGGCAGAGCAGAAAATACACCTAGGCCCCTAATACTATCACAGATACCATACCCTCTCTGAAGTGTTTACCTGCAGACTTCTTCTATGTGAGAGAATAAACTCCTACTTGGTTGTAGTTGGGCCTCTGCCACTAGCAGCTGAACAGAATTCCTAACTGATATGTCATCTTATACATCTGACTTCGAATTACTATTCTGTTCAGGTCCAGCCTTCTCCAAGAGCCGCCACTAAAATACTGCAATATTAAGGGCACTGATAATGCTAGCTGCTTGAGAAAAAGACTTTCCTGGTTGCTGATGCCTAAAATTCCTGGGAGAGTGGCCAGAGCTTTGTTTCACCACTCAAGATAAGGTTTAAGTTGCAAATATCCTTCAGAGAGATGTCTCATGGACTAAAATTAATTTGCAGAGTCTACCCTGGGTTTTGATCAGGGGTGGGGAAGGAACATGATATGGATAAACACCTGGAGAAGAGGGGTTATTAAAGGAGCTCATGATAGAGCCAGGCAGTCAGGCACTGGGGCCCAGATGATATATTCACCAGCTTTGAGATGGAGCAGGGACCTGTAGGCCCCCAAGCAAGGAAATAAAGGAAAATCTCAAATTCCTTCAAGGGAAATTCCAGGCGCCTAGCTAGCCTTGAAAAGTAAATGAGCAGCTTGATAAGAAAGAATGAGCAGCTTGCCTGAAAGAAGGTAATAGTAACTTAATACCTAGGGAAGTTAGAGTCACAATATTGTTTGGTCCCCTACAGAAACTAAAGATATTAGGCCTGCTATGATGGCTCACACCTGTACCTGGCAAATTGGGAAGCCAAGGCAGGAGGATCCCTTGAGGCCAGGATTTCAAGACCAGCCCGAGCAACACAGCAAGACCTCGTCACTACAAAAAATTTAAAAATTAGCTTGCCATGGCGGTATGCACTTGTAGTCCTAGCTGAGGTCAGAGGATCACTTGACCCCAGGAGTTCGAGGCTGTATTGAGCTATGATCCCACCACTGTACTCCAGCCTGGATGACAAAACAAGAACCTATTTATTAAAAATAAAGGTTAAAAAATATAAAGAAACCAAATATAGCATCTTAACCTATGTCCCTGGGTTGTTTTCCAGAAACCCAAACACCCACCAAATGGATCCGCTGGCATATAGGTTTCACATGAGGAGGAATTAAGGGCTGAACTCTGGCCACTGTTCTCTGTTCTTAATTTCTTCCTGAGGGGCCTGGAGGAGGTCACACCCACAAGCCAGAGCTAACATTCTTTTCTGCTGATCACAAATTTTTAAACAAAGCTTTGCATCTTTAACCCATTGCAAATCAGGAAGTCTTTAAATCCACCTATGACCTGTGGGCTTCCTGCTTCAAGATATTCCGTCTTTTTAGGTCAAACCAATATATGACCTCCACATATTGATTTGTGACTTCTTCTGTAACCTTCACCTCCCTGCCTTTACAAACCCTTACCCCATCTTAATTTAAAAATAAAAAATAAATTTTTTAAAAGACACAGTGCAGTACATCTTAGTTTTTCAATGCTCTGTTAGCTATTAGAAGCAAACACCGGATAAATCTACTCATAAGGGCATTAATGACACCCAAGAGATAGTGATACCCATTATTCTCCTCATTTTACAAATTTGGAAGCACAGAGGTCACATGACTTGCCCAAATAGAATAGAGGAATCAAGATCATGGCCCCAGAATAAAAGCAGACCCAATCGCTTTGTTCTGGTGGGGTGTCATGGTGAGATCAAGGATGGAGCTCTTCCACATAATTTAAGAAGAAGCTTTTTTTAATACTTTAAGTTCTAGGGTACCTTGGCACAATGTGCAGGTTTGCTACATATGTATACATGTGCCATATTGATGTGCTGCTGCACCCACCAGAAGTTTTAAAGATGAAACTCTCTCCCCTCTTCTCCCCCTTTTGGAATAAAGGGTCATTTTTCTCTCCTGAGGAATTCAGTCATCTCAGTGAATAGCCTGGGAACAACATTCAGGTGCTAGGGACTCAGGAGCCGGTGCTAGAGGTGCCCGGAATGGAAGGTGACACCACAGATCACACTGACACCTAAACCAGCATCTGGGAGGGAGGAGATGAGCTGAGCAGGGTTTCCACCATCAGCTGCTACTCTCCGGCCCCGGGCATGTTCTCTTGCAGCTGACAGTCAAGCCACTGAGGTGCATGGAGGACACAAAAGAAATCCAGTGCACCAGGACAAGCTTCCCAAGAGTGTCCTTGGCATCTCCTTTTGGCTGAGACCCTGAGGCAAAGGAACTGAATCTTTCTTCTTCTGCTCTCCAGCAATTCAAGCTGGAAGGTTCTAAGAAAAAGTCTAGGCTCTGAGGCTATGTTTTGAAATATCCCTTCCTGCTGTTATAAGGGAACATATCTGCAATCAGGCCTCTGGTGGCTTGAAGGCCAGCACCTTTTAGTTCTACCATGTTAAATACCCCAATGAGTGGACTATTAATGCATACGTTGGTTACTGCCAATTTTTACCTGGATTCAGGCTTGCTGGTTTTTCTAAAAATAAAACAACAATGAGAAACCATTTTCCACTTTTCAAATACTTCCATTTTTTTTAATAATAGTAAATACTGAGATGGGGAGGGAGCATGGAATGATTTTCTAATACTCAGAAGGTGAGAATAAAGATTGGCAAAAAGCTTGGTAAAAGTTGTCAAAATATTAATATTTTTAACCCAGTGATTTCATGTGGAAGTTTATGTTAAGAAATAACTAGAAATGCAATGATGGATATACGAGAGTGTTGCAGTAAATGCTTTTTGAATTCTATCCAAAACAACTCCCATACACACCTTTGAGAAACTCCCATCTTATCATGGTTCAAATGATATCCTCTCACCCATCCCAGGACCCCTGGCCACCACTGATATGAGGAAGCAGGCTGGACACCTGACCCAAACTGGACCCATGAGAGAGTTCCCACTCCCTTGATCAAGCATCATTTATTGGTCCAGGAATGGCCAGTTATTTTTCAAGTTGGATTTGTCACTTGCATTTGAAATAGTGCAGATGTTTATCATAGCATTATTTATAATAGGAAAAGTGTGAGACATAAAATGTCTTCTGATGCAGGATTGGCTGAATAAACTATGGTATACCTACAAATGGAATAGTGGTATGATTGTCATTATCAGCATCAAACTTGCTGCTTAATATATTTGTTTGTTTGTTTGAGACAGAGTTTCACTCTTGTGGCCCAGGCTGGAGTATAATGGCGCGATCTCGGCTCACTGCAACCTCTGCCTCACAGGTTCAAGCGATTCTCCTGCCTCAGCCTCCCAAGTAGCTGGGATTACAGACACCAACCACCATGCCTGGCTAATTTCTGTATTTTTAGTAGAGACAGGGTTTCACCATGTTGGCCAGGTTGGTCTCGAACTCCTGACCTCAGGTGATCCACCCGCCTCAGCCTACCAAAGTGCTGGGATTACAGGCATGAGCCATGG
>NW_012110919.1:18376086-18428376 GCF_000951035.1 Colobus angolensis palliatus | reverse complement strand
CTGGGATTACAGACACCAACCACCATGCCTGGCTAATTTCTGTATTTTTAGTAGAGACAGGGTTTCACCATGTTGGCCAGGTTGGTCTCGAACTCCTGACCTCAGGTGATCCACCCGCCTCAGCCTCCTTAAGTGCTGGGATTACAGGCGTGAGTCACTGCGCCAGGCCAATATCTTCCATTTTTAAAAATCCTCCCTCCACCCTCCATGTCCTCCTCCATCCCACACTGCATGTCTCCCCTCCCTTTCTGCAAAACTCCTAGAAAGACTTATCTAGAATCAATGTCTCCACTGTGCCTCCTCCCATTCTTTCCTTTCTAATCAGTTTCTGTTCTACAAAATTGCTCTTGTCAAAGTCACCAATGACTTTCATGTTACCAAGTCTATTGGCTAATTCTCAGTCCTCATCTTTCTAGACCTTATCAGCAGCATTTGATATAATTGATGGCTTCCATCTTCTTGAATTTCTTCCTTCACTTGGCTTCTGAAACTCAACTCTTTCCTGTTCTCCTACCTCCCTGTTCACTCTCTTAGTCTTTTCTTTTGCTGGTTCTCATCCTCCTCACTTCTAGACATTGTAGTGCCCCAGAACTCAGCCCTCAGGCTTCTACTCTTTTTATACTTCCTCCGTGACCTCATCCTACCCATGAATTTAAATTCCATCTATATGCCAGTGACTTTCAAGTTCTATCTCTAACCTCAGTTTCTCCTCTGAATTCCAGACTCCTCGTTACTCTACTTTTGCATTTGGATGTCTAATAAATATCTCAAAACTGTCCAAAACTGAATTCTTAGTTTTCCCTACATCTTAATACCCATCCCTGAAACATGCTCTTCTCCCAATCTTCCAATGTCAGTAAATGACACTACCATTCACTTCATTGCCAAGGTCCATATACTAGTAGGGACTGTCCCTGGATAGTAGAATTATAGGTGATTTCTGTTTTTCTTTACACTATTGAATGAGCAACACTGATCAGAGAAAGAATTAATGATGTTACAGAAGGAAAAGTATTCAGGAATAAAGAATAGATACAGACTCTGTGAATTTAAGGCAGTAAGTACAAGCCACAGAGATCTTGTGAATAAACAGGTGAAACAAGGAAGTGGAAACTGGAAACTGCATAATGTTTGCATCCTTGTGACCAAGAAGGTGAGGTAGCCAAGAGCAGCTAGAGTGTGACCAGATGGAAGAGCAGGTCTCTAAGTGAGAGTGACAATCACAGCACTTGGCATTCCTGCATGTGCTTAGCCAGACCATATAGCTTGATCTGGGCTCTAGGCTAGGTGAGAATGGCACCTGAGACTCAAAATGCCTTCTCTTTAGGAGAGCTCCCAAAGTAGACATGGGTACAGGAGGACAGACTTGGCTCTCCATCCCTCCCTTATCTCAGAGAGGTACACCTACATTTAGCTTACTCTAAATAAAATGTCTGCCAGGTCAGAGGAGTACATCATTTCAAGCTCAATGGCTTGTATAACCCCCCAGCCATGGCAGCAGCTAGAAACAAATAATATTACCATAGAAGGCAGTAATTCTGCTTCTCAGCCAGTCAGGTCGTCTAAGCTTAAGGTCCCAGGTTCAACCCTTGAAATTCTGCACCAAGGTAATCTTCCATTATCAGCACCTGCACTTCAAGGCCAGCAGTTTCCTGTTTCTGTCTTCCTAGGGGCTTTCTGTGGGCAAGACTAGCTGTGGAAATCTGTATTAGTCAGGGTTCTCCAGAGGAAAAGAACCAACAGGATGTGTATATCTATATATATAGAAAAGCGAGATTTATTTTAAGGAATTGGCTCATGTGATTGTGGAGGCTTGGTGCGTCCAAAATCTGATAGGGCAGGCCGGCAGCTGGAGACTCAGGAAAGAGCTGCAGTTTAAGTGCAGTCTGAGGCACTCTGCTAGCAGAATTCCTTCTTGCTTGGGGAGGTCAGTCTTTGTTCTATAAAGGCCTTCAACTGATTGAATGGGTCCCATCCACATTGTGGAGGGCAATTTGCTTTACTCTGAATCCACCAATTTAAATGTCATCCAAAAAAGAACACCTTCACAGAAACATTCAGAATAATATTTGACTGAATATCTGGGCACTGCGGCTCAGCCAGTTTGATGCGTAAAATGAACCCTCCCAACAACCTCACTTCAGTTATGGGACCTCTACTTCAAAATGAGGAAACTCCATGCAAATGAAGTTCAAAAAGCCACGCATGGTCTAACTGGCTCCACATAGAAGAAGGTCAGAGAAAGACCTGGGAAGGCTGTGTGTCGTAGAGGGAGCACATGGGAGTTACGTATAACTGCCTTAAGTTGAGCCTGACACATCAAAAGTTCTGGGTTCCACATGACTTTCCCATTTCCCCTACTAACTTCAGATAGAGTCCATGCAGATAATAAAGTATAAAGCAGCATATCTGTGTCGTTCACCTGCTCTTCCCATTGGCATCACTTCCAAAAAGGAAACTTGGAATAGAGAATGTCAGGAGCTCATTCATCTGTTGACATCTGGACATTAACCTGAGACCACATCAACTGTAGCTACCTGCTGATTGGATTACTATAGCCCAGGAAGGCCAAACATACCAGAATATGTTCATGGGCAAAGAATAAGAAAACAACACACACTTTGTTATTTTATAAATTACCTATGAAAACGTATCTTTCTATAACAGATAAAACAAAAAATCTTTTAAATAGCAAATATAAAAAAAATACCTGGAGAAGAGGTGGAGGGTGGAGAGGGTCAGTAAACAAGAGAGTACAAACAGCAGAATTCATGTCAACCAAAATTAAGGCTCTGGAGGCAGAAATAATTTGATAAAAGTTTATAGTAAGCCAAATTTGAGGATCAACCAGGAAGATACTCCAACAAATTTGAGCAGGTTCTGAAGTCTGTTACAAGTTAAAATGCTTTTATAAGAAAGTTTAGAAGGGAAGGGGACTCCTCATATTGGAGTTGTCCTTTTTTGTTGGAGAGTACAATACAGATGTCATAATCATTGGCTACAGATGACAGCATACAGGCTAAAATGTTTTACCTGCAAGACAAAAATAAAACTTCATGATTCAGAAACAAATCACCAAAACTTCATGATTCAGAAACAAAGCAGTGTCCTTTTCAGTGTCAATAGGTTACGTATTAATCAGTATGACAATGGTTTGAGGAACTCAGGAGATTAGAGGGATTCATGGTAAGATTCTTTACTGAAGGACAGGATGTAAGCCATGAATCATAAGACCTTCCCCAGGCAGTTAATTTGGAAGCCCGTCAAATGTGATCTGTGGGTTATCACTAGGAAACACATAAAAACAAATTTCACCCCCAATTACCCTGGTTTGATCATTACACATTGTATACATGTATCCAAATATCACATGTCCCATAAATATGTACAATTATCATATATCAATTTTTAAAAACATTTGGGAAAATTCACCAATTAAGAAGAATTTTTTTTCTAAGAAGCTGTTTCCCCTTGCCTCACCCAAGTCCACTGGTTGACCCCTTTGTTCTTGAATTCCTGCCATTAAGCTAATCTTGAGTCTGATATTCCTGCTGTTCCCTGTTATTTGATCCTTCCCATCTACTTTTCTGAACTCAACCTATGAGACTGAAGTGACTAGTTTTATAATAAATGTTTGTAGGGAAGGTCTGAGACTTTTCCCCTGATAGATGAGTGAGGTTGCCTTTGTCATACTGATATTTTAAGTTATTTTGTCATTTCTTGCTTATAAAATCATAAATTACATGGCCAGATGATATCTTAGGGTACACTGAGTTCAACTCTCAACTCTCTGGGGTCAGGGAACAGAGGTCCATAGGGGGTCAAAGGCTTCTCAAGACCACCGTCTTGCACAGAGATGAGCCTAGGCTCCAGCTCACCAACTTCTAAGGCTCACTCCACTGCATCACAGCGAGAAAAAGCAAGCCATATCTAAGGAAAGAAACAGAATCCCCACCTGCCAACAAGGAGGCACATGACTCCTTCCACATATTGCATGTTCGTTACTCTGGGAATTAATGGCTCAATTTGGTATTAAACAAAATGGGTCTCGTGGCTGATCTGGCCCAAGTGAAGGATCAGCAAAATGGAGACGTGAGCTTCCCTGGATGATAATTAGGAGTAGTCCCTGAATGGGTAAGACAAACACATTAAGCCTTTCTGCAAAGCCAATTTTGGGCAATGGTCTGATTGCTGGATAAATCACACCAAGAAATTGAAATGAGTGGTGAGGATGGCACAAGCAGGGTACATTATAGGGTAGCAAACGGTTTTCTTTACCTTCGAGAAATCACTCTATCAGAAGTGGAGAGGAATTGTGCAAAATGTCCAGGGAAATAAGGAGAGACAAGGAAGAAGAAAAGAGCATATATGAAATATATAAATCAAAAGGATAAATCTATGTTAGAGGTGGTATAGAATTAAAAGAAAGTAAGAAACTGATAGCTAAAGACAGGGCTGAAAGGGGAAAGAAGACTGCAAGGGAAACAAAATACCCCAAAATATACTTCCCTCTCAATGGTTCCTTGACTTGGTGATTTATTCATGGCGTATTTTTTATGCCAGGTTAGGCTGACATGGCCACAAAGCACAGTACTCCTGTTCTCTCCCTTTGCTAGCCTATATTCAGAGAATGCAAATTAGTGTAATGCTAAGTAAAGCATGGACAGAAGACTAAATTTATCATAGTCTTAGCTATCAATCATTTATTGACTTATTCATGTACTCAAAACATATTTATTGAGCATCTAATAAGGCACTGTGTTGAGATACAGTGTACCAGGCACTGTGTTGAGATACAGTAATATACAAAGTTGTTGTAGACCCTGTCCTTGTTGAGCTAACACTCTAACAGGAGAAGAAAAATGATGTAGTACAAAGCCACATAAAAGTAATTTAAGATATTAGCTACTCTACAGCTTGGGTATCAGGGCTGTACTTGCAACATACAACAGAATACCTAAATAATAGTGGCTTAAACCAATAGAGGTTTATTTTTCACTTTTAATAAGAAATACAAGCACACAGAGATTTATTTTTCATACATAGAAATACAAATATAAACAGTCCAGAGAAGGTGCAACCCCTCAAAAATGACGCCAGGACCCAGACTGGGTGGCACAATGGTTAAGTGCAGGGACAGTAGCACCAGGCTGCCTGGACTGCTGCTACTTGGTAGCTCTTATGGAATCTTGTTCAACCTTGGCTGTGCTACTTATTAGCTGTGTGACACTGGGAAAGTTACTTAACCTCTCCCTAGTTCTCCAGTTTTCTTATCTGTAAAATGGAGATGAAAATAATAGCACTACCTCCTAAGTCTATTGAAAGGATTAATAGTTTGATACATGCAAACTACTGGCACAGTGCAGTAGGCAGTATGTAAGTGTTCCCCTGCAGATGCGGATATTAGATGTACATATTAGACGCTCGATAAATATGTTTTAAATAAATAAATAAGTCAATAAATGCCCTGACTTTACAAGTTGGATTTTGTTCTCGTGTTTGGCTCCTCATAATCTGTTTCAAGAAGGCTGCTGCATCCTGAGGCATCACATAGTATTCTGTACACGAAAAAGGAAAATGAAATAAAAATGGCATGGCAGCTCAATCCAACCCTTTAAAAATCAGGAATACAAAAGCTTATCTGAAAGTCCCCTGCAGCAGACTTTGCTTTCATCTCATCGGACAGAACTGTGTCACATGGTCACAACTGGCTGGAAGGCGAAGAACTCAGGTTGCAGAAGAGTTAAGGAGCCTGTGGATGGGTGTTGGAACGGGGAATACGGGCATGGGATCAGTCACCGGTGTCTGCTGTGGCTTCCATTTAGAGACAGCCACTTGACATATTTCCATTTTGATGTGCACTTTTCCCCTCAATTACATGAATCAAGCTGGGTGAAGTGAGTAGTCCCAGCTTCCCATCCACCTGTTACCCACCTGGGTCCCATTTCCTCCACACAAGGTAAGTCACCCCAAGTTATTCAATTCCAACCAGTCCAGCCAATTCAACTATTTACTACATTCCCAGTATGTATGCAAAACTATGCCATGTGCTGCGAGAGGACCTGGAAATTTAGAAATGATACCTGGTCTCATAGATCATACAATCTCTTCTGGCAAGAGGTGGCCCAAATTAAGAAATGTATGAACATTATGGAAAGAAATCTGGCCTTAAGAATCGATAGCCTTAGAAAATGTTCATACCTTTGACCCAGCAATTTCATTCCAGGACAACTCTCAACACACAGCTGGGAGGCCAGATAAAAATTATACGCACACATGCTGTTTTCAATAGCCAAAAAGGCCATAGAACTGCACATTAAACAATCACAAAAATTATGCTTATAAGCAGCTTTTAATGTTATGGGAAACATTATGGAGAGTTTTTGTTAGGTTTTTACATTTATGTTTTTAATGTCATGAGACAAAATGTTATGAGAAAATGCTCATGATATGTTATTAAGTTGGGAGACAGTTTACAAATGTGCTTAACCTCTATGCGGTATAGTGGTTAAGCATATAAACTTTGGAGTTAGACAGGCTAATTCCAAATTTCTTCTCTGCAGCCCACCAGTTTCTTATTTGGGTATCAGGACTGTACTTTGCAACATATAGCAGAAAACCTAAATAATAGTGGCTTAAACAAATAGAGGTTTATTGCTCAGCCATGGACCACCAAGTTACCATGTGACATGAGCTGCCCATTATGAACTGGGAATTATCTGACCCATAGAAGACCTAACATCTCTAAGTCTCTAAATCCAGCATGGAAAGATACAGCGGGGAAGGGAAAAATTGTAAGAGGAAAGAAATGCCTTAGCAAGACACCGTAGTGGGAATGGGGTGGAGAGTATCAATAAGACCATCCCAGGTAGAACAGTTTTCATCCACTGTGATCTCCTCTTCCTTACATCAGAATTTCTGCTCAATCCATCTCAGGTTTGTATACCCACCCACCCCAGAACACAGATCAGAATATGCTTGTGTTAAGGTCACCAAGGACTTCCATGTTACTGAATCTAATGTTGCTCTCAACCTCTCTGAGGTGCCAGCGTTATCAGCACCTCTCATCACTTGAACCCTCTTCTTTCTTGTCTTTTCCTGACTCCCTCCTGAGTTTTCTTGTTGGACTCATCACTCATTTCTTCCCCATTTCCACTCCCAGCTTCTACTCATCTGCTCTATCCCTAAACATTGGGGCATTCCAGATCCCAGCCCTGAGCCTTCCACTCCTATCTGAATGCTCCTTTTTTTTTTCCTTTTTTTTCTTTTGAGACAGAGTCCCACTCTGTCGCCCAGGCTGGAGTGCAGTGGCGTGATCTCAGCTCACTGCAAGCTCCGCCTCCTGGGTTCATGTGATTCTTCTGCCTCAGCCTCCCGAGTAGCTGGGACTACAAGCACCCACCACTACGCCCGGCTAATTTTTTTTGTATTTTTAGTAGAGATGGGGTTTCACCGTGTTAGCCAGGATGGCCTCGATCTCCTGACCTCGTGATCCACCCACCTCAGCCTCCCAAAGTGCTGGGATTACAGGCGTGAGCCACCGTGCCAGACCCTGAATGCTACCTTTTATGATGTCTCCTCAACTTTCACCTCTAGCCCTGACATCTCCAATTAAACTCCAAAATCCTTACCCAACATCTCAGATATAGCACATCCAAAAGAGAACTCTTGATTTTCCTGCTGAAAATTCTGCTCCTTTCCCAGTCTTGCCTGTTTTAGTAAATGATACGTTCACCCAATGAGGTACTCAAGCCCCAAACCTAGGATTCTTCCGTTCCTCAAACTACTTCCTGCCCTCACTACATTTAATGGACCAGCAACCCCTGCTAGCTACAACTGTAAAAGATATCACTTCTGACTCTCTGCATGGCTCCAGCCTGATCTACACCATCCTAGTCTCTTGCCTAGGTCAGTTACTAAACTGTCTCCTTAACCATTTCCTGTTTCAATGCTTACCTCCTGGATTAGTTTCCTAGGGATGCTGTAATACCATTTATTACCTCATCCCTAGAAAACTAATGATATTCTAAGCCACAGACTCGGTGGCTTAGGACAATACAAATCCATTCTCTTACAGTTCTGGAGGTCAAGAATCCAAAATCAAGGTGTCAGCAGGACTATACTCTTTCTGGAGGTGCTAGGGGAGAATTTATGATGGTTAAGTTTATGTGTCAACCTGAGTGGGCCACAGGATGCCAAAATATTTGGTCAAATATTATTCTGAGTATTCTGTGGGGGTGTTTTTGGCTGGATAAAGCTGATTGCCCTCGCTAATGTGTGTGGGCCGCATCAGACAACACATTCCTCATTTCAGTGTGTTACTCCTCCTACCCATTTACTGACTGACCCAAAAAGCTGTGAGTTTTGAGTGGGGCCTAGAACAAGAGAAGGCTCTGCAACAGGTCCAGGCTGCTGTGCAAGCTGCTCTGCCACTGGGCAACATAACTAAGAAGATCCAATCATGCTTAAAGCATCAGTGCTGATAGGGATACTGTTCGTAGCCTTTGGCAGGTCTCCATAAGGGAACTGCAATGTACATCCTTAGGATGTTGGAGCAAAGCTCTGCCATCCTCTGCAGGTAACTACAGCTGCTGTTTCTCCTTTTGAGAAAAAGCTCTTGGCCTGCTATTGGGCTTTAGTGGAGACTGAATGCTTAACCCTGGGCCACTGAGTTACCGTGTAACCTGAGCTGCCCATCATGAACTGGGAATTTTCTGACCCACCAAGCCATAAATTGGATGTGCACAGCAGCACTTCATCATCAAATGAAAGTAGTACATCCATAACTGGGCCCAACTAGGCCCTGGTGGCATAGGCAAGTTACGTGAAGAATCAGCCCAGCCAGGTGCGGTGGCTCACACCTGCAATCCCAGCACTTTGGGAGACCAAGGTGGGCGGATTGCTTGAGGTCAGGAGTTAGAGACCAGCCTAGGCAACATAGCAAAATCCCATCTCTACCAAAAATACAAAAATTAGCTGGGCATAGTGGCACGTGCCTGTAATCCCAGCTACTCAGGAGGCTGAGGCAAGAGAATCGCTTGAACCTGGCAGGCGGAGGTTGCAGTAAGCCAAGATCGCTCCATTGCACTCTAGCTGGGCAACAGAGTGAAACTCCATCTCAAAGAAAAAAAAATCAGCCTAAATGTCCATGGTCCCCACTTCTGCTAGACTGAGTTCTCTCTCTCAGTTGCATCTACAGCGTTATGGGGAGTTTCCTGCAATTAGTTGACAGAGGAAGAGAAAACTCAGGCCTGGCTTACAGATGGTTCTGCATGATATGCAGGCACCACCGGAAAGGGGATGACAGCTGCAGCACTACAGCCCCTTTCTGGGATATCCCTGAAAGACAGTGGTGAAGGAAAATCCTCCCAGTGGGCAGAACTTTGAGCCATGAACCTGGTTCACTTTGCTTAGAAGGAGAAATGGCCGGACATGCAGTTGCATACCAGTTCATGGACTGTGGCCAGTGGCATGGCTGAATGGTCAGGGACTTGAAAGTGAAACAATTGAGAAACTGGTGACCAGAAATTTGAAGAAAAGATATGTGTAGAACTCTTGGAATGGGCAAACATATGAAGATGGCTGGGAGCGGTGGCTCATGCCTATAATCCCACACTTTGGGAGGCCGAGGCGGGTGAATTGCCTGAGGTCAGGAGTTCAAGACCAGCCTGGCTAACATGGTGAAACCCCATCTCTACTAAAAATACAAAAAAAGTTCACTGGGTTTGGTGGCAGGCACCTGTAATCCCAGCTACTCAGGAGGCTGAGGCAGGAGAATCTCTTGAACCCTGGAGGCAGAGTTGCAGTAAGCCAAGATCATGCCACTGCACTCCAGCCTGGTGACAGTGCAAGACTCCATCTCTGAAAAAATAAAAATAAAAAATAAAAATAAAAATATCTGGGTCCTATGTGAATGCTCAGCAAAGAATGATTTCAGCAGAAGAGGATTCTAATAATCAGGTGGATGGTATGACCTTTTCTGTGGATACTAGTCAAGCCTCCTTCCCCAACCTCCACTGCCACTGCCCAGTGAGCTCGTGAACAAGGTAGCCATGGTGGCAGGGATGGAGGATATGCATGGAATCAGCAACATGGACTTCCACCCACCAAGTCTTACCTGTCTACAACTGTTGCATGTTCAATCTGCCAGCAGCAGAGAACAACACTGAGCCTCCAATATGCTACCATTTCCTGGGGGTGACCAGCCAGCTACCTGGTGGCAGGTTGATTACATTAGATCACCTCTGTCACAGAAGGGGCAGCATTTTGTTCTTACTGGAATAGAAACTTTTTCTGGATGCAGATTTGACTTCCCTGCATGCAATGCTTCTGCCAAAACTACCATCTGTGGACTTTCAGAATGCCTTACCTTTCAGAATGCCTGTGTGATATTCCACACAGCATTGCTTCCCATCAAGGAACTCACTTCATGGCAAATGAAATACAGCAATAGGTCCAAGCTCATGGAATTCCATGGTCTTAATCTTACCATGTTTCCCAACATCCTGAAGCACCTGGCTTGATGGGTTGATGAAATGGCCTTTTGAAGACTCGGTTATAGCGCCAGGCAGGTGACAATACCTTGAAGAACTGGAACAAGGTTCTCCAAAAGCTGTGGATGCTCTGAATCAGTGTCCAATATATGACACAGTTTCTCCCATATTCCATATTCAGAGTTCATGAGGCCAGAAGCCAACAGGTGAAAATGGGAGTGGCATCACTCACTATTACCCCCAGCGACCCACTAGCAAAATTTTTGCTTTCTGTTCCCACAACGTTATCCTCTTCTGGCCTAGACATCATAGTCCTCTTCCTCCTGAGATGGAAGAATGCTTCCACCAAGAGACACAAACATTATTTCACTTAACTGGAACTTAAGACTGCTGATTGGCTACTTTGAGCTCCTCATGACTCTAGTTGGGGTGATTGATCCTGACTACCAAGAGAAATTGAACCAGTACTTCACAGTGGAGGTGAGGAAGAAAATGGCTGGAATGCAGAAGATCCCTTATGACATCTCTTAATATTACCATGCCCTGTGATTAAGGCCAAAGGAAAACTACAACAACCTAATCCAGGCAGGACTACTAATGGCCCAGACTCTCCAGGAATGAAGTTTTGCCTTACCCCCCAGGTAAAGAACCACAACCAGCTGAGGTACTTGCTGAAGGCAAAGGGAATACAGAATAAGTAGTGGAAGAAGGTAGTTATAAAAACCAGGTATGACCACCTGACCAGTTACAGAAACAAAGACTATAATTGCCAAGAGTATGTTCTCCTTATTTTGTTATGAATATGTTTATGTGTATGGCAAATATCTTTATTTTCTTCCCTCTTTTATTCCCTTATCATTCAACATAGATGTATTAACTTTGTGTCATAGTATTTAAGTCTTTTAATTTTACATCATAGTATTTAAGTTATGGGATACCATGGAGAAGAGTAAATATCACTCAAGGACTTCTAGGGAAAGAGTTAGTGCCTTTTTGGCTATATGAAGGTTAGTTGGCAGAACTGGCAGAATTATAACCTTGATATTGTCTTCATTTGGAGATTAAGTATGGTTTAAGAAGATGATGACAAGGGGTAGATGGTGATGGTTAATTTTCTATGTCAACTTGACTGTGCCATGGGGTGCCCAGATATTTGGTTGTATTAATCCATTTTCACACTGCTATAAATAACTACCTGAGACTGGGTAATTTATAAAGGAAAGAGTTTTAATTGACTCACAGTTCCACATGGCTGAGGAGAACTCCGGAAACTTTCAATCATGGTGGAAGGCGAAAGGGAAGCAAGGCACGTCTTACGTGGCAGCAAGAGAGAGAATGAGGGGAGATGTGCCACATTTTTAAACCATCAGATCTCATGAGAACTCATTCATTATCACAAGAACAGCATGGGGAAAACCACTCCCATCATCTAGTCACCTCCCCGTAGTCCCCGCCCTTGATACATGGGGATTACAACTCAAGATGATATTTCAGAGGGGACACAGACCAAACCATAGCGTTGGTCAAACATTATTCTGGATATTTCTGTAAGGGTCTTTTTGGATGAGTTTAACATTTCAGCCTATAGACTGAGTAGTGCCTTCCCTAATATGGGTGGGCCTCATCCAATCAGTTGAAGGTTTGAATGGAACAAAAAAGCTGGCCTTCCTGCAAGTAAGAGGGAACTCCTGCCTCACTGTTTTGGAGCTGTGACCTCATGTGGTTTTTCTCTGCTTTCAGACTCCACATGTAACATTGGCTCTTCCTGGGTCTCAAGCTTGCTAGCTTTTGAACTGAAATTATCCCACTGGCTCTCCTGGTTCTCCAGTTTTAGGACTCACACTGAAACTACACCATCAGATCTCCTGGGTCTCCAGCTTGCTGATTGCACATCTTGGGACTTGTCAGCCTCCATAATCATATGAGCCAATTCTTTATAATAAGATAACAAACAAACATACACACACACACATTGGTTGGTTCTGTTTCTCTGCAGAACCCTGACTAATGCAGAAATCTCTTCTGCTTCTTTCAGCTCCTGGTGGCTCCAGGCATTCTTCAGCTTGTGGCTGCATCACTCTAATCTCTGTCTCCGTTTTGAAACACCTTCTCCTCCTCTGTGTGCCTTCTCCTCTCTGTCTTTTCATAAGGACACTTGTCATCAGATTTAGGGCCCACCTGAGTAATCCAGAATGATCTCATCTTGAGATCCTTAATTATACCTGCAAAGATCATTTTGTCAAATAAGGTCACATTCATAGGTTCTAGGGTTTAGGACATGGGCATAACTTTTTTGGACCACCATTCAAACCACTACATCTCCCTACAATACATTCTCCCTACTTAGGGAGAGTGACCTTGTATAACATGAATCAATCAATGTCACTCCTCTGCTCCTTAAAATTGTTCTAATGGCCTTCCTTTGTACTTGGAAAAAAATCCAGTTGCTAACTATAACCTACAAGGCCTTACACACTTTGGTCCCTTCATATCCCCCTGACCTTACCTTCTGTCTCCCCGCACTCCAGCCACACCAACCTTCGGTCAGTTACTAGAACCCACTACATTTGTTTCCGCCTTAGAAATTTTGCACTTGCTATGCACCCTGGTAGGAGGCTGCATTCCATATTATCATACTCTTAGCTCCCTCTTGTCATTTAAGTCACAGCTCAAACATCACCTCCTGAGTAAAGCCTTCCCTGAACACTCAGCCTAAATTAATGCCCTCTGTCTAGACTCCCTACCTTGGCACCTTACTTTAGTTCCTTCATATTATTCAGAAAAAAAGCTCGGGTCAGGCACAGTGGCTCACACCTGTAATCCCAGTAATTTGGGAGGCCAAGGTGGGCGTATCACTTGAGCTCAGGAGTTCAAGACCAGCCTGGGCAACATGGCAAAACCCGGTCTCTACAAACAATACAAAAATTAGCCAGGGGTGGTGGCATGTGCCCATAGTTCTAGCTACTTGGGAGGCTGAGGTGGGAGGATCGCTTGAGCCCATCAGGCAGATGACAAGGGGTAGATTGTGATGGTTAATTTTCCATGTCAACTAGACTGTGCCATGGGGTACCCAGATATTAGATATTTGGTTGTATTAATTCATTTTCACACTGCTATAAAGAACTACCTGAGACTGGGTAATTTATAAAGGAAGCAGTGAGTGGATATCCAGCTGGGGTGACAGAGAGAGACTCTGTCTCAGAAAAAGAAAAAAAAATGGAATCACTTGGTTTCCATAGTTTACATAGTTGCTTACTTGTTTATAGTCCATATTTCAGGACTGCAGAGACTTGATCTCTCTTGTTCACTGCTGTATTTCCCAGTACCTAAAACAGGGTCTGGCCATAGCAGGAACTTGAAAAAGATGTATGAAATAAATAAAACACATACTACTACTAGTAATAATAAAACAAGTAATACTAAGACTAACGCCTTTCTTTGTATAATGTTGTATTGTTTCAAAGCACTTTCAAATATGGAGCTCTATATTGAGTAGGATTTTTTGGGACATTCTATATGCTGAGGCTCAAAGCTGAAGACAAATGGTGCTAGATATCCCCATATTCCAAGCTCAAGGAGCTTTCTAGAAGCCATTAGCCATTGAAATCACCTGTCTTCCTGCAAAGTTTGCTGAAAAGGCCCCAGAACTGGTACAAATACTTCCATCTACTACCAGTCACCCCTCCCATAGGACTCAATGACCAAAAGAGTCCAATGACTCTTAGGAAGCTGAGGCAATCCTACCACTTCAGCCTCCCAGGTAACTAGAGCTATAGGTCTGTGCCACTATGACTGGCTAATTTTTGTATTTTTTATAGAGACAGAGTTTTGGCATGTTTCCCAGACTGGTCTCTAACTCCTGAGCTCAAGCAATCCGCCCGCCTTGGCCTCCCAAAGTGCTGAGATTACTGGCATGAGCCACCATGTCTGGCCCCAGCATTTTTTCTAAATAATATGAAGGAACTAGAGCAAAGTGCCAAGGTAGGGAGAGGCAGGAGAGAAAAACATTATTGGCCTTAAAGGAAGTGTAGTTTTTGTGGAGAGAGAACATTCTCTCCTCTAAGCCAGGAATACCTCTTGTGATGTTAGGTGTTATTGACTGAATTATGTTCTCCCAAAATTCACATGTTGAAGCCCTAATCCCAACACACTGTATTTGGAGACAGATCCTGTGGGAGATAACTCGGTTCAGATGAGGTCACGAGGGTGGTGACCTCATAATGGCATTAGTGACCTTATACAAAGAGGAAAAGTCACCAGAGAGCTTACTCTTTGCCATGTGAGGACACAGTAAGAACGCAATCATCTGCAGGCCAGAATGAGGCCCTCACTAGAACTTGACCATGCTGGCACCCTGATCTCAGACTGCCAGCCCCTAGAACTGTGAGAAATAAATTTCTGTATTTCAGCCACCCTGTCTATGCTACTTTTTGTTATGGCAGCCTGAACAGATTAAGACATTAGGGAAGCTTGCAAGAAAAAGAGCTTCCCATTTCCTGGTGGGTTGTTTGCTGATCTCTGGTACCTGCTGGGCCAGTTATCAAGCTGTCCCCAAGCATTCTCTGGTGAGAGAGAGCTCTTGGAGAATGTTCTAGAAGCCCAGGAATAGCCCATAAACCTTCTCATTTCTCTCCTCAGTACAGGGAAAAAAAGTAGGTGCCTGAAATGTGCAGTCTTGGATTTGGGAACTTTGGAAACAGACTGGTGCTTACTTAACTTCTTACTGAAGTTGGATATCTTGGTGGAATAGCCCATACCCACAGGGCTGGAAATATCCATGGTGCAGTGTGGTGTGGCTGGGAAGAAGATAGTGAAGACCCACTCCATACCTGTTCTTTGTGGCCTTTAGAGGGTGCAGAAGAGGAATTTGGAAATTTTTGTGGCTCCACTGGGTAAAGCAATACCAAGGCAAGAAGAGTAGGAGTCTTTGAGCAGCCCTGATGACCACTGGACCAAATGATGGGATGTCAACCAGGGAAAGTAGTCCCCAGTGGCAGAGAGACCCAATACCACTCCAAAGAAGAGTGGTATTGGAGAGAAGACCAATACCACTGTGAGGAGACCACCGCTCCAACAGAGGGTGCTAGCATCAGATAAACCCAAATAGAACTGGAGGGAAACCAGAGACACAACTTTTCCCTACCCCTTGTGGCCTTGTGGACAATCACAGAAGAATACCTCTGCTTCCTGTAACCTTCCTCCCTGCCCTCAATTACACAAGAGCTGGGGCGGGGTGGGGCGGGCCTGCGGGGGCAGAATGGGGGCAGGGCAATGACCTCAGAGCCATCTCTGGTCTTTGGTCTTCCACTCCAGGCTCCCAGGGCCACAAAAGAGAATGATCTGCCTGGGGTCAGGAACAGAACTTTTAATCAAGCTTGATATTGGGGTCATGAAAATAAACTGCATTGTGTCTTAAACTCTGAAACAAGATTGCCCGCATCACAAGGTGACTAGGAAGTTATTAAATCTGTCCAAGATATCACCAAGGGAGCACTATCCCCAGGAAAAAAGCAATACAACATAGCACAGTTGGAAGCAGTGACTGGGGAAAATAAAACTACTTAACGGCATTATACCCAAAGGGATTGAGACCCTTCAGAGAATTGATGGCATACACACTGTTAGAAATTTGAGCCTCAAAATTGTTCTTTGAAGTTATTATTATCCCATTTTACAGATGAGAAAAGAGAGACCCAAGAATCCTGTTAGATTACTTGTCCAAGGTCACAGAGCTAATAAGTAGCAGAACCAACAGCTCAGCTACAAGTCCAATCGTCTTTTCAGTGACAACCAAGTCACCATTACCTTTTGTTAAGTGGTTACAGTGCCAACCAACACTGAACTAAGGACTTTCGTTCCAGCGTCTCATGTAATCCTGACAAATCTCCGGGGGCAGATTTTCCTATTTTCATTTTGCAAAGAAGGAAGCTGCCTCTCTCCATGTAGGTGCCCAACACAGTAAGTAATCTGCAAAGCACTATCTGCATAGGTGGGTGAGACACAGCTCCAGCTTTCTGTGGCTCACAACAGTGTCGTGTCAGCACACAGTTGAGTCAAAGATAAGTAACCAATCGAAGTAGAGGATTATTAAATAGCAAATGAAAGACATAATCTATAATGTTGTAGGACTCAAAGTAGGGAATGAGCATATGGAGATGGGCTTCTTGCCCACGCCTAAGAAAAAATGGCATTTTTACTGGGTCTTAAAAGACTGTCCAGGTTTGGAAAGCTAAACCTGAAAATAGTGACATGGGACCCCAAGATGCAGAGTGGAGAAGTAATCACCAAGGCCACAAATGTGGATTCCAAGGACAGTTAGTCCTCTAGTCTGGCATAAGATGACTCTTCAGGAACAGTAGGCCTTTACCACATACTAGAACTTTCTCCTTATCCCTCTTCTCTTCACCCTCCCAACTCCCTGCGCCCGGCTTACTCCTCCTCCTCTGTTCAGTTTCGGCGTGGACCTTACCTAAAGAGATCACAACAGGGACAAATAGGGGATCAGGAGGACACATTGAGAAAGAAAAAAACAAATCTGCACTTGGTAAGAATTTAGAAACAGACTATTGGTCTCCTTGCTGTTCCTAAGATTCAAAGCCTGCTCCTGACTCAGGGACTTTCTCAGTAAGGCCTTCTCTGACCCAATTTCTATTCCATCCCTAACACTTTACATCCCTCTTTCTACTCTGGATTTTCCCCCCTCCTTAGCACTCATCACTAATATACTAGTTAATTTACTTACTTATTCTATTTAGTTTCTGTTTTCTTTATAAGAGCAAGGATTTTATCTATTTTGTTCACTTCTATACCCTGCAGCCAAGAACGTTTCCAAGCACACATGGAATCCATACTAAAGGGACTAGACAACAGGGACTCTAAGTTATAAATCTGAGTGTTGGGGAAAATGGTGGTTTGGTTGGCAGAAACAAGACAATGTTAGCTTGAAGACTGTATTAATCCATTTTCACGCTGCTGATAAAGACATACCCGGGCCTGGGTAATTTATAAAGGAAAAGAGATTTAATAGATTCACAGGCCTCCACAGGGCTAAGGAGGCCTCACAATTACGGCGGAAGGCAAAAGGTGTGGTCTTACATGATGGCAGGCAAGACAGAATGAGAGCCAAGCAAAAGGCAAAACCCCCTATAAAACCATCAGATCTCACAGGACTCGTTCACTACCAGGAGAACAGTATGGGAGAAACCGCCCCATGATTCAAGTACCTTTCACCAGTTCCCTCCCACAACACGTGGGAATTATGGGAGCTACAATTCAAGATGAGGTTTGGGTGGGGACACAGCCAAACCATATCAAAGAGAAAGACTCAGCACCTGACATTTGTCATAAGTCCTGCAAGGGTGGCAATCGTGAGTGTAGGGAATAGAGGGAGAAAATCCTTGATGTTTACTGTTGTCCACCCACAGTCAGTGAGCTCTGCCTGAACCCAGGCCAGGCGGGGCCACTATCTGCCTACACACCATTTATCATTTCCGTCTCACACTGCCCTGCAATGTTCCCCAATAACTGGGAAGCACTCGATGTCAAGCAAGCCCACTAAGGCTCTTGTCCTGCCTGAGCTATGAACTACCTTGAAGGTTTTGAGTCCTTCATTTCAGTCTCAACTTCCTCTTGGAAAACATGAGTGTTGGAGATGATTTCTAAGGTTCCTCTAACCTTTACAGATCCTGTGATTCCAGGATGAAAAGACTGCAAGCTAAGCCATTACATAAGAGGTCCTTCCTAGCCTTCACATTCTGGGATTCTAAGAAGGATACAATGTGGGCATCCCTCTGCTCAACTAGCAATTCAGAGCGGGACAGCTCGGGGTGAGCAAAGAGGAACCCTATGAAGGTGCAGAGCCAAGCTGTTTCCTTCAGGAAGATGACCAAGAAAGGGCGGAATTCTGCTTTCTATCCTGAATGTGTCGGCCCCTGGGTTTGGTAATCTCATTCTTATAGCGCCACCTACTGAGAAAGAGCTTTTCAGCAGCAGATAAAATGTGCCTGCAAAAGGGTTTGGTATCTCTATCTAATCTTGACCTTTTAATAAGCATGTTTCAGGAAAGAATGTCAAGTGAAATTTAAAAACAAAACCTCTCCCATAGAGGGGCTTCTCTAACAGCTTTCACATTTAGAAAGAAAAAGGAAATAGAGCTTTGCAGACCTTATTCCGTATTTGTAAAAAAGAAAGAAAGCTTTCATTTGTTTTTCTCCTTCACAAGGAATAGATTCCTTGCTCAATAAAGCAAGCATTTTTCTAAAGGTCATGAGTCTTAACCAAATTTGAATCGAGAGATTTACATTTTAATGGCAGTAAGGGAGATCACTGCTCTGAAGAGTCCCAAGGGTAATCCTTTTCTGAGGCAAAATAATCACTCCATAATATTTGCTTTGGTAAGTTCAGCCTCTCATTTATTTTGCTTTAAATCTGGGCCCACCTGTTCTTGTGACATGGGTTCTGGGCAATTTTAAATGACAGCCTTTAGCTCACACCCTCTTTAAAAACAAGCAAATGTACTCAAAACCCATTTTGAGCTGGCAGTGAGGCATGTGTAAGAGGTTATTTACGATGTGCTGCGCCTGCCTGGATCTGGCGGGCGAGCCAGATGGGCGCCCTCCTCTTGTCCTTCCCAGTGGCCTCTGCCCAGGATCCCTGGCTTGTCAAATGTTGTCCTTAGCAACTACCACTCTAGGGTGCTTGAAATCATTGTTTAGGCTCTATTGTGGTTTTGCTCCTAGCTCATACCAAGTCACCATAAAAAGCAGAATTTTGTGTAAGATAGACTTCATGGGGGGTTAGCAACTGTAAGACAAAAGGCTCCTGTTTTTAAAGGATTATATTTGAACTGTTGTGGGCCAGGATGAGAGAAAGCATTTTAATTCATTTGGGCTGTCTGATAACAATCTGCTCATATCAAGTAGGATAACTTAAGATTTCTAGGCCAACAGGCTTTAAAAGATAGTTTCATATCTTTTGCCAAGAGGATAAGGTTCTAGGAACCAAGGATGGTACTAAATAGTTAAACACTTGTTTTCTGAGGTCAGAAAGAACTAGATTTAAATTTCAGTCCTCCCTTTTACTCACTGTCATTTAAAATGTCAGATAAATTACTTATTCTGTGACTCAATTTTCTCAGCTGTAAAATGGGATAGTAAGCATACTTACCCCATCAGGCTGTTGTCAGAATTGAGTGTGATACCCAGCGTCAGGCACCTAATAAGGGCTAAATAAATTGTAGTGACCATTATTAATAATAATATGAAATGTCATAGCTCCTTAGCCAAAAGTGATAAGGGGAAAGGGCATAGGGTTGGAAGTCAGAAGACCAAAGGTTTATTTTTTGGTTTTTGGGTTTTTCTGAGACAGAGTCTCACTCTGTCGCCCAGGTTGGAGTGCAGTAGTGCCATCTTGGCTCGCTGCAACCTCTGCCTCCCGGGTTCAAGCGATTCTCCCACCTCAGCCTCCCGAGTAGCTGGGACTACAGGCATGCACCACCATGCCCAGCTAATTGTTGTATTTTTTGGTAGAGACAGGGTTTCACCACATTGACCAGGCTGGTCTCACACTCTTGGCCTCAAGTGATCCACCCACCTTGGCCTCTCAAAGTGCTGGAATTACAGGTGTGAGCTACTGTGCCTGGCCAGACCAAAGGTTTTCATTCCAGCTCTGTTTAGAACTACCCATATGACTTTGAGCTAGTCCCATTGGTTCCCTTTGGGCCTCAGTTTCTTCATTTACTAGATAAAATCATTAGTGTACTTGATCTGTTTCCACTCTGATATTAAATCAATGAGATCTGTTGCTGTAAATGTGGTTTTGAAGTTCTGAGTAATGGAAATACATGATTATTATAAAAATGATTATTCTGAGGCTAAGAGAAACATTTCAATCAAATATTTAGGTTAAGTCTTTTCCCCCATGTTAGAGCCATCATAAATAGGGGGACATTTGGGAGCACAAAGGCTTCCTTGTAGATTGTTATTAAAGGTTTGATGTGAAATGAGGTCAGAGGAAAGCTGAGAGTGAGCACTGATGACAGGACGGCATGGAGCCCCATGCAGACTCTGCAGGGCCTCTCTCGATGGGGTTGGGACAACTCCAAGGGTTTTAAAGCACATTGGCTTCCCTGAGGAGCAACTGCCCATTGGGCTGAATTATGGCAAATGGAGGAGCTGGTTGTAAAGTGAGCAAATATCCCCCAAGGATCATATTTTAACCAACACATTGTACTTTTCAAACTGCTGAGTACAACGTATGGGAAAATGACCTTGTAATCAAATCAGACTGCCAATGGGAGGTCGGCCTGGAATGCAAGTGATTTTGGATATGGAAATCAAATTTATGACTCGTCTTAGTCCACCAGCTTTTATTGATTTTTTGGCTAGGTTGGCAATAAGTAGAGTTAATGTCACCCGTCTAAAGGCAGCTAGCCTGCTGAGCAGTGGAATTCTCTTTTCCAGAAAATTTAACTCCATCTCAATAATGAATCAATCCAAAGGCAAGACCCTTAAGAACCCTATAAAGCCAAGTCGTAGATACTGTGTATTAACCTTTGACAAGCAAAGCATACTGGAACTGAGGAATTTTCCAACAAAATTTAAAACTTCCTTTACTAGCTAATTTATTTGATGGGTTTTTTTTTGTTTTAAAAATAAGTGAATTGTATCCAAATAGAATTACCTAGGACTGCGAACTATTTTCTAGGTCCATACAGAAAACCAATACCACACACTCATATTTTTGTTATTAAACTAAAATTATACATAGGAAAACTATAACAACAAAAACAAGGCTTCCCTTTATCCCAGAACCCAAAGAGAACCATGAGTCATGTCTTACAGTATTTTTTCTGCATGTCTATATGTAGATGCAAATAAAATTGGGATTGAATCTGTGACTTTTAAAAATAGATATAAAGAAAGTTCTGGCATCATTTGAAAATCAAAAAGATTGCTGAGAAGTGAATAATGGGAAAATTAGAAACCTAAAATTTAATAATACTCAACTCAGGTGGGCATTTGACTGATATTCTGGAGTAGAGTACAATTTCAGAAAGTATACTTTGTAATTTAAAAGATGAGCTCTTCTTTTCAAAGGGCTTTTTCTATCAAGTATGTTTGTAGACTTTGCAATTATTATTATTATTATTATTTTTTTTTTTTTTTTTTTTGAGGCGGAGTTCCGCTCTTCTTGCCCAGGCTGGAGTGCAATGGTGCGATCTTGGTTCACTGCAACCTCCGCCTCCCAGGTTCAAGCAATTCTCCTGCCTCAGCCCCCCAAGTAGCTGGGATTTCAGGTGTGCACCACCATGCCTGGCTAATTTTGTATTTTTAGTAGAGACAGGGTTTCTCCATGTTGATCAAGCTAGTCTCGAACTCCTGACCTCAAGTGATCTGCCCGCCTCGGCCTCCCAAAGTGCTGGGATTACAGACATGAGCCACCATGCCCAGCCTTTTTTTTCTTCTAATCTCAACAACAGCATGAGCCCATTTAATTATGTCCTATACATCTTTTTCAGTGTTCCTGTTATTGGAAAGAGACTGAAAGCACTTCCCAAAATGCAACCATAAAGATCTTCATTAAACAGTCAGGAAAGCTAAGTGATTGAATATGCTGTGCAGCCCTGAGAATGAAGGGATTATATTGTCAAGTGAGACTAAAAGCTTGTAATTAAAGCTGACTGAATTTAAAAAGACACTACAGAGATCTTCTGTGTACCAATAACTTTGAAATGAGTCTGTGGTTTGCTATTTTAAGGTTCAAGGACTTTGTCTCTATCTATATGGCCATGATATCTATGGGATCTCCTGTGGGATTAAGATAACATATTTTATTATATGACTTATAACTATATCATGTGGCTTGGAGCTGAACACTTCATGTTGTCGTGTGGAACTTGGCCAAGTTCCATGTACCATCTACACAAGACACAGGCATGACAATCAAAACCCAAAGGTGGCTTTACTTCAGAAATGAAATTTGGCAGACTGGAGTTCATTGTGTTAGCATAGTTCTGATTCACAGGTAGAGAATTTTTTAATCTGGGAAAGAATTGAGATGCAATGGGTTTTGCTGAATATTCCAACAAAGAAAAATAAGGGCCAATGTGCATCGATTGCTTATTCTATGTCAGACACCTGCATGGATTAACCCATTTAATCCTGACAGTAATCCTGCGAGGCAGGTACAATCACACTCCCCATTGTACAGATGAGAAAACTGAAGCAGAACTAATAAATGGCAGAGTAAGGATTAGACCCCCAGGAAGCCTAGCCCAGAGGCTATGTGTTTAATGGGACACTCGGGACACTCTCTCTTCACTCTTTTCGTTAAAAGAACAAACATTCGGCTCTCCTCCTGGTTCTCATCTGCCTAACTCAGTCGCCTTTCAGAATTCACTAGAAACCTTGCTTCCCTGGAGAACTTCCCTGGCTTCTTAGGCTACATTTGGCTAATTTTTTGACTTGTCCTCCTAGTATCATGCACTTCAACCAACAAAACCCAAATTACAATTTTTGGAAATTACTCATTGAATTAACTGTCCTCCCCAGTAGAATTCTTCAAGATAGTAGGGACTGTATCTGTTTCACTCACAATTGTAGTCTCAATACCAGGCACAGAGTAGACACATGATAAATCTTTATTGCATGGATAAATAAATAAGCACATCATATCTGTGTGCTTATGGGAGATGGTAAAGAAAATGTGTCCTGTGTAATAGGAAGCATGCCACAGTATGGAAAAACATTGTGTTATGGAAACAATTAACTGAAAATCAGGCAGCAGGCCCAACAACAGAGATCAGATATGACATCTGCTGGTGGTTCTGTGTATGGAGGAGAGGCTGGTTCTCCAATAAAAAACTCATGACATGGCCCCATCTTTTGCTGCTAGTACCTATTCATTCATCCAGACTGTCAGCCTTTATTGGTTATCCCCTCAGAAGGGTATAACATAAAATAAAAATCATTATCAGCCTGGCATGTTCTGGCTACAACCCCTTAAAAGAGGAAGTGGTGGGAGAGTTCAGTTACATTGACATAAAAGCTAGCTTCAATCTGTCCAGGATTTTTGTTCTTCATCACACTTTACAAAAAGAAGCAAGACAATCTCCACAGACTGTTAATTTTGTATAAATAGTACCTCCTTTTTATCATGGACTTCTAGTGAGTATAGCTTATCTTTACTAATTTGATCTTGTTCATTCAATTTGGAACCCTGGACTCGTATTCTACTTGTAGTTTGGTTTGATTATTCACTTAACACATTTTTTAAAAAATCACAGCCTTATTATGTGCAACTGTGCTAATAGCTGGGACACAGAAGTGAACAAAAATGCAACCCCACCTCACAGTGTCATCTCGTAGACAATACAGATGTGTGAATAGACAACTGCAAAAATGGTAGGGACCTATGGCTCCTGCATGAAATTCAGCGAGTTTTTTAAAAAAATTCCTTAACTGGCAGACAAAACTGGATATATATGTTTATGTACATTTTTCGCTATTTTAGCAGATTCTTAATCATCTTCAATCAAATGGTTCAGGTGAGACAAAACTACATGTAAAAGTTACAAGCACAAATAACCAAAGCATACACAAATCATCCAGCCCAGCTGTTTTGAACTAGATGTACCATGTAATTGGGGCCAGGCAGGGGCATCTCTGAACCAGTTACTGAAAGATATAGTTTAAAAATTCTGTGTAGATACTATTCAAAGAGAACAAAAAGGCAGATGTCGTAGACTGTGGTTTTGTTCTCCATCATTCTCTTCTCCCCCTGTGATATGATAATAATGCCACACATCCCTGACATCAGGGTTGGCCATGTGCATAGAAGTGTTGTATGCCTCATCCAAGAAGAAGCTTTCAGAGCCTTTCAGTAGTTCTGTGTTATTCTTTGCCTTCTGACACAAAGCAGACCTGCCTCAGGTATGGGCTACTCCTTTAGCGTAGGTTCCAGAATGAAGAAAACATACAGCAGAGTTGGCCAGAGAATAACATGTAATGGGAACAAGTAATAAATCTTCGTGGTTGTAAGCCACTGAGATTTGGGAGGTTGTTTATTATTACATATAACCTAGCAAGGGTAAAGTAGATTAGTAAGTTTCAGAGTCACCGAATGAGATTCAAAGAGAAGCTTCAGGGTAGGTGCAGTATACACATAAAATAAACACAAGTTCCTATAGCAAGCCAATACATTAAACAAGGGAAGTTTATGGTCAAGTGAACAAAGAAGCCAGTGAAACTTGAAATATGATTTAAATAACCGTGAACAAGCTTGATGTAATCTCTATATATAGTGTATTAAATCTAAGAAAAGAAAAATATGCATTGTTTTCTTTATATATATATTTTTTCATAGATGAAGTCTCACTATGTTGACCAGCTGGGCTTGGACTACTGGACTCAAGCAGTCCTCTCACTTCGGCCTCCTGAGTAGCTGCAACTACTGGTGCATGCCACCACGCCTGGCTCATTCTTTTCAACTTCCATGGAATAATTTATGAAAAATGACTTGGTACTAACCATGAAAGAGTCTCAGAAAAAATTTGATAACCACAATCTCTGCCTATAATGCAATTAATTTAGAAATCCATTTTTAAAACAGAAATAATCATACATTTAGAAATGTAAGAACACATCTAAATAGCTCATAAAACAAAGAAATCATAATGAGAACTAGTAAGTATTTAGAAGTGAACAACATTACTTGTCAGAACTAGTGAGATATAGCTATGGGAGCATTTGGAGGGGCATTTACAGTATCTTAAATATATATACTATAAAAGAATAAAGGCTAAAAATTAATTAGCTAGGAACCCAGCTTCAGAAGTTAGAAAAAGAACAAAGTAGACCCAAAGAAAGAAAAAACATAAGAGCAGAAATTCATAGAGAACAAATACACCACAGAGAGACCTGACAAAACTAAAACATTGTAGGTTTTTTTTCTGTGAATTCTAGGGTGACCTAGTTGGGTGTTTTTTTTTGGAAGACTAATAAAATTGGCAAATCTCTGGGAAGACCAATTTTTTTAAAAAAAGGACAAATAAATACTATTAGGATCAGATTTCCTAGGCAGATTTCCTAAAGAACTCTTGCACATAAATATCAGAAGACAAAATGTTTACAGCAGCAATGTTTGTAATAATTTTCTTAAAAAAATGAAATTTATCAAAATCCATTGATAAAAGAATGGATACATAGATCATGGCTTGTTCCTTTTTAAAATTTTTTATTCATTTATTTATTTATTTATTTATTTTGATATTGACAAATTATGATTGTATATATTTATGGGTTACAAAGTGATGCTATGGTACATGTATATAATACAGGGTAAATGAATCAAGCTAATTAGCATACCTACCATCTCAAATACTTACCTTGTTTTTTGTTTTTTGTTTTTTGAGACAGACTCTATCTCAGCTCACTGCAACCTCTGCCTCCCAGGTTGAAGTGGTTTTCCTGCTTCAGCCTCCCGAGTAGCTAGGATTACAGGCACATACCACCACACCCTGCTAATTTTTGTGTCTGTAGTAGAGATGGGGTTTTACCATGTTGGCCAGGCTGGTCTCAAACCCCTGACTCAGGTGATCTGCCTGCCTTGGTCTCCCAAAGTGTTGGGATTATAGGCATGAGCCATCATGCCTGGCCTCAAATACTTATCATTTATTCCTTCTGTCCAACTGAAATATTGTACCCTTTGACCAATATCTATCTATTCCCCCTCTCCCCAGGCTCTAGTAACCACCATTCTGGTCTCTACTTCTTTGCATTCAATTTCTTGTAGCTTCCACAAAAAAAAAAAGAGAACATGCAGTGTGTTAGTCAGGGTTCTCTAGAGGGACAGAACTAATAGGATATATATATAGGAGTTTATTAAGTATTAACTCACATGATCACAAAGTCCCACAATAGGCCATCTGCAAATTCAGCAGCAAGGAGAGCCAGTCCAACTTCCAAAACTGAAGAACTTGGAGTCTGATGTGCAAGGGCAGGAAGCATCCAGCACGGGAGCAGGATGTAGGCTGGGAGGCTAGGTCAGTCTAGTCTTTTAACATTTTTCTGCCTGCTTTATTTTCTAGCTGCACTGGCAGCTGATTAGATGGTGCCCACCTAGATTAAGGTAGGTCTGCCTTTCCCAGCCCACTGACTCAAATGTTAATCTCCTTTGGCAACACCCTCACAGCCACACCCAGGATCAATACTTTGCATCCTTCAATCCAATCAAGTTGACCCTCAGTATTAACCATTGCATGCAGTATTCATCTTTCTGTGTGTGGCTTGTTTCTTAAAGTGCAACAGTGAAAATTAATCAACTTGGCTGAATTTCAAAAGTGTAATGTGAGCAACAAAATCAAGCCACAGAAGACTAGATTCAGTATAATTCAATTTACATAAAGTTCAAAAATACAGAAAACTAAGCAGCATATTATTACAGATTGCTTTTCTTCAAAATCTTAAAGAAAAATATAGAAATGAAATATAAATTTCAGGATAGTGGTTACCTCTGGGAAGGTGGGAGAGGGAAGGAACCAAGGAGGTAGACAGAGTTGGCTTCAAAATTATGGTAATAATAGCCTAGGCTTAAACTAGATATTGAATATATAGGTATCATGGTATTGTTATTTAAGTTTTACAGGTGGTTTATAGTTATCACATTGTAGATACTCAATATCCAATAACAAATTAGATCTTTAAAGAATGCATGAAATATAGTGAATTGTGAATGTGCAATAACAGAAATAACAAAATTTTAAAACATAGATTTCATTTCCTCTTCCTTGTTTCCCAAAACACTAGACAAAAGAGCAATTTGGATTTATTTTTTCAAACTTCTGGTTTTCACCAGTAATTCTTCCTCCTCATCTTCAGCAGGGACCTGAAGAAAATGAGAAAACAAGTTATGTGGCAATCTGGGAGAAGTTTCTGAAACCAGGAGTAGAATACAGAGGGAACAATAAATTGATCTTTGTCCCGCAATATCAAAAGTTAATCAGACCTATCAAGAAGGCTGTAGTAAATCACCTCCAGCAACTTGCATCCGGTCTGTGAATGATATTCACCCCACCCCCACCACTGCCTCTCAACCCCAACTCTCCCCTTACTTTGATATTATGATAAAGATCCTGGGTTGCATTACAAAGCCCTCATCCATTAACTCGGCACCAGAAGGCTCCATGTCTAATCACTACTTCCTAATTTCCATCATCTTCACCTTGACTCTGAAGGGCTGTGTTTGTTGAGAGATTGGGGGGTGGGGGTGGATGGTAATAACCACATTCCTGTTACTTTTTCAGATTTGCTCCTCTTTCTTTATCTTCACACCTACCTACTTTATTATTTCTTGCCTACTAGGGTGGTCTCCCTGCCTCTACCAGCCCACTCTACTCAATCTTCCGGGCTTCTGCCAGAGAGGTCTCTTCTTTTAAAATATAAATCAGATTGCTCCCTTGCTTTAAAGTCTCGCTGACTCCTTTTGGACTCCAGGAACTGTCCACAGTCCTTACTGTGGTATACAGGATGCTTTCTGAACTAGCTTTACCCAGCCTCCTTCGTCTTCTTCTCATGCTCCCTATGTTCCAGTCTCAGTCAACTAATACTTCTCATTTCCCGTATTGTTAAAGAAAAATTATTGAATTGCACTTACTACAGCACAGTAAGGTGAATGTATTCAGTACTATTGCAATGGGTATAGGGGCCACTGCAATGGAATTTTGCAGTGAGGGAGAGAGATTAGGCTCAGCTTCAAATACAGCATGAGCAGGTGGGAATTTATAGCAGGGCGGGGGGCAGTGGATGGGAAATTATTAAAAGGAAACCTCAGGATTAAGGGGAATTCTGGCTAACCTGATCTAACAGGAGTTTTCCTGAAGACAGGTCAGGGTCATCAGACATCACCTGGGGGAGGATAGAGGATAAGGAATCTGATCAGATATCGAGGATGGGGGAGTCCTTGCTACACTGGCTTAGCAGAGTTCTTGTTAAAACTGGATTGTACAAGGGGCCCAGGAGAAGCTTCATATGCCTGGCTAAAGTTTAGTGAAGCAAAGAGTCTTCGTCACGCTATACTATGCCCCTGTGCCTTTGCACATGCTATTCCCTCTGAGTCAAATCCTCTTCCTGCACCATTACTGAAGCACCTGATCCCTTGCAGATTCTTCAAGCCCTAGCACAAAGTCAGCAAGCGCCTTCCAAGATGTCTCTGGTTAGAGTCACTGCCCTATCAGAGCACTTCCCACATTTCACAGGCGGCCAGAAAAGTTAGGAAGCATGGGACAAGCTTATTATTTTTAAAAAATTTTTATTTATTTATTTGTTTTTGAGACGGAGTCTTGCTCTGTCACCAGGCTGGAGTTCAGTGGCATGATCTCAGCTCACTGCAACCTCTGCCTCCAGGGTTCATGCAATTTTCCTGCCTCAGTGTCCCGAGTAGCTGGGACTACAGGCGCGTGCCACCACGCCCAGCTAATTTTTGTATTTTTAGTAGAGACGGGGTTTCACCTTGTTGGCCAGGGTTGTCTCCATCTCTTGACCTGGTGATCTGCTTCAGCCTCCCAAAGTGCTGGGATTACAGGCATGAGTCATTGCGCTGGGTTGGGACAAACATTTTTAAATAGAATGCTGGTTACATTTTCAAATGATCTACTTAGTAAGTTTTTCTTTAATCTCCAGACAACTTTTCAGGTGACTCCTCAGCACTGCTAAATTTAAGGCAAGGGCTTTGGTGCTTAATCTAAAAAAAGAATATAGTAAATACACTACCAACTATCCCAAAGCCTGAAAACATAGGGAAAATATGTATTATTTTCTGTCTGCATGTTCGTCTCCCTTCACCAGGCCATGTGCTCCTGAAGGAAATATATTTCATGATTTCTTATACTGCTGGCTCCTAACACAAGTCTCAACACACAACTAGCAGAAAATATATGCTTGAGAAATAATTTTTTAAAATGAAGTCAGAAAATAAAACAGTTGAACAAATAAAATACTCTCTTTATAAATATTTAAGACATTCTTCTGCTATGGATTGGGAATAAGAGTGTGTAATATTATATCTAACAGCTTATATGATTTTACTTTGTAAAAATGTCCTAAATTATTGATGCTGTGTTTTGGAACTCACAGTATAATGAGTGTTTGACGGTGAGTTTCTTTTTATTTGTACATCATGACCATATGTATTATGCAATACTCAGGTTAGAGGGCTTTCTGAATTTTGGTAAATATTCATCTGTTTCTCCACTTGAAATTTCTCCTACAGGCTGGGTGCGGTGGCTCACGCCTGTAATCCCAGCACTTTGGGAGGTCAAGGTGGGTGGTTCACCTGAGGTCAGGAGTTCAAGACGAGCCTGACCAATCTGGTGAAACCCTGTCTCTACTAAAAATACAAAAATCAGCCAGGTGTGGTGGCATGTGTCTGTAATCCCAGCTACTCGGGAGGCTGAGACAGGAGAATCGCTTGAACTGAGGAGGAGGAGGCTGCAGTGAGCCGAGACTGAACCACTGCTCTCCAGCCTGGGCAACAGAGTGAGAAACTGTCTCAAAAAAAAAAAAAAAGAAAGAAAGAAAAAGGAAAAAAGAAAGAAATTTCTCCTAAAAACTACCATTGTGGATCAACCCATACCTCATATTCAAATATTTTTCTCCTGCTCATAAATTCATTTATATTTTTAAATGAATTAAGGAATGAATAATAGGCACTCAACAAAAAATGTTCAGTTGATCTGAACATAGGTAAGCAATTGAAGATATATGCAGTGAATAAAATCGAACTTTGTCCAAGAGAAGTTAAACTTAACTAGTATTAAGTATGTCTGCTAGTTCCCTGTATTTGGGATTCCTGACCATCACCTCAGTCTTATTAAGCTTAAATCCTCCTGTCTGCCTGTCACAAAATTCTAGGTCCTTATCTTAGTATTAATCCACTTCTAAGAGTGAGGAACCATGCAGTTTTGCAAACCATACTTCCTGAGTGCTAAACCTGGCTTCTCCCACTTTATTGTGAGATCTTGGGAAAGTTGCTTAGACTCTTTGTACCTTGGTTTCCTCACCTCTAAATGGAGGAAACGATACAAACCTGAAAGAGTTAATTCAGGATAAAAGATGATGTACATATTGCAGACCCTTTTGGGTTAATATTCCAACACTCCCCAGAAGACCCTGCCTCAGAATCACATTGCCCGGCCTGTGAAACATACAGGTCCCGCAGCTTTGTTCCAGACGGTCAAACCTAGAATCTCAGAGAAGAGGGGAAATGACTGAGAACCCGTATATTTGATCCTGATCAAAAGGATAATTCTAATATACCTATGTGGTAGGCAGAATTCTAAGAATGATCCCCAATGACCCTCACTCTCATACAATGCCCTCCCCTTTGAGTTCAAGTGGAATCTGTGATTATGGTGAGATATCCCTCCTCAAAAAGGAGATGGTCTGGGTGTGCCTCATTTCATCACACAAGCCCTTTAAAAGCTGCAAGTTTTCTCCAGCCATTAGCAGAAGAGAAAAAAACCCTAAGGAGAGATCCCAGTAGAGCCAGCCTGGACTTCTGACCTGCAGAACTTCTGACCTATAAAACTGCGAGATAATAAAATGGATGTCGTTGTAAGCCACTAAGTTTGTGGTGATTTGTTACGCAACAATTAAAAAAAAAAAAAAAAAAAAAAAAAAAAAAAAGTACAACATCCAAACCTGGGAGAGATGGGAGACGTATATTCTTTGAGAGACGGTATATTCTTCCTATCCCCCTACCCTCTACACAGACTAGTTTTGATTTTTTGGTGTTTTTTATCTGTTTTTTGTTCTTTTTTTTTTAACTGGAAAAGGAGAGGTGTTTTCATGAGGAGAAGGGCTGAGTAGAAAAAGGGAAAAAAACCCAGAAAGGCAATGAAATAGTGTCTCATTTTTAGCCCTCAGGGAGAGGGAAGTATGGAGGCAGATGGGGCTACTCGAGAGGAATTGAGGGCCTCTGAGCGTAAGTCAAGTTGCTTTAGAAGCAACCATGAAGGAAACCATGTTCACCTAGCTACTCCACCACGCTGCCCAAACCCTTGGCAAACAAACCTTTGGCAAATACTGCTCAGGCACCTCAGGAGTTGAAATCTGAAAGTACCCAGAGGCAAATCTTCAGTACCGTTCTTGGCAGGGTCCTGGGCACTTCCATGCAGGGTGGCAGCAATGTGGGGTGGGGAGCCTTCTCCAAGCAGCTGCATAGACAATGTCAGTAGACACATGGTGCCAAGCAACAGAAGAAAGGTTTGAATCACACCTTTGGGTGTCTTCCCGAAATAACTGGGATCATCGATGGTGCTGGGAGGCAGGTTGAGGTGCAACTACTAATTAGCAGGGCCTGTCAACCTAGCAGACATCTGGGCTGTACATACAAAGCACTTAGCATTGATGTAACATTTAGCAGACTTTCCTCAAGGGTATATCTAATCTAAGCATCCCTGAACTCACAAGAAAGCTCTGTATCCTTGATCACCAAATCCTATTTCTGGCCTAACTCTATATTCCCTGCTAATTTGAGCAGCAAGCTCCGCCTCCTGGGTTCACACCATTCTCCTGCCTCAGCCTCCCAAGTAGCTGGGACTACAGGGACCCACCTCCATGCCCAGCTAATTTTTTGTATTTTTAGTAGAGACGGGGTTTCACCGTGTTAGCCAGGATGGTCTCGATCTCCTGACCTCGTGATCCGCCTGCCTCGGTCTCCCAAAGTGCTGGGTGGACTTCCTTTCAATCACTGTTTCCTGGAAATGAGGGTTGTACTAAAGTTTGGCTTCAGCCACAATATTCGGCCAAAATGTGTTTTGGTATTGGCTTTGACTGTCGGAAAGCTGAGTAACAGAATGCCAACTTTAATGTCATTTCTGGGCTCCCTGAATGTGCATTTGATCAATGAGCAAGTGACTGTATAGTTACCATCAAATTTAATCCGCACAATAATAGAATAAGACATGCCATTCGGAGTCATTATTAATATCCGAACGTGTACTTTCAAACATAGGTAGGTATTTTAGACGTAACTCAGAGTAAAAAGAAATTATTTGTATGCTTGGGATTTTGAATTCCTATCACTCAGTTGAAGTATAAATGTACATTTTTAATTTAGCAGAATAAAATGCTGGAATAGTTCATGATGATTATGAAAGTTCTCCAGGTTATGAAAAAAATTTTCAAGAAATTTCTAATATGTAAATATAGATAACATTAACTGGAAAACTTTAGAAAGAATATAATATCCTTTCTGAATCAAAAACTTTTATAAAAATTTAAATAGCGTAAGGCAGAATACAGAGATTAGATTATTTCATAATTCTAATTTTTATATAATTATTTGGTGTTTTAGACCTCATAACATTAAATACAATAACCTCCAAAGCTATATGTAGCTTTTAGTAATTTAATTCTATTCAGGCCATGAAATCTTCAGTTGTGTTTTCAGAAAGTAATTAGCGTGCAGCCTAATAAAGCAGAATGACTTAGTGTAAACCGGAAGATAAGAGGCCGCTTTCATCATTTTTCTTCAGCCAAAGACAAACCTCAAGGCAGACAAGGGATTTTGGAATTGCCTTGTCATGTACTTATACAAGATGTTCAAACAAGATGATATAGCAGCTATTACATTTTTAAAAGGCTGCTGGAACAAAACAGAGCCTTTAATTCAGCACTTTGCAGATTAAAATGCCCATATAGCAGGGCTTGCTAACCACCAGAGACTGCCTGCAGAGAAAGTGGTTCCTACACCAAAATCTACTGAATAAGTAGCCAGAGCAATGGTCCTTAAGAGAGCAAGCATTTCTTATTGGTAAAGATGCACCTATCCTGCTCTGCCAGGGAATATGTGAAAATTTGCATACCACAAAGGCCAAGTTGAAGATGGAAATACAGAGAACTGTATTACCTTGGAAGCCAATTAAATTGGGTCCATTACCACATTTCTGGGCCCAAGATTTAAGAACACATTTTTCTAAAGGGGAGGTCTGAGGCATGCAAACATCAGGAATTTTTAAAAATGGAATTGATGACAATAATTTTATATCTGCTTCAGAAAGTAGAGTATATCTTCTTCAGATAGTACACAGAGCTCTTATTTGTGGAATCTCCTCAAAAAATTGCATCCTCACCATTAAACATATCTTCAGTCCAGGAGTTAAAAGTGTTCTGTGGGTTACTACCAGGGAGAAAGGAAAGCTAAATAACTCAGTAGTAATGTTGTCATCAGCTGTACCGTAAGATGGTAAGGCTAGTTGGTAAGGCTAGCTGGGTCAGCTGGGATAACTGAGGTCTTTCTCCGTGCGGTTTCTCATCTGCAGCAGGCTAGCCTGGGCTTGGTCACAAGGCAGTAGTCACAGGGATTCAAAAGCAATGAGAAAGCAAGCCTACCATTCCCCTAAAATTGCTCCTATCAAGATCTCCTTGGACCTTAGATTGCTTTTGATACCTGTGACCACTCTGTAGATCTCAAAACCATCATCTCCCTGTGGCTCCTAGCTCTCTTTTAACTCTTCCCTCATTGTCTCTCTGTGCAGACACTTCTTCCTTTTCTGGCCCCAGAGTTCTGCCCCCAAGTCCTTTGCTCTTTTGCCAACACTCTTCCTGAGGGATGTCAGTCATTCCAACGACAATATGCTAAGGATGCCAAATCTGTATTTCCAGCTCAAATGTCTCTCTTGAGATCCTGCATTGTATATTTAAAGGCTTACTGGGCATCCCCTCTTGGAAGACCCACAGATAACTCTAACATAAGTACAAAACTGAGCCTAGATTAGCTGAGTGTGGTAGTGCATACCTGTAGTCCCAGCTGCTCGGGAAGCTGAGGTGGAAGGATCACTTGAGCCTGGTAGTTCAGATCTGCTGTGAGCCTGAGCCATGATCGTGCCACTGCACTCCAGCCTGGATGACAGAGTAAAACCCTGCAGGGTCCCCAAAAAACCCTGAGCCCAGAATCTGAATCTGAGTGGAAGGGCATTCCCGTTACATAGCAAGGGGGACATGAATACAGGGAGGTGTATAATTAAAGTCATTCTTATAAAAAACCTACCACATTTGCATAAACCAGAAATTCATTCTGTGGTGACAATAATTAGTTTTTGGCCTGATTATAACCCTCAGCTCTTGGGTATTTGGCCAAAAGTTCTGTTTGACGCACCTCTACCAACAGGCACAGTAAGTATCTTATAAGCTATATCTTTTAGCTAAGCCAGAAAGCTGTGGCTCAGACAAGTTTCTTAGGCCACAAAACTCAGATGTTAGAAACAAACAAACAAACAAACAAAAAACCAGAAGATATCAAGCATATTTCTCATTGATCAAACTTTGTTTCTACCTGAGTTCCCAGTCTGTATGAGGGCAGAAAACTTACAATGTTTTTAGGTTTTCTCAGTCAGTTCAGGATGTTCCCAGCCAACTTGGGTTTAAACTCAGTTGATTTTGAATTTTCCCCTCTGCCTTCTTCATTTTCTCTTCCTGAACACTGATCTAAGTTCAGCTTGGATTAAGACAAGCTGAAGACAAGCTAAGACAGCTTGGAAGCAAGATAGGAAACTGATATGCAGCTGTCTTTAGTTCTACAGCGTCATTGGTTAAAAGGATAAAATCTCAGCTGAACTTGGGGTATGGACATTCCTCCATGCTGGCTTCTATTGAGGCGCCTATGTCCCAGGCGACATGATCGACTTTCTGCTTTCTACCTCTGCTTTCCGCAGCAACCCCTCACTGAAACTGACAATTCTTTGTAGGGTCGCTCTCTCTCAGCTCATTTCTAGGCATTTTGTGGGGCCTCTGGAAATTGTGCTTGTGTTTCTCCTTGCAAACTGACCTAAGTTAACTTGTCTGTCTTATAGTTGTCAAGTTCTTTTGGTAAGGATCAGGTGTGTCCCATGCTTAGAGGGACTGATGTGTCTTCTCTGTGCAGTATCACTACTAGGTGGTATCATACAAAGCAAGCAGCATGTACAGATATTTATTGGCAAGCAGGCACACACAAAAAAATCATACAACCTGTTCCTATAATTTCAGTGACATCCCTACTCTCTGCCCTTTTAGAGCCTGACAAGCATCTGGCATGAAAGGTTCACGCAAACATAAAATGCAACAATATTCTGACACACTGGAAGCTTCTAAGGCAAAGCTTTCTAATAAAAATGTAATGTGTCACACACATAGTTTAAATTTTCTAGTAGCCATGTTTTTTAAAAAGGTAAAAAAGAACAGGTGAAGTTAGTCTTTTGGTTTGTGTTTAACTTTTTGTATGTAAGAAAAATAAATGTTGGAAACCTCACCGAACAAATGTACAGCTTCATAAGGTGAGCACCTATGTACCTACTACCCAGGGCATGAAATAAGACTTCACTGACTGCCTCCCAAGCCTCTTCCCTTGTCCTGGCCCAATCTCAACCTACTCCTGTCCTCTGCATGTTACCAGGATGTTGACTTTTTTTCTTTTTCAATTAATAGACTTTACTCTTTAGAGGAGTTTTAGATTTCCAGGGGGAAAATGAGCAGATAGTATAAAGAGTTCTCATATACCTCCACAGACCCACCCAGTTTCCCTTATCATTAACATCTTAGGCCAGGCACAGTGTCACAGGCCTATAATCCCAGCACTTTGGGAGGCCGAGGTGGGTGGATCATCTGAGCCCAGGAGTTTAAGACCAGCCTGGGAAACATAGGGAGACCCTGTCTCTACAAAAAAAATAATAATAATAACAAAAATTAGCTGGGTGTGGTGGCATGTGCCTATAGTCCCAGCTACACAGGAGGCTGAGGTGGAGGATCACTTCACCTGACCCCGAGGAGTTTGGGGCTGCAGTGAGCTGTGACCGAATCACTGCCCTCTAGCCTAGTTGACGCAATGAACCCCTGTCTCAATAACAACAACAACAAAAATAAACTTGAAACATTAATATGGTACATTTGTTACAATTAATGAGCCAATGCTGACACATTATTAGCAACTAAAATCCAGTTTTTTAACATTTCCTTAGTTTTTACTTAATGTCCCTTTCTGTTTCAGGAACCCATCTAGGTTACAACATTACATTTAGTTGTCGTATCTCCTTGGGCTCCTCTTGGCTGTGACTATTTTGTAGATTTTCCTTGTTTTTGATGACTTTGACAGTCTTGAGGATTATTTGTCAGGTATTTTATTAGTCCATCCTCATGCTGCTAATAAAGCATACCGGAGACTGGGTAATTTACGAAGAAAAAGAGGTGTAATGGACTCACAGTTCCACATGGCAAGGGAGGCCTCACAATCATGGTGGAAGGTGAAAAAGGAGCAAAGGCACGTCTCACATGGTGGCAGGCAAGAGAGCGTGTGCTGGGGAACTGTCCTTTCAGAAAACCATCAGAATCTCATGAAATTTATTCAGTATCATGAGAAGAGCATGGGAAAAACCAGCCCCATGATTCAATTACCTCCCACTGGGCCCCTCCCATGACACGTGGTGATTATGGGAGCTACAATTCAAGATGAGATTTGGATGGGGACACAGCCAACCCATATAGGGTATATCGTAGGATGTCCTTCTACTGGAATTTGTCTCATATTTTCCTCATGATTAGATTGAGGTTATGGGTATTTGTGAGAAAAATCACAGAGGTAAATGCCATTATCATCACATGATATCCAGGTTACATACTATCAACACGATTTATGACTGTTGCTGTTGACTTTGATCACCTGGCCAAGGGTAAAATTAATTTTAGTAATATATTTTGTTTGCTGCAATAATAGCTAAAATGTTATCATGTCAACATGAAATCGCTATTAAAATTATTAATGAAATATTTTACTTTCTTTTTTTAATACTAAGACTTCAAAATCAGGTGTGTTCTACACTTGTAACACATCTCAATCTGGATTAGACACATTGCCAGGGTCCAATAGCTACAAGTGGTAGTGGCTACCATACTGAACAGGTTAGTTCCAAGAGGCTCCTGCCTCCCAGGGTTCCAGCAGAAATGGAGTGCAAGCTCTTTCCCTTTGAGTTCCCCAAACATACGTAGGATTAAACTCAGTTAATTTTGAATTTTCCCCTCTGCCTTCTTCATTCCCTCTTCCAAAGGACTGATCCAAGTTCTCCGCCACCTGGTTTTAGCTAATCTCAGAGATCCTACCAGAATGTAACACTCTAGTTTCTTGTCCAACTTCTTCTTCTCTTGGTGGTCCCCTCTTCTATCCCCCTGCCCATGGGATCTTTTGCATAACTGGAGGACAGATGTCACAGTAGCTCAACAGTAATTATCCAAGTCTTTTAGCCTCACACCTGGAAATGTGTTTGGTCTTTTTGTTTGCTTGTTTGTTGTCTGTTTGTTTTGCTTCTACCTAAGAACCAAGAATTTCAAGACTGTGCTTCATTGATCTTGATATGCCTACTTCCTTCTGAGGCAATTGAAATGGTGCAGTCTATTCGAGGGGCTATACCTCATGGTAAGTATGAAAAAATTCAAAGGATTTTTTCAAGGTGAGAAAAAATATGTGAGTTAATACTTCACAATACCACCTTGTCACACTCATTAATGCCTCTTAAAATTAGTTATAGTCCTTTAAAAGCTGCAATGAAAGCAGCAAGATAAACATACCTTCACTATCATACTCTGTAAAATGAGCTCTGTACAAAACTATGCATTGTTATCTTTCAGGGAAAGGGAAAGTCATTTGTAGCTAATTCACAATACTTACCCTGGATATTCTTGCATTTTTCTCTCATTTGTGAAAGTCAACATTTAGCATCAAACTTTCAAATGTTGACCCTTAAAAGTTAAAAAATGTCTAGAATTTTGTTCCAATCTGAACAGTTTTTTGTCAATGGTTAGTTTCCAGGCTAGTTCCCCAAACCTACTTAATTCATATTGTAGCTGAATTAAATTACATTTGAACTGAATATGTAACAATACTGTTACATTATTTAAGGGAGCCTTCAGTATTCAGTTACAACAAATGTGTGTTCCATATACATAAATGGCCCCTTAGGAAAAACTAAACTGGCTTCATGGTCTTAAGTATTAACCTTCCTTCTCTACTCTCCTAATTTTTTCCTCCCGAACTATTGAATTTCATAACAGCCAGGAACTGCAACCGTCTTTTCTCCCTTTTTACCAATCTTGCTAGTAGTAAAAGCTCACAGAAAAAATTAAAAGACTGTTCTTTTCGTGGTATCCATGAAGGAGGGTGGAAGAGGTGAAAGTTTGGTAAGATGTACAAGAAATATTATTTTTAAGCTAATATTTAATTTATTAAAATAATAAAATTTAAAGCCTAGTTTCCCTTAAGCCTTTTAGGTTCAGTAAGTCATATTATTCTATTAAGTCTAGTACATTGTAATAAGGGGACTTTGATTAATAGTCTCAAGTTGAACAAACTAAACTCCCTTCAACTAGTTCTGTTTACAAGCTTAGTTTAATTAAATTTCCCTTAAAACATTGTAAATTGCTTTCATAAATTCAACATTTTCAATTTTCTTTTTTTAAGCACATTAATCACCTACCCTGACAAGCAAAACATTCCCAAGCACTTACAGACTAAATTAAATTTATAAATACTGTATAACGAATCTCTTAAACATTTCAATACCATACTGTTTGCAAACCATAAAATCCTCTTACACCTTTCAGCAATAAACTGCAAATCTGAAGTCAATTACTTTACTACATATTTCAAGTTGGAATTAGAAGCTTAATCTCTCAGATATTCTCACACACCCAATTGTTTTAAACATTATAAATATTGTAAATATGAAATATACACAGATTGTTTCTAAATTTAACACAAAAGTATTAATATTGTGAATTTGGTCTCTTGATTTTTCAATATTTAATTATACACCTTCCCAAAACTAAAATTCATGTATATACTATAACTAAGGGAATAATTATATCATCTCAAAATGAGTTGCACCTCCTATCCCAAGCAAGTTGAATTTATTTCTTGTCAGAGATATTTGACCCAAGGCAGCATGTGAATTCCAGGGTGATTTTTTCAGCATCAAAAATGGATGCATTTGGCCTTTTGAAAAATTAGTCACTTACTTTAACTGGAGACTTCAAGTACAAACCTTTCCAGTAAAAATGGTGGGTTTTGTGAACCCACCTTCTGGGCTTAAGCTACACCATTATCTAATTCTTTGTTTCTATTTGAGTCTGCAACCCACTGCATCCCCCATACTGCTTCACCACTTTAATTGGATTCAATTAATCTTTTTACTGCTTGGTTGGATGGAGCGTATCTTCATATTCTTGTCTTTGTTTGCTATCTGTACAGTCTTAAAGTCTTACTGATGACATGGTTTGCTTCAAGGGAGTGATGAAGTCTAAGGAACTCTGTGAGACTTCATTCTGTTTAAAGCAGGAATTGGAAAGGCTTCCCCAGGTACAAGGAGATGGTGGTCATCTGTGTGTGATGAGAGAGGAAAGGAGCTGGCCGGGTATGAGTTTATGCTTAGGAGCAGAGACATGATTGTGTTACCAGAAAGGTGTCCCAATCCAGATCCCAAGAGAGGGTTCTTGGCTCTTGCACAAGAAAGAATTCAGTGCAAGTCCGTAAAGTGAAAGCAACTTTATCAAGAAAGTAAAGAAACAAAAGAGTAGCTACTCCATAGACAGAGCAGCGGCATTGGCTGCCCAGCTGCTTATACTTACTGTTAATTCTTGATTATATACGAAACAAGGGTGGATTATTCAAGAGTTTTCTGGGAAATAGGTGGGCAATTCCTAGAACTGAGGGTTCCTCCCCCTTTTAGACCATGTAGAGTAACTTCATGACGTTGCCATGGCATTTGTAAACTGTCATGGTGATGGTGGGAGTCTTTTAGCATGCTGATACATTATAATTAGTGTATAATGAGCAGTGAGGACGACCAGAGGTCACTTTCATCAACATCTTGGTTTTGGTGGGATTTGGCCATCTTCTTAACTGAAACCTGTTTTATCAGCAAGGTCTTTATGACCTGTACCTTGTGCCGACCTCCTATCTCATCCTGTGACTAAGAGTGCCTTAACCTCCTGGGAATGCAGCCCAGTAGGTCTCAGCCTTATTTTACCCAGCCCCTATTTAAGACGGAGTCGTTCTGGTTCAAACACCTCTGACAATAATCATGACCCAAACGTGGATTCCCTGCTCCATAAGTCCTTGCCTCCCCCTGTATCCTCAATTTGCTGTCACCTCTGCCCCTAGTGTGATGGTGGTGGTGCTGGTAAGGGATTTTGGTAGGATCTCATCTCACTGATACGTTAAAAATAACAACAAAAAAGTCTGTTTCTACTTGGGAGGCTCAGGCAGGAGAGTGGTGTGAACCTGGGAGGCGGAGCTTGCAGTGAGCCAAGATCACATCACTGCACTCCAGCCTGGGCAACTCCGTCTCCAAAAAAAAAAAAAAAAAAATGTATTTCTGACACCCTGATATCCCCAGGAGAATCCCTGAATGTAGAATTCATTTCCTAGTACTTCTCTGCAGGCAGGCCTGAGAGCCATTGGTAACCAATGGTAGTGTTTTTCTACCAGAAAATTCATTTCTGAATCACACCCTGTGCGGGCCTCCTTTATCTGACTGCTGTGCCAGAAGCCTTCCCTTCTACCATCCCCCACTTTGCTCCCTACTCCTCAATGGCCTTTCACTTCCTGCTCTCTCTGCTTGCTGGACCTTTACCCTTGTTTCTTGTGCCAGTCCCCCCACCTCTTATCTTTAACCTTCAAGTCTGAGTTTCAGTTCCACTTTGGCTTGGACTAACTCCTTTTTTTTATAACCTCCTGTATTCCCATGATCTTTCTTCTGGGTAGGACCTACATCCAGGTTACAATTGGCTTTCAGTGTTGTCTTCCCCACTGGGCTCCATCCACTAGGGCATGGGCTATGTTTGTGTTTACTGTTAAGAGTCCCAACTCCTAGCACGTGTCTGTCACATAACTGTTCTACAAAAACTGTAACGTAGAATTGAATTGAAATCAGAATTCTAATCTTCAAAATTGAAAAAAGAAATAGCGTATCTTGAAAGTCAGTGTTTGAGAAAACCAAGTTTAATGAAGAGTTAAATGAAGATTTCTGAAGCTTTCAAAATTGATACATATGAACAGGAAACTTTTTATTGAAATCTAACATATGGAAAAGTGTCCAAATCCTCAATGCACAGGTTGATGAATGTTCACAATGTGAGCACTCCCATGTGACCACCCCCAGGTCAGAAGACTCCAGCACCCCAGAAGGCCCCTTTGTGTCCCCTAACAGTGAACACCATGTTTTTTCAACTTTAATTTAAAAAAATAATTTCTAGGCTGAGTGTGGTGGCTCATACCTACAATCCCAGCACTTTGAGAGGCTGAGGTGGGAGGATCACTTGACCCCAGTATCTCAAGACCAGCCCGGGCAACATAGTGAGATCCCATGTCTAAAAAATAAAAAAATTAGGCAGGTGTGGCACACATCTGTGATCCCAGCTACCTGGGGGGCTGACGTGGAAGGATCACTTGAGCCCAGGAGGTTGAGGCTGCAGTGAGCTATGATTTTGCTACTGCACTTCAGCTTGGGCAACAGAGCAAGACCCCACCTCCACCAAAATAATAATAAATAATAATAATAATTTATAATGGTACTTCATTGTTTGTAGATGTTAGTAGTACTGAATATGAATGTGGGATCTTAGACAGGTTAACCTCTCTGGCCTTAGCTGCCTCATCTGGAAAATGGAGATGCTAATAGTAGCTTTCTAATAGGATTGATCCTACAATACACAATAAATGTTAGTGATTGAATCAATCACGGTCAAGCTAGGAAATAGGTACCTTGTTAAGTCTTTCAAAAAAGGAAAAAATAACAAAGAAAACTAGTGTTGGAAGAACAAAGAAGCCCAGCAGTTCAGTGAGACAACCCAGAGATCATCAACAGCAGAAAGTGGCTCCCCTCCCTAGGCCTGGAGGAACAAAAGAAAGAAATGGTCTTGTCTCAGTCAATTGTCTTGACTAGGCAGGAACTGGTACCCCTGAGAGAGGGACTGTCCAGCAGGTAACAGAACTGTGAACCTCAAAAACCTGAGACAGGTCTCAGATCATTTAGAAAGTTTACTTTGCCAAGGTTGAGGACACACGCCTGTGACACAGCCTCTGGAGGTCCTGACATGTGCCCAAGGTGGTAGGGGCACAGCTTGGTTTTATACATTTTAGGGAGACATGAGACATCAAGCGGTATGTGTAAGATATACATTGGTTCAGTCTGGAAAAGTGGGGCAACTCAAAGCAGGGAGGGGGCTTCCAGGTCCTAGGCAGATAAGAGACAAATGGTTGCATTCTTTAGTTTCTGATCAACCTCTCCAAATGAGGCCATCAGATATGCATTTATCTCAGTGAGCAGAGGGGTGACTTTGAATAGAATGGGAGGCAGGTTTGCCCTAAGCAGTTCCCAGCTTGACCTTTCCCTTTTAGTTTAGTGACTTGGGGACCCCAAGATTTATTTTTCTTCCTCAGAACCATAGAGGAATCACAACCACTGCCAGAAATGATGTCACTGAAATAGCGGTGGCACTGAGGGCAGTGGATGGAGGTAAACCCTGATTTCTCTCCTCCTGCCTTCCAGTCTAATGCCAGTGCCTCCTGGGGGCCAAACCTATGTGGAAGCCAGAGGGTGAGGAACCTGTGGAAGGTTGATCAATGTGATTTAGAGCAGGGTAAGTACTCTCGTTGTTATTATTATCCAATTTCAAAGTATATACCTTTCCTTATTCTTGATAAAAAGTGTTTCATTAGCATTAATCCTATATTTATTGATAAATACTAGGATTTCTTTTGGGCTCATGTGGGAAACCAAAATATGCCACCCTAAAATATGCATCTTTGGCATATTCAAGATGGCTGTTCAGCAGGGCTGCAGAGGCAGGAATGGCTCTGGAAAGCTGTCCTTTGTGGGGGAGATTTGCATCTGTGGAGGGTATCTACCTTAGTGATGAAAACAGCAATGTAAAGGTGTTCTCTGAAATCCCCTTATCTGGATCTGGGAAAAATTAACACTCAGGAAAAGGAGGCTAAAAGTCTGACCCTTTTAGAGGTCTGGCACTTTTACAGAAACTTTCCACTAGGTGCCATCTATTCTTTCTGAGGGCTGCAACCTGGGAGGCTTCACCTGCATCCCAAGACAGCTTTTGCTCACTGTGCCTTTCCTTCCCTCACCCTCCCATAACCTGTCATCATGTTCCAAGCCCCTCTTTCCTTATGTCTGGTATAAAAACTGCAGTCATATGGCCTTCTTGGAGTCTCATAATTGCAGGACTCTCATGTCCATGTGCATATTGATAAGTTTGTATGTCCTTCCTCCTATTAATCTGACTATTGTCAGTTTATTTCTTGGACTCAAACATCAAACTTCCCAAAAGGACAGGGAAAATTCCATTGTCCCTATACTGACAGGTGGTGTTCATATAACATTGCTGTGTAACAAGCTACTCCAAAATTGCGTGGCTTAAAACAGCAACAATCACTGATTTGCTCATGAATATGCAATTTGGGCAGGGCTTGGAAGAGGCAGCTTGTCTCTGCACCATATGGTAATTTGACTGGGGGCCAGAGAATCCACCTGCTCACCACTGTATCCCCAGTGCCCAGAACATGGCCTGGAACATAGGAATATATTGCTATAAAAAAATTTTGACTGGTCAAATCAATCTCAGCCTGAAACAAGCCCTACTTCTAGATTTGCAGTCATTTGAGCCAATATACTTTCTTTTAAGTCAGTTTGAGATGCATTTTCTGTAGCTTACAACCCAAAGATTGTTAGCTGATAGGAGGGAGGTGAGGAAGTGAAGGCAGAAGTAAAGAAGAAAGTGTCTCAGAGATGCAAGAAGTGGTGTCCAGATGACCGGAGATTAAGAAGAGCTGTCCCCAGCAATGGAGGAAGAGTAGGAGTCCCAGACACCTCTTGGTGGCAGTGTCCCAAAGAAATGGCAAGGCTCAGAGAGGCAGGGGGTGGACTAGGGAGGCAGCAACATGGCCAGGGTAGGGAGAGATCCCAGCAGCAAGAACAAAACGAACCATGATTCTGTAAGTAACAGACAAAATCAGCAGACAGCCACCCAGATCTGACATGACCATATAGGAGAGTGGCTATCTGTGCAGAAGCCAGTAGGAACAGACGGAGGACCCCCAAATTGTGGGTACTGCATGGGGCCGCATAGTCTGATGACTCTCAGGACACAAGAGGGAAGCTCAAAAAATGAGGTCAGTTTCCTACCAACTTGGCAGAGTAGGGGCATGGCATGAGAAGTTAAGCTGATTTTTAGAAAATAAATTTTCTCAACATTAGGATTTGGAGACTGAGATTCACATCAGTTAAAAAGGAGTGATCACAAGCTTGTTTAAGTTTGCAAAGACTAGAGGAAATGGAGTGTTGGGGGGCAGGTGAAGGGATTGGTGGGGGTTGGATGCTGAATTCTCAGGAGGTCAGGATCCTCTTGAGCCCTGGGTAGGGAAAGTGACTTACAGGTTCTTCTACTACAAAAGATACTTATGTTATGCAAATTAGCTTATAGATTATTGGTTAATACAGAAATGATGTCAGTGAAAGGCAAAAGCTATGATGATTCATATGCAATTTTACCCAGTACATTAACATTTTGTTCCATTAAGCAACAACAGTGAATGGCAAAGCAGATCTACAGAGATGAACACAGCAAGCCACGGAGGAACACCATACTGTGCAGGATACTCATGATTCATCCCATGTTTGTCTCCTGTCTTGATTTAGCCATAGGTGGAGTCCTATTCAACTTTTGTTTATTACATTCTTATCTCCATAAATCAATAGGCTCAATGTGTTCTTATACCCTTTGCATCAAGCTGGCAGCACTTTTAAAAAGTAAAACCTTATGTTTCTTTAATGAGAACTTGTCTTTTTAATTGTGCTGTCATTTTACTAAGATTGTTATTTTTGTGAGTATTGTGGTTAAGTTGTATACATTTTAAGTGGTTTGTTCCAACCAAATGTTTCCATCAGCATTACTGTTTTAATTGTGCATCTTTGCTGAAGTATTGTATAGATTTTTCTGGAATTTCTTGTACTTCTTGCACTAGCCTCCAGGTGGCATCACCAGCACCAGACAACTTCTTGGCTGTCCCGGGACTCGGAGAGGTGTGGGCCAGGGAAGTAGTGGACTGGGCAGTGTCTGTTCTCACAATCAGCATTTATGTGTACCTTGCCTTCTCTAAACTTGCCTGTTGGTCTTGTCCACTAACTATTCTTACTTAAAAATCTAGCTTTGAGAACAGATTGATTGTTCTTTCTTCAAAGACCTCCTACCAATTGTTTTTGTGTGTGCGGCTTTGGTTAATATACGAAGCAACTACTAAATCCACTTCTCTACCCTGACCCCTCTTCGAAGTATTACCATCTCAATACAACAACCCCAAGAGTGACTGGTTTCGTCCCCATTTAATGCCCAAGTACCACGGAGCTGAGCACCATAGAAGCACTTTGATATCTCTGAGTAATGCACAGCATGATTCAGTGTCATCTCTGTATTTTTCTTTCCATTTCTTCCCTGCTTTCTACCAGCAGGCTCTGTTGATATTGCAGTTATGAAAAATACCCCTCCAGGTAACTGTCACTGTTCATTAGATCTTCAATTTATACTTGACAACCTTTTTCTTATATATATCAACTTTACCACATGAACATTTTTAATAAATATATTGCTGCAAGTTGCACAACCATCTACTCCTTTGGAATCCTTTCCTTTTTGTTCTTTTTTTTAAACAAAAAAAAATTGTTTTAAATTTGCCTAGTATAAGTGCTACTTTCTACAGAAGGCCTTCCCAGGTTTTTCATAACCAAGATTATTCTGCCTTCCCCTATCCTCTGATAGCCCTTGGTTTGCACCCATATAAAAGCACCTGAACACCAGTGCAATGGAGGCAGTAGAGTATGCTGGGCAACCCACAGCCTCTGGAGTTGGGAGAGCCTGGTTTTGTGTCCTGCTCTTTTAGCTTCAAGAACAAGCTATGAGAACTTAACTACTCTGGGCCTCAGTTTTCTCATCATAAGATGGCAGTAGTAATATCTATCTCACAGGGGCTAGTGTGAAAATTAAGTAATGTTCTCTAAGGTACTTAGTATTAGGTACCTAATATCATAGTTCTGTGTCTGGCATATAGCAAGGATTCAATTTATCTTAGATATTATTTAGAGTATTTTGGGCATTTAACCATTCACTTAAATAAATATTTATTAAAAATAATTAATTGGCCAGGCGCGGTGGCTCAAGCCTGTAATCCCAGCACTTTGGGAGGCCGAGACGGGTGGATCACGAGGTCAGGAGATCGAGACCATCCTGGCTAACACCGTGAAACCCCGTCTCTACTAAAAAATACAAAAATCTAGCCGGGCGAGGTGGCGGGTGCCTGTAGTCCCAGCTACTCGGGAGGCTGAGGCAGGAGAATGGCATAAACCCGGGAGGCGGAGCTTGCAGTGAGCTGAGATCCGGCCACTGCACTCCAGCCTGGGCGATAGAGCGAGACTCCGTCTCAAAAAAAAAAAAAAAAAATTAATTAATAATAAATATAATAAATATTGTGAATAACCATTTATTCACTTAATATTCACTTACATAAATATCAACAAATATATATACTCTGATGGGGAGAGACACAGGTAACTAAACAAATATATAAGGTAATATCAAGTACTGGTGAGTGCTAAAGAAAAATCAAGGGGATAAAGGGAATAGAGAAGGATGAGGGGTGTAGATGCCTGGACAGGTAAGAAGACCACCCTGAGGAGGCGACACTGGGGCAGACACCTGAGGGCAATGAGGGAGGGAGGCATGAGAATGTCTTGGGAAAGAACATTCCAGGCAGAGGAAGTAACAAGGCCAGAGGGAGCATTGCTGGCCTGCTTGAGGAAGAGCAAGGAGTGAGTAAGGAGAGAGTGGGAAGAGTAGAAGCCAGAGAGATGGATGGGACATGGAGAGGATGTGGAGGCAGGCCAGAGAGCACGGCCAGATAGTTTGTGCAGGTCTTTGGAGTTTCTATAACATTTGGCTGGATTTAGTAGCAACTACTATATTTTTCGGTCTGTAAATCAGAGTCCAAGAGTAACTGCCTTCACTTTTTTTTTTTTTTTTTTTTTTTTTGAGATGGAGTCTCATTCTGTCACCCAGGTTGGAGTGCAGTGGCATGATCTCAGCTCACTGCAATCTCCACCTCCTGGATTCAAGTGATTCTCCTGCCTCAGACTCCCGTGTAGTTGGGACCACAGGAATGCGCCACCACGCCTGGCTAATTTTTGTATTTTTAATAGAGACGGGGTTTTGTCATGTTGGCCAAACTGGTCTCGATCTCCTGACCTCAGGTGATCTACCCGCCTTGGCCTCCCAAAGTGCTGGGATTACAGGTGGAAGCCACTGTGCCTGGCCTGCCTTCATTTTTCTAGAGCTAAACTAGAGTTAAACTAAAGTGTCCGTCTGCTCACTGGCTGAAAACTGGGCTAGTCAATTCTAGGCCTTCTGAGTCATTTCAAAATTTTTTGATCATTTCACATTGAAATTCAACCAATTCTGAAAAACATCTAAGGAGATGCCTCCTGCTTCTCTTCAGGATAGCATCTCTGTTCCCAGATGCTTAAGGAACATTACATCTTCAGAAAGGAAGGGTATTGATCTGGCTGACACTCCTTACCTGTCTACACTGTCATTTGCTAAATGTATGATCCTGTCTGGCCTTCAAATGTTATCTCTCCAGGCTGGCATGTGTTGAGATGCCCATGTCCCCATCTGGTCTTTGGGCACAACCTCTTGTGATACCTTGTACCATGCTGTCCCCTTGGCATAACCCCTTAGTTATCTGGTTTTGTCTTTCAGGTGATTTTTGTGGCCCTCTGAAGATGAGGAGAAATCTAGAAAAGTCCGTCTGTTCTCTTAGCCTGCAGGCTTCTGAGGCCCAGTTGCATCCCATACAGGCTTCTGTGCTGAGCCACAGCAAAGTGGCATGGAATTTCCATGAGACTCAGCCTCCAGATTTCAGATGGGAAGCTGGCACAAATCTCCTCTACCCTCAGATCACCCTAAACTTATCTAGACATCTGGAGCTAATCCTAGATAAGGGAAGATAAGATATTTTGTTCTTACTTTAGTTAAGATAGATAATTTTAATCTTATTTTCCTTGCCCTCATATTCCACCCCAGCCTGGAGGATTTTTATACAGTGTGAGGAGAAGCAGTTGGAAGCAGCAAATCTTTTCTAATTTACATTTGGACCAAGGCTCTTGAATTTAGAACAAAAAATGTTGGACTACCTTTGTCCTCTAGTTCTGCCCCTCTGAGGTGACAAGACTCCCATCCAATGACCTGCATGGGGATGGTCACAGGGACAGAAAAAGATCTGTGGGGAAAAAACATTGGCTAATATTTCACAATATCATATTGCCACATTTGTAACTATTTACACTTTCTGAATGTACCTGGTCAAGAAAAAGGGTAAGAACAAGAGAGAGAACTGTTCACAAGTACATTCTGGTGGACTGGGTCAGTTCATGGACTGTATCAATCAGTGTCCAATCAGGACATAGAAACCACACAGTAAATCAAACAGGAAATATTTAATAAATAGAATGATCAATTATAACAGGTGATTAATTTAAAAAGTATAGGGGTAACTCTAAAGAATACTCAAAAGTACCGAGGGAGAATACCCAACGAAGGACAAACTTGGAAGTGGGAGTGCGGGGAATTCTCTCTAAAGGTGGGATTCAGACCTCATTGGAGAATGTATTGCTGTAGCCCCTGGATAATGAAGAAGTTGGCTGCATTTCCCTGAGCTCAGGCAGGGTCTACATTCACCAGGTAGAGGCCAGAGGGCAGAAAACGTGGATTGGAGTGGCCACAGGAAACACCTTCCCAGAATGCAGGTGGGCTGAGGCCGGGTAGCCAACTGTGGGGATGGCTGCAAGACTTGCTGGATCCACCAGCAGAGATGCCAGTGAAACCTGACAGAAGTGAGTACTACCGCATGCCCCCCTCCAAGGCATCTTTGTCAGTGGCAAAATAAGTACAAGAAAAAGAAAACAGAAAGACCAGAACTAGGAAGAGAAGCCCCTTCCTCCTGTAGTTTCCCTCCAATGCTCTCTACCGAGAATGTTTAGCATTGTGCCAGCGGCAAAGATGAAATCCTTACAGGGTCTGATTCCACTAACAGAGAGGAAGTAACGAAAGATGAATTTGGAGCTGAGAGGCAATAAATTGATAACCAATGTATGGATGAAATGTAGTGTTAAATGTGATCAACTGGGTGTTAGCAGGGCCTCTAGAAGAACAATTGCGAGATGAGTACCAGGCATTGTAGCAAGTAGTAATGATATAACGAATACTCTGCCCTCCTGGAGTTTGCATTTGGGGTTGGAGCAGGCATAGGTTGACTGACAATAAATAAGTAAACAAACAAACAAAAACACAGATCATAATTGGTGCCATGACAAAAGTAAACAGAGAACTATGATAAAGAATAAGAAGGTATCCTTTTTATCCAGGCACAGTTTTCCATGTCTGTAATCCCAGTACTTTGGGAGGTTGAGATGAGAGAAATCACTTGAGTCCAGGAGCTGGAAACTGGCCTGGGCAACACAGGGAGACCTCATCTCTAAAAAATGTTAAAAAATAGCCAGTGCATGGTGGTGGTACCAGCTACTGAGAAGGCTGAGTTAGGAGGATCACTTGAGCCTAGGAGGTTGAGGCTGCATTGAGCCTGAGCTGTGATCACCCCACTCCACTCCATGGCCTGGATGACAGAGACCTTGTCTAAAAAAAAAAAAAAAGAGAGAGAGAGAGAGAGAGTGAGAGAGAGAGACCCTTTTAAGAATAGGTAGATATGGAGGACCTCTCTGAAGTCTTAGCAAAAAATTCTGAATGATCTTGAAATGGTCGAAAAAGATTACTAGGTCTCTTGACCAGTGCACCCTTCAAGTTATTCTCTGCCTATCATTTTAGTTTAGTTTTGTTTTGTTTTGTTTGCTATATTTGAGCTATTTTATAACTCTGTAAATTGGAGATAATTGATAGCAATGCAAATGAATCCTGTCCTTGGACATGCAAATGAATTTTGTCCTGTGAAAGTACAATTGATCTCCATTCCCCTACCCCTCTGTGGAAGAAGTCAGTTTTCCATATATTAAGCCAATTCATTTTAAGATGCATGATGGCCTATCTGTGTAACTGCTCTTTGGATCCTCCTTTTAATCCATTGTAACATCTTATGGGTTCCTTCATTAATTAATGAATTAAGTTAAATTTTTGACATGTTCATTTTATATTCATAAAAGAGTCATAACTTACCTTTAAAAAATAATTACAGTGAGCTATGACCATGCTACTGCACTCTAGCCTGGGCAACAGAATGAGACCCTGTCTCAAAAATAATCACCCTTTAACACATTTGAATTCAATCTCCCAAAGACTCCAGTGTGACGGATACTCAGCCAACATTCACATCATATCAGGATTGAATGAGCTGAACAGACTGTCTACTCCTTGATTATTTGTGTATTAACACATGCCAAAAATCACCTCTGCAAGATGGGGTCAAGAGACAACACAGGCTTTCAATTTAGAGATCTGACATGCTTTTATCAAGAGTGTTCATGAAACCAAGGACACATTGATTTTTCTAACATTGTTGGCAGTTAAAAGAACCTTTAACAGGACTCATATATTTCTGAGCTCACAGCAGGGTCACATTCATAGAATTTTAAAATAGCATAGAAAACTTAGAAATCATGTAGTTCAATTCCCTCATTTTATAGATGAATTAGTCAGGCCAAGAAAGCCTGGGTGACTTGTTCAAGATCATCAACTAATTTAATGGCAAGCTGAGATACAAACTGTTCTCTTCCTCTTAGTCCTGTACTTTCTTACCACCAGGATGTTGGAGCCAACCAGAATTTCAAAAATAATTCCTAACAATGGCCTCCACCTCTTCTTTCCCCCTTCATACATAATATTCACTCTGAGAAGAATGGGAGTGTGTGTGTCAGTGAGGGATGGTATATGTTAAGGAAAGAGTTTTGGATCCAAAAACAGTATTAGTTTTTCAACAGGTTTGACTAGGTATTTGTGTTTCTGAGTTTCTGTTTCTTCAACAGCAAACTGGGCATAGATTCTTATTAAGTAATTATTAAATATTAATAAACTGCATAATTAAGATTACTAGGATTAATAATAATCTATATATAAGCTTGCACATAGTAAGTGCTCAAAAGCCATAGCTAGTATTAAATGGTAACTCCCCTCCCCCAAATCATCTATATGCCATAAAAACCCTTCAGTATTTGAGGCGTGTGCAGTTGACACTACTGACACTTTTATAATAAATTAGCATTTTATGTTTACATGAAAGTTATACACACACCCCCACACAGCTGCCTGTTTAAAAAAAAATCTGTCTTTATTGAATGAACAATCCACAAATGTAAGTCAACTCTATAAATCAATATTCTCTCCACCTCCCACTGTTTCATTTGGATGCTTGAAAACAATTCTTATGTCTTTAGACACAATCTGCTTACTTTCAAATTGCCTAAAAGGAAACATAAAACATTGTATTTTAAAAAGTACAATAATGGGTCCTGAAGAACGAAGCAATCCAAGTGAAGGCACAGCTCTGTATACCAGATCTGCTGCATAGGTGAGGGGAGGCTAAGCGTGGTGATGACCCAAAGCTTATCCTCATCAGTAAAAATGACCAATATTTGCTTAATACTTTACGGTGAACACAGGGTTTCCCTCCCCTTCCCTTCCCTCCCCTCCTTTCCCCTCCCCTCCCCTCT
>NW_012110919.1:18354157-18375971 GCF_000951035.1 Colobus angolensis palliatus | reverse complement strand
GCTTCCCTCCCTCCCCTTCCTTTCTCTCTTTCTCTCTCTCTCTCTCTCTCCTTCTCTCTTTTTTTTGAGACAGGGTCTCACTCTGTCACCCAGGCTAGAGTGCAGTGGCATGGTCTTGGCTCACTGCAGTCTCCATCTGCCAGCTAGAGCAATCCTTCTACCTCAGCCTCCCTAGTAGCTGGGACTACAGGTGCAGGCCACCAGACCTGGCTAATTTCTTTGTGTCTTTTGTAGAGATGGGGTGTCACCATGTTGCCCAGGCTGCTCTCTAACTCTTGGGCTCAAGGGATCCTCCCCAGGGTTTTCATTGTATTAGTATGTTCTCATACTGCTAATAAAAACATACCCAAGACTGGGTAATTTATAAAGGAAAGGGGTTTAACTGACTCACAGTTCAGCATGGCTTGGTGGGGGGGCTCAGAAAACTGACCATCATGGTGGAAAGGGAAGCCAATACACCCTTCTTCACATGGAGGCAGCAAGGAGAAGTACCAAGCAAAAGAGGGAAAAGCCCTTCATAAAACCATCAGATCTCATGAGAACTCACTCACTATCATGAGAACAGAAGGGGGATAACTACCCCTATGATTAAATTACCTCCTACTGGATGCTTCCCATAACACATGAGGATTATGGGAACTACAATTCAAGATGAGATTTGGGTGGGGACACACCCAAACCATATCATTCCAGCCCTGACCCTTCCCAAATCTCATGTCCTCACATTTTAAAACACAGTCATACCCTTCCAACAGTCCCCCAAAGTCCTAACTCCTTCAGATATTAACCCAAAAGTCCAAGTCCAAAGTCTCATCTGAGACAAGGCAAGTCCTTTCCACCTATGAGCCTGTAAAATCAAAAGCAAATTAGTTACTTCTTAGATATAACGGAGGGAGTTACAGGCATTGGGTAAATACACCCATTCCAAACGAGAGAAACTGCCCCAAATGAAGGGGCTACAAGCCCCACATGAGTCTGAAACCCAATAGGGCAGTCATTATACCTTAAAGTTGCAAAATGATCTCCTTGGACTCTATGTTTCACATCCAGGTCATGCTAATGCAAAAGCTGGGCTCCCAGCTCTTTGGCAGCTATGCCCCTGTGGCTTTGCAGGACACAGCCCCCCTCTCAGCTTCCTTCACAGGCTGGTGTTGAGTGTCTGCAGCTTTTCCAGGTGCACAGTGAAAGCTGTCGGTGGATCTACCATTCTGGGGTTTGGAGGACAGTGGCCATCTTCTCACAGCTCCACTAGACAGTGCCCCAGTGGAGACTCTATGGGGCTCCAACCCTACATTTCCCTTCTGCACTGTCTTAGCAGAGGTTCTCCATGAGAGATCTGCCACCACACAAAACTTCTGCCTGGACATCCAGGCATTTCTATACACGCTCTGAAATCTAGGCAGAAGTTCCCAAACGTGAATTCTTGACTTCTGTGCACCCACAGGCTAAACATTATGTGGAAGCTGCCAAGGCTTGGTGCTTGCTCCCTGAAGCCATGGCCCGAGCTGTACCTTGGCCCCCTTTAACCACAGCTGGAACACAGGGCACCAAGTCCCAAGGCTGTACAAAGCAGCAAGACCCTGGGCCTGGCCCACAAAACCATTTTTTCCTCCTAGGCCTCTGGGTCTGTGATTGGAGGGGCTGCTGTGAAGACCTCTGACATACCCTGGAGACATTTTCCCCATTGTCTTGGGGATTAACATTTGGCTCCTGGTTACTTAGGCAAATTACTGCAGCTGGCCTCAATTTCTCCTCAGAAAATAGGTTTTTCTTTTTCTATCACATTGTCAGGCTGCAAATTTTCCGAACTTTTATGCTTTGCTTCCCTTTTAAACATAAGTTCCAATTCCAAATCATATTATTTGTGAATACATAAATCTGAATACTTTTAACAGCACCCAAGACACCTGTTGAATGCTTTGCTGCTTTGAAATTTCTTCTGCCAGATATCCTAAATCATCTCTCTCAAGTTCAAAGTTTCACAGATCTCTAGGGCAGGGGCAAAATGCCACCAATCTTTTTCCTAAAACATAGCAAGAGTCACCTTTATTCCAGTTCCCAACAAGATCATCTCCATCTAGGACCACCTCAGCCTGGACTTCATTGTCCATATCCCTATTAGCATTTTAGTCAAAGCCATTCAACAAGTCTCTAGGAAGTTCCAAACTTCCCCACATTTTCCTGTCTTCCTATGAGCCCTCCAAACTGTTCCAACCTCTGCCTGTTACCCAGTTCTAAAGGTGTTTCCACATTTTTGGGTACCCTTATAGCAGCACCCCACTCCCAGTACCAATTTACAGTATTAGTCTGTTCCCATGCTGCTAACGAAGACACATCTGACACTGGGTAATTTATAAAGGAAAGAAGTTTATTTGACTCACAGTTCAGCATGGCTGGGGAGGCCTCAGGAAACTGATCATCATGGTAGAAGGGGAAGCCAACACGTCCTTCTTCACATAGAGGCAGCAAGGAGAAGCGCTAAGCAAAAGGGGGAAAAGCCCCCTATAAAACCATCAGATCTTGTGAGAACTCACTCACTATCAAGAGAACAGCATGAAGGTAACTGCCCCCATGATTAAATTACCTCCCACTGGGTCCCTCCTACAACACATGTGGATTATGGGAACTACAATTGAAGATGAGATTTAGGTGGGGACACAGTCAAACCATGGCATTCATATATATAATTTAAAAAGTATTCTTACAGAACCAAAGAAAGGCTGGTATATACTTCTTGTGGCAACAGAAACAGAAGTAGGGAAGACTACTCAGACTGATTGGCTCTCTAGAGTGTTGAATTTACTTTATTGCTGCATTACTTTGCTAGGGCTGCTGTAAAAAGTATCACAAATTGGGAGGCTTAGAACAACAATAGGAACTGTCTTGTAGTTCTAGAGGCCAGAAGTCCAAAATCAGGGTGTCAGCAGTGCCACAGTCCTGTGAAGGTGTTAAGAAAGGATCTGTTCCAGGCCTTTCTCCTAGCTTCCAGTAGTTCCTTGACTTGTGGCAGCACAATTCCAATCTTTACATGGTATTTTCCTTGCATATATATTTATATATATATAAATATATATAAAAATATATGTAAATATATATAAATATATATATAAATATATACAAATATATATATATATATTTCTGTGTCTAAATTTCTCCATTGTATGAGGCCACCAATCACACTGGATTAGGGTGCACCCTAATGACCTCATCTTAACTTGAGAATGTACAAAGACCTTATTTCCAAATAAGGCCACATTTATAGTCACTGAAGGTTATATGAATTTTGGGGACACACAATCAACCGGTAAGAATTGCCATCTCCTTCTTTCTTTTAACGTTGCCAAACACGCTGGTGGCCAATAGCACTCACTCATTCATTCATTCATTAAATAAACATTTGCCTACATCAGGCTCTGTTCTGGTGTTGATGCAAAAAATAAAACCAAAACAAAACTGAATACAGACCCTGTCCTTGAGAAATCACATTTCGGAGGGAATCGGAGGCACATTATTATGATAATAAGTACTATTATTGAGTTGATATTGCTAGGCATGGACACTTTTCAACTAATTTTCACAGTAGTGTGATAAGTGATGTATCAGAAACATACGTGGAGAACCCAGGGAGGTCCTAAATTTGCCCTAGGGATCAGGAATACTTTCAGAAGTTAGTTATTATTTCATCGGAATCTAAAGGGGTGTGTAGAAATATCCCAGGTAGCTCAAAGGCGGTTACCTTGAGTACTGGATTCCAAAGAAGAGTATTTTATAGAGGAAAAAACAGCAAAGGTTAAGAGACAAATTGTAAACCCCAAGAGGGCTGGGGTCCGTGTCTATTTTATTAAGTATCTCCTGTATCTCTAGTGCTTTGAACAGTGCTTAGTTCGCTCAAAAAGTAATCATTGAATGAATTTAAGGGCACCACATATCTAGGGGATGGCATGGCCTGCAGTTTACTGTCGCTGGAAAAGGAGACAAACGTCCAGTCTCAAAGAGACCGGTAAACTACATTAAATGTAACAGATTAGGGGTGAAACGTTGATGATATATATCGCTAGTATTAAAAAATTCCAGGAAGTCCAGGAATGCCTGGCATCCGTCCTGCCAATTACCCTTTTCCCCAGAGCACGTACAAGGGGGAGGAGGCACCCAAGGGCCAGGAGAGTGGAGGGGCACAGCTCCACAATCTCCAAAGTAGGGTTCTCTGGCAAGCACATGGTTTGGCCTTGAAATCTACGTGGAGCCTCCCACTCTCCTTCCACTCCATCCTCCCCTCACTCTCCGCCCGACTCCACCTTTGGCTCCTGAAAGACACCGGACAATTTCCAGGCCTTACCCCATATCCCACGGGAGGAATCACCGAGCGCGCTCCGGGCCGCGGGCCCCGCCCCCTTACCCTCTGGAACACAGCGAGAGCGCACGCGCGCCTCCCTGAGCAGCGCGCGCGCCCGCGAGCTCCCCGCAGCCCCGTGCTCATCCGGGTCTCAGCGAGCCTCGGCCAATAGTGCCCGCTCACGGCCCCTGGGGGCGGGGCTAAGCCTTCCCTCACAAGGGGCCTGTGGTCAACACGATTTGCCTCCAAGGGGCGGCCCTCCAGTCGGCACAGGAAAGGGGCGAAGCCAGTGAGCTCAGCGTGTGGGCGAGGGTCAACAGTTCTGGGATCAAGCGGCTGCCGCCCCTCCAAAAGCGACCGAAGCGCGAGCAGATTCCCCCTCCGACTCAGTGTAGTAAACACACTTCAGAAACGTGAGGTGCCGGTGGTCACGTGGGGAGAGTGCCCTCCAATGAGGAGCCGGGGGCGGGGCCGAGGCCGCTGACGCGGCGGCGGCGGCAGAGTCACCCGGGCAGCCTCGGGACCGGTCACCGGCCGGCAGCCGTCCAGCAGCCTCGACCACCGCCTCTCGCCTCCGTCCCCGGTCCTTTCTTCTGGGCCGAGAGACAGCGTCGCCGACAGGGGCTCATTCCCCTTCGGTTCTCCTCGGTGACTCACCTCGGGCGGGCCGTTTTGTCTTTAGGAGCCGCCTTGGTGGGGCGAGGTTTCCGTGACGAACCTCCTGGGGCCGTCGTGGCTGCTCGAGCTCGTGGAATTTGCTCAGGCTCCGGAGGTCCGAGGCCCTTGAAGTTATGCGTCGCCTCCAGGAGGTTGCGGCGGGCGCGGGCTCCTAAAGGGCGTCAAACCCGGACTCCGCCGACTGGGCAACCTCCATTCATCTTTTCACTGCGCCTCCAGCGCCCCCGCCTTCTCCAGTCCCCTCCTTGGAGTCATTTTTTCCTGTCCCCCCTCTACCGCCCTTTCCTTACTCCCCGGGTGAGGCAATTCTCTTGGAAGCGAAGGTGTCGACTATGAGCCGGAGCCTCCTTCCTTGAATTTCTCCGTGGAGGACCCGCAGCGCGCCCCCGGCATGGGGGTGAACGCAGTGCACTGGTTCCGAAAGGGGCTCCGGCTCCACGACAACCCCGCCCTGAAGGAATGCATTCAGGGCGCCGACACCATCCGCTGCGTCTACATCCTGGACCCCTGGTTCGCCGGCTCCTCCAACGTGGGCATCAACAGGTGGCGGTGAGTCACAAGCCCGTGGGAAATGGATTTGGGTGTTTAATGAGTCTGATGTTAATGAATTCCATGCGATCCGCCAAATCTGAGAATTTAGACGTGGGACTGCCTTCCTTATACCGCTAACGAATTGTAGGTGCCCTAAGTATTAAATAGAATTGACTTAATAGTTCTCTGGCCAGGGAGTACTGACGATCTGAAACACTCGGCCTTCATTCAGTGAGTTAGTTATGTGTCTTTCTGTGCTAACGGGAGCTCTTCCCCTGAATTTGTGGAGAATTCTTAGTGCTGGAGTTAAAGAAACACCCTTCCTGTCCTTAGTGGCCTGTGTATATGGATTTCCTTGGCCTGTTTGTGGCATTCGAAAGGATTGTGATGTTTCCTGTTTACGTTTGTGTCTAGGTAACTCATAGTATGGAGAAAAATCATTCATTCAGTACAGCTGGCTCCAGATCCAGTTTTCTTCCACCTTGAGGTTACTGAGGGAAAAGCAAGGGAAACAGCATTATTTGGTTTCTCTGCTCGGCTCTTTTTCTCAACTCCTCCTTGTGGTTGCCGAGACAAAGCACAGTTTTTCTTTCTAGGCAAGTTGTAGTCCTTCTAGGGATCAGAGCACAAAGAAATCTTAGAGATGCTTTATGATCTTTTCCTGAAACACCGGGCTACGTGATCGTTGGGCCCCCTGGTGGAAATGAAAGCATTAGCTCAACAGAGAGACTCTTGATCACTTACCATGTGCCAGGCACTGATTTAAATGCTAGGGATATAGCAGTGAGTGAAAGACAAAAAGTCATGTCTTCAAGCAGAAAGTAAAATATGTAGTAGTTTAGGTAGTAAGTGTTGTGGAGAAAAATACAGGAGAGTAAAGGGATAAAGAATACAAGGGTAGGGATGAGGTTGCAGTTTTAAATATGATCAGAGGAAAAGTCACAGAGAAGGTGACAGTTGAGCATACCTGAAGGAGGTGGTGGGATGCAGATATCTAGGGGAAGACCATTCAAGGCAAAGGGAGGAGTAAGGGAAAAGGCAGAGATACGCTTGACCTTTGGAAAGAACAGCAGAAGAATCCAGTATGACTGGAGCAGAATAAGTGAGGGAAAAATAGTAGACGATGAGGTCAGAGTTGACTTAGGGCCAGATTGAAGAGAGCCTTATAAGCAGTTTTCAGGATTTGGGTTTTTACTCAGTGAAGTGGGAATAACTGCAGGATTATGAGCAGAGAAGTAATGTGATCTGACATAAGTTTGAAAAAGAATTTTTCTGTTTGTGGTTCTGAGAACAAATCTGAGAATTTCTTTGCTTGTGGTTCTGAATTGGGGAGTGGAGGTGGACAAGAAGCAGGAAGTCCAATTAAGAAGCTGTTGGCATTCATCCAGGTGAGAGATGAGAATGGCTTGAATCATAGTGATAATTGTGGATGTGGTGAGAAATAAACAGATGCTGGCTATATTATGAAGGCAGAATACACAGTATTTGTTAGCAGATTGGATATGTATTGTGAGAGAAAGAAAAGGAGTTAGGCTGGGCGCAGTGGCTCATCCCTGTAATCCCAGCATTTTGGGAGGCTGAGGCCGGGAGTTCAAGACCAGCCTGGCCATCATGGCAAAACCCTGTCTCTGTTAATACTGAAAATATAAAAATTAGCTGAGCATGGTGGCACATGCCTGTAATCTCAGCCGCTCAGGAGGCTGAGGCGTGAGGATCACATGAACCTAGGAGACGGAGGTTGCAGTGAGCTGAGATCGTGCCACTGCACTCCAGCCTGAGTGACAGAGTACTCTGTCTCAAGGAAAAAAAAAAAAAAAAGGAGTTGTAGTTTGGTACTATATAAAAAGCACCAAAATTCAGTGCTTTTTATGTAGTAGCAGCTTACTGTTTGAGAAAATTTTTGGCTTGAGAAACTGGAAGGATGGGGCCTCAATTTGCTAAGAAAGTGAAGCCAGCTGGAGAAGCCATTGGGAAGGTGATTGGAGTTCTCTTCCATTAAGTCATTAAGTTTGAGATATATTTTACACATTCAAATGGAGATAGCAAATAGGCAGTTGGATATGTCTGGAGCTGCAGACAGAGATCCAGGCAGGAAGTATAAATTGGAGAATTCATGAGTTTATAGATAATATATAAAGCCATGTATTCATCCATCTATTTATTGAACAAATATTTGTCAAGCACTTACTATATGCCAGGCACTGTTTTAGGTGTAAGGGATCCAGTATAAACAAAACAGTCCCCAGTTCTCACCCTGTTGGAGCTACATTCTAGTGGAGCCGTGAGACTGAGAGCATTAAGAAAATGAGATAGACAAGAGATGCAAGTGGTGCAAGGGCTGAACCTTGAATACTCTTAATGTTTATAAATTGTGGAGCTGTGAAAGAACCAGCATATGAGACTGCAAAGGAGCCACTAGTAATGTAAGAGGAAAACCGAGAAGAGTGTGGTGTCTTAGAAGCCAAGTAAAGAAAGTATTTTGGCCAGGCATGGTGGCTCATACCTGTAATCCCAGCACTTTGGGAGGCTGAGGCAGGCAGATCACTTGAGGCCCGGAGTTTGAGACCAGCCTGGCCAATATGGCAAAACTTTGTCTCTGGTAAAAAAAAAAAAAAAGATGAAAAAATTAGCTGGGCATGTGGCACCTGCCTGTAATCCCAGCTACTCAGGGAGGCTGAGGCAGGAGAATCACTTGAACCCAGGAGGCAGAGGTTGCAGTGAGCCGAGATCGTGCCACTGCACTCCAGCCTGGGCAATAGAGCCAGACTCTGTCTAAGGAAAGTATTTCAAGGAAGAGAGAGTGTTTTACTTATGTCAGATGCTACTGATAGGTCAAGTAAGATGAGAACTGAAAAATAAAAATTGGATTTAGCAATTTGAAGTCATTTGGAATTTTATCTGGAGTGGTTTTGGTAGTGTCAGAGGCAAAAGGCTTTTTGGAATCACTCATAGTACCAAATTCAGTGCTTTTTATATAGTAGTAGCTCAATTACTGTTTGCTGAATATAGTGATATCTTAGAGTCAATAATTTTATATTTAAACAGCTTTATTAATTTACTTATTGACTATGGGATAATGCCCAAATTCCTTAGCCTGGCAAGATCTACCTTTTGGCTTATGTATTTCATTTTCTACTGTTTACAATATGTGATTTCAACTCTGGGGGGAAAACCTTCTTAGTTTACTTTAGAAGCTATCTTGTATTTTCTTCAATCAATACTTTTTAGACTTTTGGATTTAACAGAAAAGCAAAATTTTAAATAGTTATTTTACTTAATAAGCACATTAAACAAAACTGCTTTTTTATATTGCCATCCTTTCGTTTAAAAAGGATGTTTTAATACTTAAAAAAAGAGTTTGGCTGAGCTCAGTGTCTCATGCCTGCACTCCCAGCTACTCAGGAGGCTGAGGCAGGAGAATCACTTGAGCCCAGGCGTTGGAAGCTACAGTGAGCTATGAATGGGCTACTGCACTCCAGCCTGGGTGGAGACAGACCCTATCTCTTAAAAAACAAACAAAGAAACAACAACAACAAAAAATTTGAAGGACATTGTCTCAGAATAAAATTTTTTGATTTGGATAAATTTACAAGCTTTATGAAAATTCACATCTCTTAGAAAAATTATCCTATACAAAAACTTATATACTAACGTTCACAGAAGCATTATTCATAATAGCCAAAAAGTGGAAACAACCCAAATGGCCATCAATTGGTGAATGGATAAACAAAATATGGTATATCCATATAATGGAATATTATTTGGCCATGAAAATGAATGAAATACTGATACATGCTACAGCATGTGTGAATGAACCTTGAAAAACAAACTAAATGAAAGAAGCCAGTCACAAAATTCCATGTATTATATGATTCTGTTTTTATGGAATGTCCACAGTGGGCAAATGTATACAGACAGGAAGCAGATTAGTGGCTCCTTAGGACTGGGGAAGCTGGGAAGTTGGTAGGTGATAGCTAAGGGGCACAAGGTTTCTTTTTGAGATGATGAAACTGTTCTAGAAGGTGATGGATGATTGTACAACTCTGTACTTGTCTGGGATGATTAGCAGTATTCTGAACTCTTACACCACTTTTTGTTGTTGCTTCTCACATCACTCTTAGCATTTGCTGCCCTCATTTGTTAATGTTAGTATTGTTTTATTAATAGTTTGTTTGAGCTGCTGTAACAAAACACCTTTAGACTAGGTAGTTTATAAACAACAGGAGTTTATTTCTCACAGTTTTTGAAGATGTCCAGAATCAAGGCACCAGCAGATTCAGTGTCTCTGCTGAATAGATGATGCTGTCTCTGTGTTCTCACATGGCAGAAGGGGTAAACAAGTTCCTGTAGCCCTTTTTATAAGAGTACTCCCTTAGTCTGTTTGTATTATTATAAAGGGATACCTGAGCGTGGGTAATTTATAAAGAAGAGAGGTTTACTTGGTTCATAGTTTTGCAGGCTTTACAGAAGCATGGCATCAGCCTCTGATTCTGGTGAGGACCTCAGAAAGCTTTTACATGATGGAAGGGGAAGTGCAGCTGGCATATCACATGGCGAGAGAGAGAAGGGAGGGGTACCAGGCTCTTTTAAACAATTAGTTGTTCTGTTAATAGAGTGAGAAATCACTCATTACATGATAGCACCGAGCCATTCATGAGGGATCTTATCTCATGTTCCAGACACCTCTCAACTCCAACATTGGGGATAACATTTTCACATGAGATTTGAAGAGGGCAAATATCTATATCACTTCACTTCTAGCTCCCCAAATCTCTTGTATTATTATTATTATTATTTTTGAGATGGGGTGTCACTCTGTTGCCCAGGCTGGAGTGCAGAGGTGGGATCATGGCTCACTGTAGCCTTAACCGCCTGGGCTCAAGCAGTTCTCCCACTTCAGCCTCCCAATTAGCTGGAACCACAGGCATGCATTACCATGGCCAGGTAATTTTTTTATTACTCATAGAGGTGAGATCTCACTAGGTTGCCTAAGCTGTCTTATACTCCTGAGCTAAAGCAATTCTCCTGCCTCAGCCTCCGAAAGTGCTGGGATTACAGGCATAAGCCACTGCGCCCACCCTCTTGTCTTTTTTCTGTTGTTAAATATAATCATCTCTTTCAAAGTCCCCAGAAGTCTTAACTAGTTTTAGCATCAACTTAAGTCTTATCCAAGACTCGAGGCAAGTTCGTTATAGCTATGAGCCTGTAAGATCAAAAACAAGTTATTTACTTTTAAGATACAATGATGGAACAGACATTGGGTAAACATTTTCATTTTAAAAGGGAAAACTTGACCAACAAAAAGGGACTCACCCATGTCTGAAACCTAGTAGGGCAGATATTAAAGCTGTAAAATAATCTGTCTTGACTCATGTCCCATAACTGAGCACACTGGTCCAAGAGGTGGGCTCTTGAAGCCTTGGGCAGCCCCATCTCTATGGCTTGGTTGGGCAGACCACATGGCTTCTTTCACGGATTGGAGTCTAGTGTCTGTCACTTTTCCAGGCTGAGGGTGTATGCTGTTTTCATCCAAAGGATTATTTTAATCTTTCCACTTCCTCGCTTTCCACTCCCTCCCACATCCTGAGCACACTGGTCCAAGAGGTGGGCTCTCAAAACCTTGAGCAGCTGCATCTCTATAGCTTGGTTGGGCATAGCCCACATGGCTGTTCTCATGGATTGGAGTCTAATGTCTGTCAACTTTTCCAGGCTGAGGGTGTATGCTGTTTACATCCAAAGGATACTTTTGATCTTTCCCCTTCCTTCCTTCCTTTCCTTCCTTTCCTTCCTTTCCTTCCTTTCCTTCCTTCCCTCCCTTCCCTCCCTTCCTTCCCTTCCTTCCCTTCCTTCCCTTCTTTCCTTCCCTTCCTTCCCTTCCTTGCCTTACTTCCTTCCTCTTCCTCTCTCAGTCTCTTTCTCTCTCTTTTTCATAACAGTATTTAACACATTTGACCACACCTTTCTCTTTTTCTCTTGGCTTTAGACTGCCACCGCTGTGGGGCCTGGAGGGCAGTGCCCCTGTTCCCACTGCTCTGCTGGGCAGTGCCCCAGTGAGTTCTCTCTGGGGACTCTAACCCCACATTTCCCCTTGGCACTAGCCTAGTAGAATCTCTCTGTAGGAGCTCTGCCGTGGCAGGCTTCTGCCTGGGCACCCAGACTTCTTGACATATCTTGTGAAATCTAGGTGGAAGCTGCCAAGCTTCCATGGATCTTGTATTCTGTATACCTGCAGACTTAACATCACTTGGAAACCATCAAGGCCTATGGCTTGCACCCACTGGAGTAGCAGTCCATCCAGTACCTGGGGCCTTTTGAGCCCTGGCTGCAGCCAGAACGTGGGGAGTAGCATCTCAAGACAGCACAAGGCAGCAACACCCTGGGCCTGGCCTCCCAAACCATTTTGCCTGAGGAGATCTCTGAGCCTGTAATGGAAGGGGTAGCCTTGATTTCTGGAATGTCTTGGGGGCTTTTCCCCATTGTCTTGACTGTTAACAACTAGCTCTCTTTAGTTGTTAGTTGTTAACTGTTAACAACTGACTGGTTAGTTTGGATTTCTCTCCTGAAAACTTCCCTCTACCACATAGTCAGGTTGTAATTTTTCAAATTTGTATGCTCTGTTTTCTCTTGATTATTAGCTTTAACTTTGTCTTGTTTTGAACTCCCATATCTGATAGTAGGCTGTTAGAAGCAGCCATGTCACCTTTTGAATGCTTTGTTGTTTAGAAACTTTTTTTTTTTTTGCCAGGTAGCTTAAGTCATTACTCTTAAGTTCAGCCTTTTACAAAGTCCTAGGCATGGATACAGTGTAGCCAAGTTTTTTGTTACAAGCATAACATATAATGTGGCCAATTTTTTGTTTAGTTTTTAAAAATTTTATTTGAGACTTCATGAACATGGCCTTTACTTTCTATATTTTAATCAGCATTTTTGTCACAACCACTTAACCAGTCTCTAAGAAGTTTTAAAGTTTTTCTTGTGTATGAGATTTTTTGGTTTTGTTTTGAGCTCTCTAAGCTCTTTTAAGCAGCTTTAGTTTTTTTTTTTTTTTTTTTTTTTTAGTACTTTAAGTTCTGGGATACATGTACAGAATGTGCAGGTTTGTTACATCGGTATACATGTGCCATGGTGGATTGCTGCACCCATCAGTCTGTCATCTAGGTTTTAAGCCCCACATGCATTAGTTATTTGTCCTAATGCTCTCCCTCCCCTTGTCCCCCAACCCCTGACAGGCCCTGGTGTGTAATGTTCCCCTCCCTGTGTCCATGTGTTCTCATTGTTCAACTCCTACTTATGGAGAACATGTGGTGTTTGGTTTTCTGTTCCTATGTTAGTTTGCTGAGAATGATGGTTTCCAGCTTCATCCATATCCCTGCAAAGGACATGAATTCACTCTTTTTTATGGCTGCATAGTATTCCATGGTGTATATGTGCCACATTTTCTTTATCCAGTCTATCATTAATGGGCATTTGGGTTGGTTCCAAGTCTTTGCTATTGTGAACAGTGCCACAATAAACATACGTGTGCATGTGTCACTATAGTAGAATGATTTATAATCCTTTGGGTATATAACCAGTAATGGGATTACTGGGTCAAATGATATTTCTGTTTCTAGATCCTTGAGGAATCGCCACACTGTCTTCCACAATGGTTGACCTAATTTACACTCCCACCAACAGTGTAAAAGCGTTCCTATTTCTTCACATCCTCTCCAGCATCTGTTGTTTCCTGACTTTTTAATAATCGCTGCTCTAACTGGTATGTCATTGTGGTTTTGATTTGCATTTCTCTAATGACCAGTAACAGTGAGCTTTTTTCCATATGTTTGTTGACCACATAAATGTCTTTTGAGAAGTGTCTGTTCATATCCTTTGCCCACTTTTTGATGGGGTTGTTTTTTTCCTGTAAATTTGTTTAAGTTCCTTGTAGATTCTGGATATTAGCCTTTTGTCAGATGGGTAGATTGCAAAAATTTTCTCCCATTCTGTAGGTTACCTGTTCACTCTGCAGAAACTCTTTAATTTAATTAGATCCCATTTGTTAATTTTGGCTTTTGTTGCCATTGCTTTTGGTGTTTTAGTCAAGAAGTCTTTGCCCCTGCCTATGTCCTGAATGATATTGCCTAGGTTTTCTTCTAGGATTTTTATGGTTTTAGGTTTTACATTTAAGTCTTTAATCCGTCTTGAGTGAATATTTGTGTAAGGTGTAAGGAAGGGGTCCAGTTTCAGTTTTCTGTATATGGCTAGCCAGTTTTCCCAGCGCCATTTGTTAAATAGGGAATCCTTTCCTCATTGCTTGTTTTTGTCAAGATCAGATGGTTGTAGGTGTGTGGTGTTATTTCTGAGGACTCTGTTCTGTTCCACTGGTCTATATATCTGTTTTGGTACCAGTACCATGCTATTTTGGTTACTGTAGCCTTTTAGTATAGTTTTAAGTCAGGTAGTGTGATGCCTCCAGCTTTGTTCTTTTTGCTTAGGATTGTCTTGGCTATACGGGCTCTTTTTTGATTCCATATGAAATTTAAAGTAGTTGTTTCTAGTTCTGTGAAGAAAGTCAGTGGTAGCTTGATGGGAATAGCATTGAATCTGTTAATTACTTTGGGCAGCATGGCCATTTTCACGATACTGATTATTCTTATCCATGATCATGGAATGTTTTTCCATTTGTTTGTGTTGTCTCTTATTTCTTTGAGCAGTGGTTTGTAGTTCTCCTTGAAGAGGTCCTTCACGTCCCTTGTAAGTTGTATTCCTAGTTATTTTATTTTCTTTGTAGCAGTTGTGAATGGGAGTTCACGCGTGATTTGACTCTCTATTATTGGTGTGTAGGAATGCTTGTGATTTTTGCACATTGATTTTGTATCCTGAGACTTTGCTGAAATTACTTATCAGCTTAAGGAGTTTTGGGGCTGAGACGATGGGGTTTTCTAAATATACAATCATGTCATCTGCAAACAAAGACAATTTGACTTCCTCTCTTCCTATTTGAATATCCTTTATTTCTTTCTTTTGCCTAATTGCCCTGGCCATAACTTCCAATACTATGTTGAATAGGAGTGGTGAGAGAGGGTATCCTTGTCTTGTGCCGGTTTTCAATGGAAATGCTTCCAGCTTTTGCCCATTCAGTATGATATTGGCTATGGGTTTGTCATAAATAGCTCTTATTATTCTGAGATACATTCCATCAATACCTAGTTTATTGAGATTTTTTTAGTATGAAGGAGTGTTGAATTTTGTCCAAGGCCTTTTCTGCATCTGTTGTGCTAATCATGTGATTTTTGTCATTGGTTCTGTTCATATGATGGATTACATTTGTTCATTTGCATATGTTGAACCAGCCTTACATCCCAGGGATGAAGTCGCCTTGATCGTGTGGATAAGCTTTTTGACATGCTGCTGTATTCAGTTTGCCAGTATTTTATTGAGTATTTTCACATCGATGTTCATCAGGGATATTGACCTGAAATTAGATTTTTTTGTTGTGTCTCTGTCAGGTTTTGGTATCAGGATGATATTGGCCTCATAAAATGAGTTAGGGAGGATTCCCTCTTTTTCTATTGTTTGGAATAGTTTCAGAAGGAATGGTACCAGCTCCTCTTTGTACTTCTGGTAAAATATGACTGTGAGTCCATCTGGTCCTGGGCTTTTTTTTGGTTGGTAGGCTATTAATTACTGCCTCAATTTCAGAACTTGTTACTGGTCTATTCAGGGATGTGAGTTCTTCCTGGTTTAGTCTTGGGAGAGTGTTTGTGTCCAAGAATTTATCCATTTCTTCTACAGTTTTTAGTTTATTTGAGTAGAGGTGTTTATAGTATTCTCTGATGGTAGTTAGATGAGTGGTGATATCCCTTTATCATTTTTTGTTGCATCTATCTGATTCTTCTCCCTTTTATTCTTTATTAGTCTGCCTAGCGGTCTATCAATTTTGTTAATCTTTCAAAAAACCAGCTCCTGCATTCGTTAATTTTTTGCAGGGTTTTTCGTCTCTCTGTCTCCTTCAGTTTTGCACTGATCTTAGTTATTTCTTGTCTTCGGCTAGCTTTTGAATTTGTTTGCTCTTGCTTCTCTAGTTCTTTTAATTGTGATGTTAGGGTGTTGATTTTAGATCTTTCCCGCTTGCTGATAACGGACATTTAGTGCTATAACTTTCTCTCTTAACACTGCTTTACCTGTGTCCCAGAGATTCTGGTATGTTATCTGTTTGCTCTCGTTGGTGTCAAAGAACTTACTTCTGCATTAATTTCTTTATTTACCCAGTTGTCACTCAGGAACAGGTTGTTCAGTTTCCGTGTAGTTGTGTGGTTTTGAGTGAGTTTCTTAATCCTGAGTTCTAATTTGATTGCACTGTGGTCTGAGAGACTGTTCGTTATGATTTACGTTCTTTGCATTTGCTGAGGAGTGTTTTACTTCCCATTATTGGTCAATTTTAGAATAAGTGCTTTGTGGTGTGAGAAGAATGTATATATTCTGTTGCTTTGGGGTAGAGAGTTCTATAGTTGTCTATTAGGTCTGCTTGGTCCAGAGCTGAGTTCAAGTCCTGAATATCCTTATTAATTTTCTGTCTCGTTGATCTAGTATTGACAGTGGGGTGTTAAAGTCTCCCACTATTATTGTGTGGGAGTGTAAGTCTCTTTGTGTAGGTCTCCGAGAACTTGCTTTATGAATCGGGGTGCTCCTGTTTGGGGTGCGTATATACAGTTAAGATAATTTGCTCTTCTTGTTGCATTGATACCTTTACCTTATGTAATGCCCTTGTCTTTTTTGATCTTTTTTGGTTTAAAGTCTGTTTTATCAGAGACTAGGATTGCAACACCTGAGCAGCTTTAGTTTTAAAGTTTTAGTTTTAACATCCCACTCCTGGTACCAGTTTTTTGTCTTAGTCTGTCCCCATGACTCAAATACTTCTTGCCAGGCTCCATCTCCAATATTAGAGATCAAGTTTTAACATGGGATTTGAAGGGGACAAATATCTAAACTATATCAGGCACGAATCCCTCTCATGACAGTACAATGCACATTACCAAATCACCTTCTAAATGCCCCAGTTCTTAATACTATAGCATTAGGGATTCAGTCTTAACATGAATTTTGGGGGAACACAGACAGACATTCAGACCATAGCAGGGGTGTATTCTGTATATAATCTCTCTCCCACTTAACAGATAGTACCTTCCTGAAGAGAAGTTGCCTCTTAAATCAAAATTTTATTTTGTATCCCTATCCATTATAGGCAGTATTGTTGGTGCTGGGTATACAGCAGTGAACAAAACAGAAAAAGTTGCTGCCCTATTCCAGTAGGGGGGAAAACAGACAATAAGAAAAAAATAATATATCAGCTGGTAGTTAATTCAATGGAGAGAAATAAAGTAGAATGTGAGAACAGGGACCTAAAAGAAGAGGACACAAGCTATTCATATATCTGGGGAAAGAGCCTTTTTGTGTTCTCCACAGCATAGTGTCTTATACATAGTAGGCATTAAATATTGTTTTAATTTTTCTTATAAATCTAAGGTTTAGGGATGGGACAACTACTTTATATAATTTATATGTTAATGTCTATCTTAAACTCATAACTTAGAAAAAATTCTCAATGAACAGATTTGTTTTAGTATTTAAACTTCAACATGTTTATTACACATTTGAAGCTATCACATGTAAGCTCTCTTAATTTTCAGTAACCAAATCTATAAATGTGCCTACATCCTTACTAGTTCTTCCTTCTAGTATACAACTTCAGTGGAAGAGATACTGCTGCCTCTTCAAAACGAGTTCCTTCTTCTGTGCTCCATTTCAAAGACTGCTCATTTTTTATATTAATTCTTACCTTTTCTTCTACTTTTTCTTCTTTTTAGGTTGCCTCCAATCAACATTTAAACATGCTTAAGATCAAATTCTGTAAAACATACACAACCTGTAACAACAAAGGAACAGAACTTAGCTTTGACTGTGTTCCACTCCTGCAACTATGAATCTTAGTTTCTTTGTAGCCAATTTCTTGAGCAAGATGTCTAATACAGGCTGACTTCATTTCTTTATATTCTACTTACCCTTGGACCCACTCCAAACTAAGGTGTGTCCAGCTCCACTCCCACCCACTCTACCAAAGCTATTTTTATCCAAAGGATACTTTTAATCAGCCCATTCCCTGACTTTTTTCTTTCTTATTTTTATTTTAACAATGTTTGACACATTTGACCACTTCTTCCCTTGGTTTTATTAGAGGACTTCCTCTTCTCTTGGCTTTATTAGAGGACTCTCCTATGCTTTCCTGCCAGCGCTATTAGTGTTCTTCCTTAGCTTCTCCTTTTCTGTTCAACTTTTAAATGCCTGTGAGGTCTGTGATCTCCACCCTCTTTTCATTTCACATATTTCTAAGCAATCTTATCTCTTCTCATAAAGTCAGTTACCATTTACTCATCTGTGCCCAGAATTTTCAGGTTAGTGTCTTCAGCGCAAATCTCTTTCCTGATCCCCAGACGTGTATGTGTTTGTATGTATCATATATACCCATTTGTCTGCTTGAATGTATTATATTACCTCAAACTCAGCTTATCCAAAACACAGTTCATCTTCATCCTTCTCTATTGCTCAAAAACAAACAAACCCCAAACTGAGTTTTCCTGTGTTTTCTGTCTTCACAAATGATACTTCCATTTACCCATTTGAGTCCTTACTGTGTGGCAATTACTTGCTAATTTCTGTGGATAGCATGGTAGCCAGCAGATAATTTCTCTACCCTCAGGGAGTTTACAGTACAGAGGAAGATTTATTCAGAAATAAAATAGTTACAAAAATACATTCTTCCCTCTCCCTTGTCTCTTTAGCCCATATCACCATTCTCTTTGCCTAGATTGGTTTAGTAGCTTACAAATCATTGTCCCCCTTTCCCTTCTCTAATTCATTCTCTACACAGCAAGTAGAGTGATCTTTTTAAAATTGCAAATTTGGTCACATCATTTGTGCTTTAAAACCTTTTAATGACATTTCTTTACCCTTAGGTTAAAGTTCAAAAAGCCATAGCATGGTTTCAAATCCTTGTGTAATCTGGCCCTCTGCTTTTTTCTAGTCTCTGATGATTATTTCACTAAGGCATTTATTTAAACTGAAACTTGAAGTATAAAGTGGATCTTAAGCAAGGCATGGAGGGAAGGGAATTCCAAGCAGAGAGAAGTGAATTCTAGACTGAAGGAATAGCTTAAGGAAAGGCACAGTATTCTGATAGTGGTGAGGAGGCTGATGTGACTGAGTCACATGGTGAATGAAAAGATAGGAGGTGTTATTTAGTACTTTTTTGTTTGCTAGTTTGTTGCCTGAGTCAAACAGGCTTAAGCAAAAAGAAAGTTTATTGGTAGATGTAATTGAATAACCTAAGGGAAACTGGCTTTGGACATCTCTTGATGCTAGGGCTCAGAAGATGTTACTAGGATCACATTTCTGTTTGCATCTCTGAACTGCCTTGACTTCTCAAACAGGCTGTCCTCTGGTGGCAAAATATAGCAATAACAATGGCATTTACTTTAGCAAAAAGCATACACCGTTGGCCCAGAAGTCTCAGCAAAAGTCTTATGGCACTTCATTAGCTCTTTTGGGCCGGTTTCTGAACTAGTCTTCATGAGTTTATGATTGTCTTAGCTGAAGTGTGCTTTGCTGGTGAAATCAACTTGCCTGGACTGAAGTAACTAAGTAGAATGAGTAGGAAGTAGGTGGATACCCTAAAACAACATTGTTGCCTATTATATAAGAACTCGGATAAGTGGGTATAGTTCAGAAAAACTGCACTTGTTTGGGGAAATATAAATTTAGTAGCTGAGTGAATGTTAGAAGAGAGAGTCAAGATACCAGGTTTGGAGACTTTATCAAGAGTTCAAGTGAAAGATAATACAGGCTTGAACAAGGGGAAAGGCTATGAGGAAGGGGAAGATATAAGAGGAAGGCTGTAGAGGTACAGTGAAAAGCTTAGGTGACTGCCTGGAAAACACAGTTTCATAGAGAAGGAGGGTGAGAGAGAAAGTAGAGTGTAAGATCCTCATACTTTGTGCGTCTGTGACAATTAGACATTAAGTTAGGAAACACAGAAATAGACCATATTTAGATGAGGAATAGAGTGAGTTTAGGTTGTTGACCAATTTGAAGCACTGCTAAGATACCAACATGAGAAATGAAGAAAATAGAAATTTAACTCTGGGAATTAGAGACATTGGATCTCTGTATATGGGAATAATTCCTGCATAAGTAATAGATGAAGCATGCCTGGATGAGATTGGATACAGCCATAAAAAGTTATGTTAGTCAAAAGCCCAGTGAAAAAACTCAGTGAATACTATATTTAAGATGAATAGGAGCTGGTGAAGGAGGCAAAAGAGAATCAGAGAGGTAAAAGAGGATCCAGGACAGTGCCATATTATGGAAACTGAATGTGGCAAGAGTGATTTTACATTGCATTACAGGAGACAGGTTAGGATGAGTTTTGACAATTACGTAGGAAAAATTATCAAAGGCTTAGAAGTGGGAAAAGGAAATTATTGCATATCTGGAATGCTAGATATTGTTTAGAGGACTCTCTAGGATTTATATGATTCTGATTAAGGGATATTTGATTGACAAGGCTGTTTTACAACTCCGTAAAAAGGGGTAAAAATTAAGTTGTAGAAAACTGAAAGCAGTACAAATGTTTTCTGCCCATACCAATGCAAATTATGTTTGTGCCATGAAAATGAATTTTGTAAGTCGAGAAATAGTAAATCAGATTATCATTTTAATCAGTTTTAACATCTTACTTCTTTCTTCCTTAATCAATGAATTAAAATTTTTACCAGATCTTCATTTCATATGTGTATGAGAGTCATGATTTTACTATTTTGAAAATTATACTTTATCTGTTACAAAGACTTTTGGTGAACCTTGAGATAACACGTCAGTGTAGGTGTAAGGATAGAAATCAAATTGAATAGGATGTTAACAAAGCTGTGTGTAGCAGGTGAGGGGAGGGGAGTGGGGGAAATGATTAAGGTTGGAATGCGAGGGAGGTTTTTTATGAGAGAGGTAAGAGATTAGCTCAAGGCGTAGGTTCTGGACAGGCTGAGGAAAAGTGAATTTTGGTTAGGTAACTAGACTTTTAGTCAAGACAGCATAGTGGATTCACAGGATGATAAATAAGAAATAAAATATATAGATAAGGTGAGGCCTGAATATGTAATTCTTTGAATGACAGACTGAAGTGAGTGTAGGACATCTGACTGTACTAAGACCTACTTTATAATTCCTACTTTCCTATTAATTGGCCGTGGGACTGACCTTGGGTAAATCTCTCTCCCTTCATTTATTCATTCAGGAAAACTTTCAGTGAGAGCCTGTTATCTACCAGGTACTGTGTGAGTCATTGGCGTTACAAAGATGAAGGTTATGGTTCTTGCCCATAAGGAAACTTTCACACCGCTAAAGGACAATTAGAACATACAATGTTGAAAAAGACCTCTGTGGAAATCTGCAAAGACAATTGTGAAAGCACAAAGGAGAGACAACTTTAAAGGGGTGGGAAAAGGGGTAAAGGTGATGAGTGTGTGCTCTAGAGGCGTGTGTGTGTGTGTGTTTGTGTGTATGTGTTGGGGAGTGCGGGGTGTGAGATACGAGACTGAGAGAGGAGTTATTCTAGAATACTTCTGTAGTAGGCCATTCTTGCATTGCTATAAAGAAATAACTGAGACTGAGTTGTGTATAAAGAAGAGAGGTCTAGGCCGGGCGCGGTGGCTCAAGCCTGTAATCCCAGCGCTTTGGGAGGCCGAGATGGGCGGATCCCGAGGTCAGGAGATCGAGACCATCCTGGCTAACACAGTGAAACCCCGTCTCTACTAAAAAAATACAAAAAACTAGCTGGGCGAGGTGGCGGGCGCCTGTAGTCCCAGCTACTTGGGAGGCTGAGGCAGGAGAATGGCGTGAACCCAGGAGGCGAAGCTTGCAGTGAGCTGAGATTGCGCCACTGCACTCCAGCCTGGGCGACAGAGCAAGACTCCATCTCAGAAAAAAAAAAAAAAAAAGAAGAGAGGTCTAATTGGCTCATGGTTCTGCAGGCTGCTCAGGAAGCATAGCAGCATCTGCTTTTGGGGAGGACTCAGGAAGGTTACAATCATGGTGGAAGACAAAGGGGGAGCAGGCATGTCACATAGCAAAGGTGGGAGCAAGAGAGTGAGGGGGAGAGGTGCTACATACTTTTAAATGACCAGATTTCATGAGACCTCGCTATTGTAAAGATGGTGCCAAGAGGGATGATGCTAAATAATT
>NW_012110919.1:18262416-18353647 GCF_000951035.1 Colobus angolensis palliatus | reverse complement strand
ATTCTCCTGCCTCAGCCTCCCGAGTAGCTGGGACTACAGGCGCCCGCCATCTAGCCCGGCTAGTTTTTTGTATTTTAGTAGAGACGGGGTTTCACTGTGTTAGCCAGGATGGATTTTTGTATTTTTAGTAGAGATGGAGTTTCACCATGTTGGCCAGGCTGATCTTGAACTCCTGACCTCAAGCTATCTGCCTGCCTCAGCCTCCCAAAGTGCTGGGATTACAGGCATGCACCACCGCATCCAGCCTGAAAAGGAAGTTTCTAAAAAATCCTCTCTTATCTGACACCATTGGAACCTGCAGTTACTTGAAAAAGGATATCATAAAAAAAAAGAAGAAGAAGAAACATAGAAAAGTGTGCATTAATTTGATAGTTTTTGATGTAAGGCTTGATTCCAGGTCTGAGTTCTTTTGCTCACTTCTTTATCCATTTTTATTCTTTAGGTGAGCTCATCTAGTTGCATACTTGAATATCAGATAATTTCCTGTTGTGTATTACCTGCCCTGGCCTCTATCTTGAATGCTGGACTTGCCTGTCTAGTATTTTTACTTGGATTCAAAACAAGCATCTTAAGCTGATTTTGTCCTCATCTCCTCCACCTCCTATGATTTCTCTATATCACATTAAATGTCAACATTCACCTAGTTCTGCAAAAACCCAGGAGCTACCCCTTCTTCTTTTTGTACTCAAACTTCATATCTAGTCCTTCAGCAATTGTTAGAGCTTTTTCCTTCAAATTAAATCTCATATCCATTCAAATAACACCCTCCCACTGCTATCATAATATCCAGGCCACCAGCATTTTTTACAGGATTACTGTAAAAGCCTCCTAAGTTCTCCACTTCCATTTTTGTGCCTGCCTTTCCCATCTGCTCCATGTGGAATTCAGAGTAATATTTTTAAAACCATAGTTAGGTCTGGTGGCTAAATACCTGGCACAAGGTAGGTGTCAATATGTCCTTGTGTATTGAATATATAAATGAGTATTCTGCTGATTTTGCTGATAGAATTTCAAGTTGGCTTTCCTGCGTAAATTACACCCGCAGACTGATATTGCCTATCATTCTTTAAAGTTGATTGAAACCTTAAAGACCATGGTGAAGCAAACTGGAATACAGAATTCCTTTATTACATTTTTTTCTTCCCATCTAGCGTAGCTGTCTTATCTACAGATAATTAGACCAACTTTTTTGGTGATTCACCTTTTATCAAACCTTTTTGAAGCATTCAGTTTCATTTTCTATAAAACACCTTTATTTTTTATATTCTCAATCAGTTTATATAAAATTTAAATTATGTGATTAACCTAAGAAGTTCAGCTGGCATAAACATTTTTGAGAAACACAACTGACTCTTCATATGTCTAGAACTGTAACTGATTGGAATAGGAATTGGATGTATTATAAAGCGGTAGCCTATTTTATTTTTGTCAAACTGAAATTAGCCATGTCCATCAGTCAGTATGGCCTCTGTACACTTTGCACAGGGTATAGAAGGCATTTGGTTATTTGTGTGAATTGATAAATTGGAGATCACTAGTAGTTTTTTGGCTTTTTTGGATTGGAGTTTCGCACTTGTTGCCCAGGCTGGAGTGCAGTGGCATGATCTTGGCTCACTGCAGCCTCCACCTCCTGGGTTCAAGCGATTCTCCTGCCTCAGCCTCCCAAAGAGCTGGGATTATAGGCCTGCGCCATCACACCCGGCTAATTTTTGTATTTTTAGTAGAGACGGGGTTTCATCACGTTGGCCAGGCTATTCTTGAACTCCTGAACTCAGGTAATCCACCCACCTCAGCCTCCCAAAGTGCTGGGATTACAGGCATGAGCCATCGAGCCTGGCTTAGTAGTTTTAATATATGTTAACTACATAATTGCCAAGGTCCCTTCTAGTTCTGGAACTGTATGATTTCTGTGATGGTAATACCAAAACGATCACAAGGACAGAAAACCAAACACCACATGTTCTCACTCATAGGTGGAAATTGAACAATGAGAACACTTGGTCACAGGGTGGGGAACATCACACCGTGGGGCATGTCGTGGGGTGGAGGGTTGGGGGAGGGATAGCATTAGGAGATATGCCTAATGTAAATGATGAGTTAATGGGTGCAGCACACCAACATGACACATGTATACATATGTAACAAACCTGCATGTTGTGCGCATGTACCCTAGAACTTAGAGTATAATAGTAATAAAAGATATAACGGTAGGTTTTTAAAATTTGACATTATAAAATTCATTCTCAAATATTTTTATTTGGTTTGGAGTGCATATTTTTAATAATTGGATATTAGGGTTTCCTAGAGATAAAGAAAAATATGCTATTTTTAAAAAAGAGGATTCTATTGACTGTAGTTACTTTTGCCATTTTTATCTTATCCTATCTCTGTCTTCTCAATAGCAACAACAACAACAAATTAAATATCTAAATGACATGTGTATTTTTTAGTTTTCTTGTTTTATGTGATATAGGCTAGCAGGAGTTAAAAGGCTATAATAGAATCAGTTAATATTAAATTACTGTGCTACAGTATATATGTCTTAGAGAATGTGCTGCCAGGCCTTTCATTGGTATTATGTATGGTATGGGGTCAGATTCTAATTTTGAGGTTAAAATACCTTTTTTAGTTGTCTGGCTTAGTGTTAATATTTTTTGTAATGGGGGCATAATTTGGGGGTAATGTGGGAATTGAAAGGAAAGATTGAATGAAAGGAAGATAATTAAAAGGAAGAATAACCATCAGAGTTGAGTGACATGTAGGTTTTTGGAAAAGGAGGAGTCACTGATTATATTTTGAGATCCCGGGAAGAGAGACATAACAAAGTCAAAAGGAACTAGTTTAGTGCACTACCACTTCATATCCACCAAGATGACTATTATTAAAAAAATTTTAAAAAGGAAAGAAAGTGTTGGTGAAGATGTGGAGAAATTGGAACCCTCATACATTGCTGGTGAGAGTATAAAATAGTACAGCTTCTGTAGAAAAATTTGGCAGTTCCACCAAAAGTTAAACATAGAATTACCAGCAATATCACTCGTAGAATTCCAAAAGAATTTAAAGCAGGCATTCTAACAAAAACTTGTACATGAATGTCCATAGCAGAACTATTCACAATCACCAAAAGGTGGGAACAACCTGAATGTCTGTTGACTGATGTATGGATAACAAAATGTGGAGCCTGAGGGAAGCCGTGCATTCTGTTCCAAGGCGTCTGTGAGCCCGCGGAGTATACACCATGAGCAAAGCTCACCCTCCCGAGTTGAAAAAATTTATGGACAAGAAGTTATCATTGAAATTAAATGGTGGCAGACATGTCCAAGGAATATTGTGGGGATTTGATCCCTTTATGAACCTTGTGATAGATGAATGTGTGGAGATGGCGACTAGTGGGCAACAGAACAATATTGGAATGGTGGTAATACGAGGAAATAGTATCATCATGCTAGAAGCCTTGGAACGAGTATAAATAATGGCTGTTCAGCAGAGAAACCCATGTACTCTCTCCATAGGGCCTGTTTTACTATGATGTAAAAATTAGGTCATATACATTTTCATATTAGACTTTTTGTTAAATAAATTTTTGTAATAGTCAAAAAAAAAACAAAAAAACAAAACAAAAAAAATGTGGTCTGTTCACGTGATAGAACCATAAAAAGAAATGAGATACTACAATATGGATGTCAAAAATACTCTAAGTGAAAGAAACCAGACACCAAAGATCACATATTATAGGATTCCATTTATATGAAACATCCAGAACAGGTGAATTCATAGAAACAGAAAGCAAATCAGTGGTAGCCAGGGGCAGGGGGAAAAAATAGAGAGTGATTGCTTAATGGGTACAAGGTAATGAGTTTCCATTTGTGTTACAAATGTTTTGGAACTAGATAGAGGTGATAGTTGCAGAGCATTATCAGTGTACTACATGCCACTGAATTGTACATTTTAAAATTACTAATTTTGGGCTGGACGCGGTGGCTTATGCCTGTAATCTCAGCACTTTGGGAGGCTGACAAGGGTGGATCACTTGAGGTCAGGAGTTTGAGACCAGCCTGGCCAACATGGTGAAACACTGTCTCTACAAAAAAATACAAAAATTAGCTGGGCATGGTGGCACATGCCTGTAGTCCCAGCTACTCAGGAGGCTGAGGCAGGAATTGCTTAAACCAAGGAGGCGGAGGTTGCAGTTAGCTGAGATCGTGCCACTGCGCTCCAGCCTGGGCAAAAGAGTGAGACACTGTCTCAAAAAATATATATATTAATTTTGTATTATATGTATTATAATTTTACCTCAAAAAATTGTAATCAATTTCCCTATATATCAGAGATTGGCAAACTTTTAATGTAAAGGGCCAAATGATAAATATTTTAGGTTTTTCAGGGCGTATGATCTCTCTCTCAGCTACCCGCCTCCCCTATTGCAGCATGAAACTAATTAGGATGTCTGTGTTCCAATAACACTTTATTTACAAAGAAAGCAGTGAGCTGGCTTGACCCGTAGTTGGCTGGCCACTTGCTGCATATAAGCAACCAGTTAGCAAATATAACAGGAAGAAAAATTATGTGTATAATAGCAACAAAGAGAAATACAACAATCCAGAGATAAATTCAGAAACAAAGAGAATGATGATTGGATCTTGTTCTCTACTGAAGCTCTTGTTCTTATGGAATAGGAATGGACTGCCTCATGGCCCACGGAACATCCTCAGTTGAGAACATCTGTCAAGGGTTCAACAAAGAGTACAGTTTGAAGCTTTCTAGTGAGAGAAGGAAGGAAACCTATAAATTATCATTCAGTCAGTTTCAAGATTTCAGCCTTGTCACAGATTCCTGCTCGTTGTCTTCCTTCTCCTCTCCCCTACGCTTTTCCAACACCTTCTTCCCGTAATTAATCTGCAGTCTGGTATCTTTCTGTATAGATTGTTATTTTCTCCTAGTCATAGAAGGGCCTGTTTTCCAGATGTCTCAGATTTAAAATGTGAAAAACAAAACTATAAATATAAAAGTAGTAGAAGAAAACTAAGGAAGTTTTTTGGTTTTTTTTTGTTTTTTTTTGTTTGTTTGTTTTTTGCCTTTGAAATGAGAAGGTCTTTCTTACATGCAATCCTAAAATCGAAAAGAAAAGATTGGGAACTTTAGATAATCATAAAAGTTGTGCATGCCAGTATCATCATATCATATAGAAAATCTAAAGACAACATCCCAAGGGATAAAAGGGAGTCCATGTGATAAAATTTGATTTCCTTAATATGTAAAGTTCTCTTGTATATCAGTGAATTATGAGTTACAGTAGATTGTACTTTTTGTCAATATAAAGTCGATACTATAGACTAAGGGCTGGCAACTTTTTCTTGAAGAGTTAGTTAATATTTTCAGCTTTGTGAGCTACGAAGGTCTCTGTCTCATATTCTTCTTTTTTTATGCAGCCCTTAAAAATTAAAAGTGTTTCTTAACTTGTGGGCTATACAAAAACAGGCCACAGGTCAGATTTGTCCTATGGGCCATAGTTTGCAAATGCTTCTGTAGACTATTTCCTATTTCTTTTATTGAGTCCTTTTGAGAGACCAAGATGGGAGGATTGCTTGAGTCCAGGAGTTCAAGACCAGCCTGGGCAATGTAGTGTGACTCAGTCTCTTCAAACAAACAAACAAATACACAAATAAATAAAATTAGCTGGGTGTGGTGACATGTGCCTGGGAAGCTGAGGTGGGAGGATCACTTGAGCGTGTGAGGTTGAGGTTGTGGTGGGCCATGATCTCCAGTGCCACTGTACTCCAGCCTGGGCAACAGAGCAAGACTCTGTTTTAAAAAAGCAAAAACAAAACAAAAAACAACAACAACAACAACAAAATTAATCTAGGCTAGGCACAGTGGCACATGCCTGTAATCCTGGGCAATTTGGGAGACTGAGGCAGGTGGATGTCTTGAGCTCAGGAGTTTGAGACCAGCCTAGGCAATGTGGCAAAACCCCATCTCTAAAAAAATGCAAAAATTAGCTGGGTGTGGTGGCACATGCCTGTAGTCCCACGTAGTCTCAGCTACTTAGGGAGCTGAGGCAGGAGGATCACTTGCACCTGGGAAGTCAAGGCTGCAGTGAGCTGAGATTGTGCCACTGCACTCCAGCCTGGGTGACAAAGTGAGACTCTGTCTTTAAAAACAAAAACAAAAAAAAAAACTTAATCTACCATCTAGAAATAACCATCTTAAACATTATATAAATCGTTCCGGGTATCTCTATGCACATTTAAAGATGAAAGGATGAATGGATATAGATAAATGAAGATGGGATCATATTATATACACCATTTTAAAATAAAAAGAATTAAATTTACTTGAATATAACAAGGAAGTAAAATGTAAGAATAAACAGAATAAACTTGTAAAAATTATTTTAGAATTATGATTTTAGTGAACTGTAAAGTTGGTGTTGGGGGATAGGCAATAACATCTTCACCTTCCCAGTTTAGGACTAATCAAAGGAGAGATGGACACACACAAAGGAGGATTGTACTGTCAGAAATAATATTCACTTTATTCCTAATAAGAACTAGATTGTATGACTGTGTAGTTAGAATGAGCCTTATGATACTTTATTTTTGAATTAGACAGACTTGTTTAGCAACATAGTCATAGACTGTGCTGGTCAGCCACAGCAGGAGTGGATAATGCCTCTATAATTTTACTGCATGGGAGAATAGAAACTACATCCTATAGGGCTGGGTTGAGCATGTGAACTTCCTTGTTTTTTAATGCAGAGGCAGAGATAAATTGAGGATGTTCCTTTTACTTTTTCATCTTGATTATGAAGTAGAAATTGCTTCCATCTATGAAAACATGAAGTATTGGAAATAAGTGTCTCATTTTGGACCACATCCATTTCATTGTCTTTCATAGTATGGAATCATTTAACATACTTGTATTTCTTTCTACCACCAGTGCTAGATGATTCTTACTTCGTTGAAGTTTATAAGAGTTCTGTTTTGTTTTGTTCTATACACCAAAATTCCTAGTTATTTTTACTCTTTTTTTTTTTTTTTTTGAGACACAGTTTCACTCTTGTCACCCAGGCTGGAGTACAATGGCACGATCTCAGCTCACCGCAGCCTCCACCTCCCGGGTTCAAGTGATTCTCCTGCCTCAGTCTCCTGAGTCGCTGGGATTACAGTCACGTGCAACCATGCCCAGTTAATTTTTTTCTGTTTTTAGTAGAAACGAGGTTTCACTGTCTTAGACAGGCTGGCCTCAAACTCCTGATGACCTCAGGTGATCCTCCTGCCTTGGCTTCCCAAAGTGCTGGGATTACAGGTGTGAGCCACTGCGCCCAGCCTTTACTCCTTTTTTTTGAGACAGGGTCTCGCTCTGTCGCCCAGGCTTAGAGTGCAGTGGCGTGATCTCAGCTCACTGCCACCTCTGTCTCCCAAGTTCAAGCAATTTTCATGCCTCATTCCTCAGCAGCTGAAATTACAGATGTGGCCACCATGCCTGACTAATTTTTGTATTTTTAGTAGAGATGGGATTTCACCATTTTAGTTAGGTTGGTCTTGAACTCCTGATCTCAAGTGATCTGCCCCTCTTGGCCTCTCACAGGGCTAGGAAAATAGGTGTGAGCCACCATGCCCAGCCCATTCTTACTTCTAAATAAATTCAGAACTTATCAGCAGTCCTTTTATCTCCATTTATCTGTTGTTTGGCTTGATGTCATTGCCCAGCTTTTGCCCCTCTCTCAAGTTCTTTTAGTTAGAGAATGTCTGTCTGTTGCTCCATTAGCATGATAATCTGGTGGGATTATTTTTCTTCTAACATATTTGTGAATACTTTTTCTGTTCCATTTGTTGTGTTTACTGTTTGAAGTTTACTAATTAAGTTAGATTGGTTTTAACTCTCCTGTCTTTTTGTGGGTCCCGTCATTTCACTCTTTTTCTTTCAAATTATTGTGATCTCCTGCAAACACCTACATTTCTTATTATTTGGCAATATTGTGTAGATTCCGCCCATTTCTATTTCTAATTTATTCTGTAATGGTAAACTTTTAATTTTCATTTTTCTTAGCTTTGTGATCTTTTTATGCCTTTCCACTGTTTATGATTTTTTGTCTTCTGTTTTAACTTTATTGAAAACTGCCAAACTGTTTTCCAAAGTGGCTATACTATTTGCATTCTCACTGATGATGTATAAGACCAGTTGCTCCTCATCCTTGTCAACATTTGGTTTTGTCAGGTTTGTTGTTTTCCATTCTAATGTAGTGGCATGTCATTGTGGTTTTAGTTTGCATTTTGTTGTTGTCTGTTTTAATGTACTTATTTTCCATCTATATATCTTTGGTGAAGTGTGTTATTCTAATCTTTTGCTAATTTTTTATTGGGTTGATTATTTTCTTATTACTGAGTTTTGAGAGTTCTTTATGTATTCTGGATATTGTCTCTCTTTGCCTAGTTTATTTCACTTAGTATAAAGTCTCTATGTTCATTCACATCACAAATGACAGAATTTTCTGCTTCTTAAAGGCCAAATAGTATTCCATCCCGGTCATAATAGAGTATTTCTGTCATTCCAGAAACTTCTCTCATAACCCTCTGAGTCAGCCCATTCAGGGAACTTAAAAAAAATAAATATACTCTCAGTTTCTACCCCAAATCTGTCAAAGAAGTAATATCCAGGGTGGTGCTTAGGAGATTTATTTTGCAAACTCCTGTACCCCCAGCCCCATTATGAATATAATGAGCCCTGATTAAGAACTATGACCTGGCTGGATGTGGTGGCTCATGCCTGTAATCCCAGCACTTTGGGAGGCTGAGGTGGGTGGATCACCCGTCAGGGGTTCTAGACCAGCCTGGCCAACATGGCAAAACCCTGTCTCTACTAAAAGTACAAAAATTATCCAGGCATGTGGTGGCGCATGCCTGTAATCCCAGCTACTCAGGAGACTGAGGCAGGAGAATCACTTGAACCCCGGAGGTGGAGGTTGCAGGGAGCCGAGATCGTGCCACTGCACTCCAGCCTGGGCAACGAGAGTTGCCAAAACAAACAAACAAACAAACAAACAAAAACAACTGTGACCCAGCTGGTTATATGTTGCATTCACCACATGACCTAGATTACCGTCTAACATATATGCCCTCTAGCCTGTTGCATTTTCTTTCTCTTTAATCTCCATGCCAGCATTGAAAAACTTTCCCCAAACATAGCTTTAAGTGGTAAGGCAGGGAAACAAAAGCAAAATAACTCATATATTAGAAATCCTTAATTCTCCTGAGTTCCAGTCCTTTTTATCTGTCTGTCAGGTAATGGACAACTCAACCAAGGATATTTAAAACCAAATTTATTTATTAATTAATAGCCTATACTCTCAGCTCCTAAGCTAGAACCGTAGGGCCATTTTTGAAGTTTCCTCCTCTTCTTAGATGTAAAAATCCTTTTGGTTTCCACCTCCAAAATAGCTTTAAATCTGTCCCATTTGTGTACACTGCATTTCTTGCTTAGAATATTAATTGAAGACTCCCAACTGGTCTCTTGAGTCTTCCTAATCCAAGATCTTCCTCACTGCTGACACAGTTTTGTTTCTAAAATTGGGTTCACAAACTGGGAAATAAAGAGAACACCATGAAACACATATTTTTAACTTAAAGATAAATAAAATTTTGTGTAAAATCAAATACTACCGTATATACACAATATCCTAGTATAGCAAATGTCAGAGAAACAAATGATAGTCAAGTTTTAAATTGAGAAAAATTTAATCACTAATGAATGTTTTAGGAAGTTGGGAGATGTTGCCAAAAAGACTGAAATTCACTTGTGAAGCTCTTGACTGGACTGTTCTGGAAGAAGAGGCAGAATAAGCTATTTGACAATATTCTTTTATCATATGATGTTATGGATAATCCTATATTCGTGGTATACAATGTGGAAGAGTCAGTACTGTTAAATACTGACTTGAATATGTATTTCCTTTTATTTGAATGCAACTCCCAGTGTGCGTTGTAGAAATGAGGTATTTGTACTTCTATGGTGTACGTATGAGGGAGATCTGCAAGATAACTTACTATTTTATCACAGAAAAACCAGAAGAAGAAATTTTTACTTTAGTGATTCTTTTGTGACTTTTTTTTAGACTTGAAAACATGTATTATGTCAGCGCTGATATAGTACTAGCTTTGAGCACCAAGGAAAGACTAAGTTTTACGTGATAGTAGAATAAAATAACTTGTACTGTAATGTAATTGCTGGCATTGTTTTATTCAGAAAAAATAGTTGGTAGTCAACATTTTGCTTCCTAATCATGATTAATTGTTCAGTGTAATTGTACAAATTATGAATATAATTAAAACTATAATAAGTGAAAATTGTTTCATCTTCCTGAAAATATCTAGAGTCAAGACTTTACTTTCTGATTCTGAAGTATATTATAAAAACAAAAGGTGCTCATGTAAGTTTTTGAAATGTAGGATGAGATGAAAACATTTCTTCATAATACGATGTCAATAAAAAGTTATTTCTGTGACTTTTTAGTTTCTTGAATAGAGCCAAAATATGATTTTTAATGTTGAATGTTGAGGATAAGATAATAGGATTTCTTTTCTCTTTTTTCTTTCTTTTCTTTTTTTTTTTCTTTTTTTTTGGTGGGGGGAGAGGACAGGGTCTTGCCCTGTTGTCCAGGCTGGAGTGCAGTGGCACAGCCTTGGTTGACTGCATCCTCCACTTTCAGGGTTCAAGGAATTCTCATGCCTCAGCCTCCCAACTAGCTACGACTACAAGGAGTGCTCCACTCCGCCTGAGTAGATGATAGGATTTCTAAAGATTGAACTGTGATGGTCAAGTTTAACTCTTTTCCACCTGACTGGATAATTTTGATCACTTGTTTGGAGAAAGAAATTAATGATATGCTAGTGGATATGGTAACAAAAATGTGTATTTTTGTGTATAGAAATAAAATTTGAAGAAATATTTTCCAAGTCCAAATGCAACTAAAGAATGTATTAGGGGCCGGGCACAGTGGCTCACGCTTGTGATCCCAGCACTTTGGGAGGCTGAGGTGGGTGGATCACTTGAGGTCAGGAGTTCAAGACCAGCCTGGCCAACATGGTGAAACCCCATCTCTACTAAAAAGAAAAAAAAAAATTAGCCGGGCGTTGTAGTGGATGCCTATAATCCCAGCTACTCTGGAGGCTGAGGCAGGAGAATTGCTTGAACCTGGGAGGCAGAGATTGCAGTGAGCCGAGATCACACCACTGCACTCTGCACTCCAGCCTGGACAACATTGCATTGAGACTCCATCTCAAAAAAAAAAAAAAAAAAAAAAAGAATGTATTAGGAATCAGTTTATCACCATTTCCTGAATTGAAGCATTCAGCTGTCAGCTTTTTTAGAGTTCACTGAATTAGCTTCTGAGTGCTTAAAGTAGTTAGCCATCACTAATTAAGGTGAAGAGACACTGGTAAAATATTGTGGTAGAAAATCATTGTTATTATTAATTAAAATATGTTTATATTTTATTAAACATTTTAATAGATTTTCTATTAATTTACCTGAATTTAGTGGTCCATATATATGTTAAATAGTTGTTATAGCCATAGATCCTTTAATGAACTTTTAAATAAAAGTTTGATAAGAAATAGGAGGTTTAATAAACACAGACTTCCAGCTTTTTGGGAATCTCAGTAAAGAAAAATAAATTTTTTTTTTTTTTGAGATGGAGTCTTACTCTGTCACCCAGGCTGGAGTGCAGTGGTGCGATCTCAGCTCACAACTTCTGCCTCCCGGCTTCAAGTGATTCTCCTGCCTTACCCTCCCGAGTAGCTGGGACTACAGGCGCTTACCACCACACCCAGCTAATTTATTGTATTTTTAGTACAGACAGAGTTTCACCGTGTCAGCCAGGATGATCTTGATCTCCTGACCTTGTGATCCGCCCACCTCGGCCCCCCAAAGTGCTGGGATTATAGGCATGAGCTACTGCACCCGGCCCACATTTTTTAAAAAAGAGTTAAAAGGTCATAGTTTCTCTTCAGAAAGACCTGTGTTCGGTTCCTGGTTTCAGCATTTACCCACTAACAACATGCGTGACCTGGGTAGGATATTTAACTTTCTAAGATTGTTTATTTTTAAATGGACATAATACTATCTTAGTCTGTTGTGTGCTGCTATAACACAGTACCACAGACTGGGTAATTTTTAATGAACAAAAATGTATTGCTCATGGGTTTGGAGGCTGGGAAGTCCCAAGGTGAAGGAGCTGGCATTCGATAGGGCTTTCTTGCCCCATCATCCCATGGCAGAAGAGCAAAGAGAGGGCAATGGAGAGAGAGCAAGAGGAGGCTGAACTTGTCCTTAGATGAAGAACCCACTCCTGTGATCATGGCATTAATGAAATAGAGCCCTCCTGGCCTCAGCACCTCTTAAAAGGTCCCACTTCTGAACATATTGCATTGGGGATTAAGTTTCTAACATGTGCTTTTTGGGGGACACATTCACACTATAGCACTACATATCTCTTAGAATTGTTTGAGTATTAAATGAGATAAATAAAATACTTAGCATACTATATCTGGGAAATTATCCTCAGTAAAATGTACATTAATATCAATCCATGTAATATCAATATTTTGTTCTTTTATGTTACATGTAATAAAAAGGATGGGGACTCCAGTTGATCACTCTGATCCAGATTAAATTTGATCTCAGATTACCTTTGATCTGCATAGTACCAAAATATTTATTTCACACATATTTATTAAAAACTTGTATTATTTATAGACACAATAAATTGGTGGATTACGTTGAGATCACATAATAGGCTTGAAGTTAACTAAAGCCTGCAGGTCTTTTTCATTTGACCTGCTGCCAAGCTCTGTTGAGAGGATTTCTGAACCTAATTGCACAGCCTTACCTCTGTAGATTCATTTTGTTTTCAACCCAGTGTTCAGCTGTTTGGCATAATTCTGAGTTTTGTCACTGTGAGATCATCGGTACTATTTATGTTGATATAATATACATCTACTGGTTTGATATCATGCATTTTGTTTCATATCTAAATTAGAGAACTGTTTATTAAATTGTAGAGCTGTATATAGATGACTTTAGAAGTCTTGTCCATTATTTTTTCAAACCTGTATTCATGACCAGGCATGTTGGCTCATGCCTGTAATCTCAACACTTTGGGAGGCTGAAGTGGGAGGACTGCTTGAGGCCATGAGTTCAAGACCAGCCTGGGTAACATAGCAAGACTTAATCTCTAATAAAAAAAAAGAAAAAAAAAATTAGCCAAGTGTGGTGGTGCCTACTAGTTTCAGTACTCAGGAGGCTGAGGCAGAAGGGCCACTTGAGCCAGGGAGATTGAGGCTGCAGTGAGCTGTGATCATGCTACTGCACTCCAGCCTAGGCAACAGAACAAGACCCTGTTTCAGAAGAATAAACAAAACCTCTATTCATGTCCCATTTTTGGTTATGATATCAATTTGGGGGGTTGTAACTTACATTAAAAATAATGAAATAGACTAGAAAATATTAGGCACATTATGTTATAAGGGCCTACTATTTTATGAAACTTTTGTTTTAGTTACATACACAAACACATACATGTTAGTTGCACTGGATCATTTTTCTTACTATTAATATGAATGATTGCCAGAAAGTTTGAATGTCACTGATTTCGTCCACTTATTAGATGAGGAAATAGGTCCAGTGAGATTAAACCACTTGCCCTAGGGCGTATCTATGCTTATAGTGTCTTGATATAAAACATGATTGATTAGATTCCAAATCCTTCTAGCTTTTTTGTGTAATTGAAAATATGAAACTGTCAAGAGATACATGGGACAGAAAGCCTCATGATAGGCTCACTGATATTAGAATCCTTATTCCAGGTTTGTATTTATTCATTCAATAATACTTTATTGGCTACAATTCATCCAGTTAAAAATCTTATCAACAATTCAGAATTTTCTGCCTTCACAAAAAGCGTCATTTACTTTGCCATATACTTTTGTCATATGTTATTGCCGATCTAATAATCAGAACGTGAAAAGAGGTTATCTTAACATGACCTTATTAGTAATTCTGTTTTTTTACTTTAGAACAAGCATTGTTTTCTAAGTACTTCTAAACTTTGTTTAATAACCATTTCTCTTACTTTCCTGAGGAAAGTAAGCACACTTACTGGCTTGTAAGGAACTTTCTCCACTGATAGCCACCTTTAAAAATCCAACTTGTGCTTTCTGCCCGTGGACGCCGCCGAAGAAGCATCGTTAAAGTCTCTCTTCTCCCTGCCGTCATGTCTAAGTCAGAGTCTCCTAAAGAGCCCGAACAGCTGAGGAAGCTCTTCATTGGAGGGTTGAGCTTTGAAACAACCGATGAGAGCCTGAGGAGCCATTTTGAGCAATGGGGAACGCTCACGGACTGTGTGGTAATGAGAGATCCAAACACCAAGCGTTCCAGGGGCTTTGGGTTTGTCACATACGCCACTGTGGAGGAGGTGGATGCAGCCATGAATGCAAGGCCACACAAGGTGGACGGAAGAGTTGTGGAACCAAAGAGAGCTGTCTCAAGAGAAGATTCTCAAAGACCAGGTGCCCACTTAACTGTGAAAAAGATATTTGTTGGTGGCATTAAAGAAGACACTGAAGAACATCACCTAAGAGATTATTTTGAACAGTATGGGAAAATTGAAGTAATTGAAATCATGACTGACCGAGGCAGTGGCAAGAAAAGGGGCTTTGCCTTTGTAACCTTTGATGACCATGACTCCGTGGATAAGATTGTCATTCAGAAATACCATACTGTGAATGGCCACAACTGTGAAGTTAGGAAAGCCCTGTCAAAGCAAGAGATGGCTAGTGCTTCATCCAGCCAAAGAGGTCGAAGTGGTTCTGGAAACTTGGGTGGTGGTCGTGGAGGTGGTTTCGGTGGGAATGACAACTTCAGTCGTGGAGGAAACTTCAGTGGTCGTGGTGGCTTTGGTGGCAGCCGTGGTGGTGGTGGATATGGTGGCAGTGGGGATGGCTATAATGGATTTGGTAATGATGGAAGCAATTTTGGAGGTGGTGGAAGCTACAATGATTTTGGCAATTACAACAATCAGTCTTCAAATTTTGGACCCATGAAGGGAGGAAATTTTGGAGGCAGAAGCTCTGGCCCCTATGGCAGTGGAGGCCAATACTTTGCAAAACCACGAAACCAAGGTGGCTATGGCGGTTCCAGCAGCAGCAGTAGCTATGGCAGTGGCAGAAGATTTTAATTAGGAAACAAAGCTTAGCAGGAGAAGAGAGCCAGAGAAGTGACAGGGAAGCTACAGGTTACAACAGATTTGTGAACTCAGCCAAGCACAGTGGTGGCAGGGCCTAGCTGCTACAAAGAAGACATGTTTTAGACAAATACTCATGTGTATGGGCAAAAAACTCGAGGACTGTATTTGTGACTAATTGTATAACAGGTTATTTTAGTTTCTGTTCTGTGGAAAGTGTAAAGCATTCCAACAAAGAGTTTTAATGTAGATTTTTTTTTTTTTTTTTGCCCCCTTGTTTTTGTTTGTTAATTTTATTGTTTTGTTGTTGCGGTTGATTAATTTTTTTTAAAAAAAAAAAAAAAATCCAACTTGTTTTCTCATCTCCAGTCCTGTAACTATTTTCTCAACTTGAGCTCATTCATTATGTCTGTGATGTTCTGTTACTCTTGCCAAGAGGTTTATCTTGGACTTCCGTTCTCTCTTTAGGTTTGTACACTCCTATTTAAAGTTTCTTACTGAAGCGTGTGAGTGTGTATGTGTGCATCTGTGTTTGTGTGTATGTATTTACCAGGTGCTAGTGGAAGAGTACATTCTGCATTCTCTGTCATTTATTAATGTTATAGTATTCTGAGCTATAGGCTTGTATTCTCTTTGTTCATTCTTGCCTTGAGCATGAATTTTAAAAGGAGTTGTATTCTCATCTTTAACTTTTTTTAAACTTCAGTTTGAACATTCCTGACACTTTATATATTTGTTTGCTTGTTTATTTTTGAGACAGGGCCTTGCTGTGTTGCCCAGGCTGGAGTGCAGTGGTGTAATCATGGTTTACTACAGCCTCAAACTCCTGGGCTCAAGTGGCCTCAGCCTCCTGAATAGCTGGGACCACAGGCACATGCCACCATGCCCAACTAATTTTTTGTTTGTTTGTTTTTTTGGAGAGACGGTGTCTCACTGTGTTGCCCAGGCTGGTCTTGAACTCCTGGCCTCAATCAGTTCTCTTGATTCAGCCTTCCAAAGTGTTGCAGTTACAGGTGTGAGCCACCAGTCTTAAGCTTAATTAACTTATTCTTATCTTTTCATTTATTTATTCATTCTTATAGAGACAGGGTCTTGCTCTGTCACCCAGGCTGGAGTACAGTGGCATGATGATAGTCCACTGTGACCCCCAGCTCCTGGACTCAGGTGATCCTCCCACCTCAGCCTCCCAAGTAGCTAGGAGTACAGGCACATACCACCACACTCAGCTAAGCTGCAACTTTTCTTAAAGGCTTTTGTTTGTTTTTGCAGTTTTACTCAATTATATGCCGGTCCTCTCATCTTTGAAATGTGGGTTTGTGGGAAAACTTTGGAGAGAAAGAAAGAGGCATTCTTCTATTCCCCCACTCCTGATCTTAGTTTTCACTCATTTTACTTACTCACAAGTGGGTAGGCAGGGCTTTATCTTTTTAAATTCCTGTGCCATATTGCCTCCTGATTTGCCAACCCATTATTTATTGATTATTATTTATGCCTTTTAAGTGACAGGCACTCCATAAATCTTTCTACTTGGCATTTATTGGGCTTTCTTTATACCATTTTCATTGTTTTGTTAGTGTAGAGTTTTCAATCTTGATAACAAACGTATGGCTAAGTATTGTACAATACTTACTGCAGTATATTATGGTGCTTATGTAACTATTTCCCCTTCTGTACTGTAAGCACTTGGAAGGCATCTAATGCAGTGACTTTATTTTCTCTTAATGTTTTCTTTTTTTATTATTACATAATAGCTTTACATATTTCTTACATACTAGACAATCATCTGTAATCACTTTACTTCTGCCTAAAATATATCATTTAGAATTTTTTTTTTGTGACATCTTTTGGAGACAAACTCTTTTCTCTTTTATCAAAATGTCTATATGTTTGTCTTAATTCTTGAAATGTACCTTCATGAATATAGAATTTTAGGTTTCTGGATTTGTTACCAGCTTATTGAAAATATTCTTTTGTCTTCTGGTTACCTTTATTACTGTTGGAAACTCTTGCTCCTTTGAAGGTAATTTGTCATCTACTCCTATCCTCTAGCTGCTCTGAAGATTTTTCTTATTTTTTGAAAGATTCTTTGTGGGAACTTCCTGAGGCCTTTGATAAGGTTGTCTTTCTCTAGAGCAATCTTTTGGCTTCCCTGGGCTACATTGGAAGAATTGTCATAGGCTACACATAAAATAAATTAACACTTATGATAGCTGATGAGCTTAAAAAAAAAAAAAAGGTCCGTTCATAAATCTCATAATGTTCTGAGAAAGTTTACAAAATTGTGTTGGGCCACATGTAGCCCACAGGCCACAGGTTGGACAAGCTTGCACTAGAAAGAATTTGAACTTACTTCTTGATGGCATTAGAGTCACTACCACTCCAGGGCATTTTAAGTTTATTGTTTGAGATTTCTTGTGCCGCTCTGATGAAAATCTACCCAAGGGCTGGCCAGTGCTTATAGCCTATAAATTCTTTACTTTTTATTTATATTTTCCATCTTTTTCTGCTGAGTGCCAAGGCAACTTCACACAAGGTGTGGAAGAGGATTTTGTTTCTGGTTCACCTCTTCCCTAAGGATGTCTAGCCTTTTGGCATCTTGGCTTAATGTTTTGGGGTATCTTAGACTCTCTATCTTGAGCTGATTCTAGGCTTTAACTTCTGTCCTTCTTGTACCCTGAGGCTGTCAAAACCACTATTAAGGTTCTCTGGGATTATTAGCAAATGTTCTTAAGGCAAAAACTGATTATATATTTAACTTAGCTTTTGGTTTGGGAATTCCTTATTGTCTTGCCAACTCTTCAGGGAGATATTTTATATCTTAACCAGTATTTTTGTTTGTTTAGACCAGTTAGATTGATCTAAATAACCTAAGCTGTTACTTGAAATTGAAACCCATTTAGCTTTATTCCCTTTTTGATTTAAATAATATATGTAGTACCTATGTTTATTTTGCCCTTTACTTTCTTTCCTTTTTTTTTTTTTTGAGACAGGGTCTTGCTCTGTCTCCTAGGCTCAAGCCATTCTCCTGCCTCAGTCTCCCAAAGTGCTGGGATTACAGGTGTGAGCAATTATACCCAGACCTTTTCATTTTTGATACTGCTTATTTGTGTCTCCTATCTTTTGTCTTGATACATTTCATCAGAGGTTGGTTAGTTTTATTATCTTTTCAGAAAACCAACTTTATTTGCCTTCCCTGTGGTAGGTTTGTTTTTTATTTCAAAATATCTGTTAATTTTATTTCTTTGTTCTGCTTTTTTTTTTACACTAATTTATTGAAATGGTGTTAGCTTTAGCCTATTGAATTTAATAGGCTGAATTCTTAGGCTACTTTTAGCCTTTCCTTTTTTTCTGATACAAGCATTTAGGTGTGTAAATATCCCTCTAATTGCTACTGTAGTTTAAGTCCACATTCTCTTTAATGTGGTATTTTCATTATTCAGTTCAAAATATTTTCTAAATTTCGTTATGATTTTTTCCTTTGGTCTGTAAATTATTTAGAATTATACCCTTTGTTATTTATAATATTTATTATATTCCCAACATGCAATGTTTTCTAATTATCTTTTCAGTATTAATTTTTAGCATAAATATGTCAAGATCAGAGACTATGCTGTAAATAATTTCAGTTCTTTGAAATTTATATAGACTTTTTTTTAAGTGGTCCAATATATACTGAATTTTTCAAAATGTTCCATGTGTATACTACTCTCTTCATTGTTATTAGATGGGATATTCTTTGTTTTTCCATTAGGTCAAGGTTGTTAATAAGTTGTCCAAATCTTCTTTACTCATTTTTGGTCTGCTTATCTCAATTATTATCAGAAGAATGTTAAAATCCACCCAGTTTCGTCATAGATCTGTCTTTATTTGAAGCTCTGTCATTTTTAATTTACATTTTGAGATGCTAAAATTAAATATATGTCCTCCTGGTGAAGTGAAGGCTTTTGTTTTTATCATTATGAGGTATGGAGAAATATGTGTAAAAATGTATATATTTAGATAATGATTAACCTGGTTAAAGTCATTATGAACATGACTTTATAGTATATTTCTTTAAAGTTCATTATGTTTATAATTAATATAGCTATGGCAGCTTTCTTTGCTATGTTTATGGTCAACTTTTTTGTATCCCTTTTTTTTCCAGACTTTCTGGAGTCTTTTAGACGTCCCTTGTAAATAGCATATATTAACATTTGTTTATTTAGTCTGATAGTTTTTAATTAATTGAAGCCTTTCATTAGTCTATTTACATTTGTTATAATTACCAAAGCATTTGGATTTATTGTCATGTTATTTTGTTTTCTTTTTGTCCTTCCTGTTCTATTTTTTATCTTCTTTTAAATTCTATTGTTTTAAATTTCATTAATTTCTTTCTAATCACTAGATTTATTAATCAATTTATCAGACTTATTAATAAATTTAATTAATAAAATAATTACACATTATTTTAGCTAGAGTAAACACTAAGTTTATTCTAGAGTAAACACTAAAAGAGTGTTTAGAAATTACCAGAAGCACATTGGTTAATGTCTAAAGTTAATAATTTTGTCTATTTATTGGATAATTCAAGGCCCTTGAAACACAAACTCTAATTACTTTTCTTCTGATTTATATATTCTATTTCTGGTCATTTCTCTGTTTTCGTTTTTGCAAACCAAAATGTATTATTCTTGTTTTATAAGGCCAGTATTTATTTACCCACATATCTGCCATTTACAGTGTTCTTTATTCTTTCTAGCATCTCAGCTATTCCATTTGGGAACGTTTTTCTTTTATCTCAGATATATCTTTTAGAATTCTCTATAGAAAAAGACCGGTAACGGTAAACTCTCTCAGGTTTGTTTGAAGATACTGGTCTTGTTTACACTGGATATAGAATTCTCGGTTGACAGTGATTTTCTCTCAGCCTGTTGGGGATGTAGTTATAGTCAGCTGCCACTCCCTCTCATGCTTTTTTGAGGAGTAATATCTTGTATCTTTTTGTCTAAGTTTAAATATTCTCTTTCTCTGACATGTTCTGAAGTTTTTCAATGATGAATCTCGGTCTGAGTTTCTTTTTATTTACTTCTCTTGGATTTACAGGGCTCCTTGAAACCTGTTTGTTGCTATCTTTCAGCTTTGAAAGTTTTTCAGCTGTTACTTTTTCAGATATTGCCTTGCCTTGTTTTATTTTCTCTTTTTAGAAGTACATTTGTGGCTGGGCACAGTGGCTTGCACCTGTAATCCCAGCACTTTGGGAGGCTGAGGCAGGCGAATCACCTGACCTTGGAAGTTCAAGATCAGCCTGACCAACATGGAGAAACCCCGTCTCTACTAAAAATACAAAAAATTAGTTGGGCATGGTGGCACATGCCTGTAATCCCAGCTACTCAGTAGGCTGAGGCAGGAGAATCGCTTGAACCTGGGAGGCAGAGGTTGTGGTGAGCTGAGATTGCACCATTGCACTCCAGCCTGGGCAACAAGAGTGAAATTCCGTCTCAAAAAAAAAAAAAAATTTATAGTTGTGTTAGACATTTTTACTGCACTCTTCATATCTTCTATTTTCCATCTATTTGGCTCTCTGTACTTCATTTTTTAAAATGTCTTTTTATCGGATATTCTATAAATTTTATTTTTAACTGTATCTGTTAAGTTTGGATTTCAATTATTTTTCATATGTAGAGGCTTCCTTTGGTTCTTTTTCAAATCTGCCATTTCTTATTCCTTGCCTTTATTTTTTACTTTAAACATGTTGATTAAATTATATAGGCTCTGCCTTCAAAATGTATCCAAGTTCAGACCATCTCATGCTTCCACATTAACTACCAAATAATTTCCCTTCAGGTTCTCTAGTTCTCTCCTTCTTTCTCTTCAGCCCATTGTGATCCTTCATAATCACAAATAGGATCAACCTCTAGTGGCTTACATCTCAGGGTAAAAGACAAAGCCCTTACCATAGTTTACGAGATGTCATGTGACCTGGAACTTGATAACTTTCTAACCTAATCTCTTGCCACTCTTTCACCCTCTGTGCTGTAGCCATACTGGTTTTTTGAGTATTCTTTTTAAAGTGCCATGCATATTCTTCATCTGTGTTGTACATCTGCTGTTCCCTCTGCACAAAATGTTTCCCTACCAGCATTGCTTGCTCTCCTACTTTCCTTTAGGTCTCTGCACAGATGTTCTATTGTCAGTGAGTCTTTTCTTGACTTGTTTCATATGAAATACCAGTCTCCATTCCTTTACTCCCTGAAGTCCCAGTTTCCCCTTTAACTTTGTTTTATTCAGTTATTACCATGTGAACAGTTTGCTTTATTGTTTTTGTATTTTTCTGTCTTTACTCCCTCTCCTTCTAGAATATTAGCTTCAAATTATAGGAAGTTTGACTTTTAAAAAATCACAGGTATGTTTCTAATATCTAGTACAGTCTTTAGTACATAAGCTCTCAATAAATATTTGTTGAATAAATAAATGATTATGAAGTGTTATTCAAGGGACTGCCATTGTGGTGAGGGGGTACTATCATTTTAGGAGAGTCTCAAATCTAATTACATTAGATTTTTTAGAATTCTCTATAGTAAAAGGCTGCTAATGGTAAACTCTCCCAAGTTTGTCTGAAGATACCATCCTTATTTACACTGGATGTAGAATTCTAGGTTCTTTTATGACTTTCTTGATTTTCTTTTTCTTCTGTTTCTCTTTAAAAATCATTCTTACCAAGTAACCATTAGAAAAACCTCATGTAAACTTGGGATAGTTGTTTACAATTTATATCATAGATCAGAAAAATCAGAATAATTTTCAGCATTTTTGAATAATTTTTTTGAGAAGGGAAATTTCTTTTAGACTGATTACAGGAAATCATTATATATAGTTCTAAGACAATTTGCCTTTTACAAATGTTTAACAGATTTTATTTAATTTTATATAAGTCTCCTAAAGTACTCAAGTAGATCTTCTCCTGATTTTCCCTCCTCTTTGGAGTCACAATATAGTGTTCTTTAAAAATAGATAAAAATTAGTAGGAACCTTAAATTACAATTATCTCTATGTGGTTTTCAAAATCATGGTGGCATAAGTTATATAGACTTGTGCTAGTACAATTCATCTCTAGAAGGTATATATACTTCTATTAAAGATCATTTTGTGCTACTGTCACAAAGTGAAATGCTATGATAGTTAAAAGGCCCACATCAAAGATGATCTTCGTGAAACTTTATGGACCTTCCTTGACAGATTGACTTCTCTGTGCTGTGAACTTTAATGATGCAGTTCAATAGATAATATTCATATCGCATTCTCATTAAATTTGGAAGGCTTCAAGGATGGGAATTCTGTATCTTCTTATTTATCTATTTATTTTTAAAGGTTTATTGATTTCTTTTTAACTCAAGAAAATACCCAATTGTCGATTGAAAGAATTAGTGAATGAAAGTCCTTCAGATACGATTTTCTGCATTTTATTGGTCACTAATATTTTACCATGAAAAGGACATAAAAGCAGTAGGACTATAAGAATATTAAAAATTAATATGGGCCTAAATGTGACTTCTTACCTAAATAAGATAATGTGACTCACAGGATTAGTTAAGAATAGTTCTGTTGTTTCTGTTTGTTTGTTTTTTCTCCACATAAAAAATGTTTTTCATGTAATTATGTAACATCTATATGGTTAGGGAACATTTTTATTTTCAAATGTGTAAACCCATGTAATTGAAATTTGTTTTCAGTCTATGACAGGTTCATAACCCTCTTTTTTGAAATTTTTAAAATGTTTCTCTACCTTTCTTATTTTAATCGTTGAAAACCACATCATAGTTAGTGGTTATCCTAATTGGATTTTTTTTGCTCTTTCATTATTTTCATTTTTCTAGAGTGCTCCTACTCACTTCCTGTTAAGTCTCCTTATCAAAGTGTCTGAATCCGTCCTGCTCTTTCTCATCCATTCCACTCTTCCTTTCTTTCATCCTGCCACCCTCCTTCTTTCCTAATTGACATCCAAACATCCGTTTGTCCTTTCTGAGACTGGTTAATCTGTCCTTCCAAGGCTGGTTGGATGTCTCTGTCATCTTTACAAAGGTCCATCTCAGAAATGTCTGTCCTTTCTGTCAACCTTTCTTCCTTTCTGTGTTATTCTGTTTGTTCTGCTGTGAGGGAACATCTCAGACTAGGTAATTTATAAAGAAAAGAGGTATTTGGGCACACACTTCTGCAGGCTATACATGAAGCATTGTGCTAACATTTGCTTCTGTTGATGGCCTCGGGAATCTTACAATTGTGGCAGAAGGTGAAAGGGAAGCAGGAGAATCACATGACGAGAGGGAGCAAGAGAGAGGGGAGGAGGTGCCAGGGTCCTTTAAACGACCAAATCTTACATGAACTAATAGAGAGCACCAAGCCATTCATGAGATATCTGCCCCAGTGACCCAAATGGCTCCCACTAGGCCCACCTCCAATACTGGAGGTCACATTTCAGCATGAGCTTTGTAGGGGACAGAATGTCCAAATCATATCACTTATTCTGTCTTTCCCTTCCTTTTTTTGTTCTACCTGCCTATCCTACCTCCCTTCTTCCAAACTTCCCTGCCCTTGCCATCTTTCTTCCCAGCCCTCCTCAGTTTCTCTCTCTACCTTCCCATTTTTTCTAGCTTTTTCTTCTTCTCTTTCCATTATTCCTATGTTCTTATAGAAAGATGTTCTCTTGCTTTAATCTCCATTTGTGTCTCCCCCACTTTCTCTCTTGTAACCACTCCATTTTCTTTATCTCCTTACTTCCTTCAATGCCTTCGTTTTTCTTCCATCCAACTGTTCTTCCACATACACATCTAGTTTTATAGCATTAGGGTCATTTCTACAGTAAGTCCCAAATTTATATCTACTATTGCAGATGTCTAGCTTAAATTCCAGAATTATGTACATCATTTTATAATTAACAAGTCCCCTTGGATGTCTCATAGGCACTTCAAACTAAATATATGTTAAACTGGGCATTTCTACTTCTGGAAGTGGCTGATTTGGTTGTCTTAGACCAAACACCATGTTTGTATGCTAAAAATACATGGAAAGCTCAGAAAATATTTTTTAAAAATCTCTTTGAAGCCATCAAAGAGTTACAAAGATAGTAAGAATTTGGCTGAACATGATGGCTCACACCTGTAATTCTAGCACTTTGGGAGGCCGAAGTAGGGAGATCACTTGAGGTCAGGAGTTTGAGACCAGCCTGGCCAACATGGTGAAACCCCAACTCTACTAAAAAAAAATACAAAAATTAGCCAGGCATGGTGGCACGTGCCTATAGTCCCAGCTACTCAGGAGGCTGAGTCAGGAGAATCACTTGAACCCAGGAGGCGGAGGTTGTAGTGAGCCAAGATCGCACTACTGCACTCTGCTCTGGCCAACAGAATGAAACTCCATCGCAAAACAAACAAAAAAAAGACAGTAGGAATTTGTGGGACTAAGATCTGGAAGAACAGGAAAACCAAGATAATCGAACTTGACATTTGGTGCTGCTTTTTCCTTAATGCAAAAGTCAATTCTGAAAATTACAATGGTGGCTGAGCAACTGAACAGAATTTTTAGCAGTCAGGTTGGGCTGAAAGGGAAAAAAATGGAGTTCAGAGACTAACAAGGAAGAGGAGCCCTGGACTATTTCAACTTTTGGTTAAGACCCCTGAAAGGCAATATCCTAGGAATAGAGTGAATAAAATATCCTGTACAAGCACTAAAGTCCATAGGGAAATCAGCTTAATACTTAACTGATTAATGGTATTAGATCATATTTCAGAAGTGCGCCACAAGTAAATGTTAAGGTTCTCTAAAGGAGAATATCTATAGCTTTTTAAATATAATGTCTGGAACACAGTAAAAAATAACCAGGCATTTTGAAAGACAAAAAATGGCTGAAACCAGGAGGAAAAAAACAGACAATTAGAAACAGACTCGTAGGAAATCCACATTAGAGTTATCAATCATGGATTTAAAAAGAACTGTGATTAATATTTTCAAAAATTGAAAATGATAGGGAATTTTGACAGACAGCTTTAAATAAGCAAATGAAAATATTAGAAATGGAGAATACAATAGCTGAAGTTAACAAGTCAGTGGATAGGCTTATCAGAAGATTAGATATAGCTGAGGAGAGAATTGATGAACTGATAATTCAGAAGAAATAGCCAGATTCAAACACAAAAGAGATAATAGGATGGAAAATACAGAAATAGCATGAGAGACATATGGTATTTGGTAAAGGAATCTGAAATGTTTGTATTGAAATCCCAAAAGGGGAGGGATAAACAGAATCTGCAGATCATATATGAAGGAAATTCCAGAGGGGTTTTGCCAGGCAAAAGGAAAATTACTCTACATAGAAATACAGAGGTACAGAAAGATATAAAGAGCAGTAGAAACCATGAGTATATGGATAAATCTGAAGGAATGGCTGGGCACGGTGGCATGCACCTGTAATCCCAGCACTTTGGGAGGCCGAGGTGGGTGGATCATGAGGTCCGGAGTTTGAGACCAGCCTGGCCAATGTAGTGAAACCGTCTCTACTAAAAATACAAAAAGTTAGCCAGGTGTGGTGGCAGGTCCCTGTAATCCCAGCTACTCAGGAGGCTGAGGCAGGATAGTGGCGTGAACCCGGGAAGAAGAGGTTGCAGTGAACCAAGATCACGCCACTGCACTCCAGCCTGGGCGACAGAGCGAGAGTCCGTCTCAAAAAAAAAAAAAAAAATCTGAATGAATACTAGCATTCAAAAAATAATGTAATTGCTTTGAACAGCTATTATATAATAATACTTGTTTTCTGTATTAGTCTACCTATTGGTTTGTCAGTTCTGTCTTTAAAAATTTTCATTTTGTTGATCTTTTGTAATTTTTTTAGTCTCAATTTTATTTTGCGCCAACCTTGATTGGTTTTTTTCCTCTATGAATTTTGGGTTTGCTTTGTTTTTGCTTTTCTGGTTCCTTGTAATACATTGTTAGATTGTTTATTTGAAATCTTCCTACTTTTTTGACATAGGTGTTTGTATTAGTCTGTTCTCACACCGCTGTGAAGAAATATCTGAGACTGGGTAATTTATAAAGAAAAGAGGTTTAATTGACTCACAGTTCTGCAGGGCTGGGGAGGCCTGAGGAAACTTACAATCATGGCAGAAAGGGAAGCAAACTCATCCTTCTCCACGTGGCAGCAGGAAGGAAAATGAGTGCCAAGCAAAGGGGGAAGCTTCTTATAAAACCATCAGATCTCATGAGAACAAATTCACTGTAAGGAGAACAGCATAGTGGGAACTGCCTCCATGATTCAATTACCTTCCACCTGGTTCCTCCCACAATGCTTTGGGATTATGGGAACTACAATTCAAGATGAGATTTGGGTGTGGACACAGAGCCAAACCATATCAGTGTGTTTTGCTATAAGCTTCTTAATACTGTTTTTGTTGTGGTCCGTAGGTTTTGTTATGTTGGTTTTTAACTTTCATTTGTTTTAATAAATGTTTAAGTCTTTTTCTTAATTTTTTCATTGATCCATTGGTCATTCAGAAGTGAGTTCTTTGATTTCCCTGTATTTGTATAACTTCAAAAGTTCTTGTAGTGATTTATAATTTTATTCCATTGTGGTCAGAAAAGATACTTGATAAGATTTCAGTTATCTTAAATTTGTTGTGTCTTGTTTTGTGACCTATTGTGTGGTCTATCCACAGAATTTTTCATATGCCAGTGAAAAGAATGTGTATTCTGCAACTGTGGGATGAAGTGTTCTAAATGTCTGTTAGGTCCATTTGGTGTTGAGTGCAGTTTAAGTCCAGTGTTTCTTTGTTGATTTTCTTCTGCCTAGACGATCTTTTCAGTGCTGTGAGTTGGGTGGTTAAGTCTCTATTATTGTAACGGAATCTGTCCTTTTAGATTGAATAATATTTGCTTTATATCTGGGTGCTCCAGTGTTGGATACATTATATTTACAGTTGTTGTATCCTCTTGTTGAATTGATCCTTTTATCATTATATTATGAACTTTTGTTTCTTTTTAGACTTAAATTCTGCTTTGTCTAATGTAAATATTGCTATTCCTTTTTGCTTTTGGTTTTTGTTTGTGTGGAATATCTTTATTCATCCCTTCACGTTCATTCTATATGTTTCTTACAGATGAATTAAGTTTCTTGTTGGCAGCATACAATTTGATCATTTTGTTTTTAAAATCTATTTGGCTACTCTATAGCTTTTTAGTGGGGAATTTAATCAATTTATTGTTTAAGGTTATTACTGATTGGCGAGGTTTTATTCTTGTCACTTTGTTAGTTGTTTTGTATATTCTCTCTTTCTCTCATTATTTATCATTGTGGTTTGGTGGTTTTCTGTAGTTGTAAGTTTTTATTCTTTTTCTAATTTGTGTATCTGTTCTACCAGTGAGATTTATACTTGTGCATATTTACATGATACTGATTATTGTCTTCGTGTTTTTACAGTAGGATGCCCTTGAGCATTTTTTTTTTTTTGAGACATTCTCACTCTGTCACCCAGCCTGGAGTGTAGTCACGTGATCTTGTCTCACTGGAACCTCCACCTCCTGGGTTCAAGTGATTCTTGTGCCTCAGCCTCCCGAGTAGCTGGGATTACAGGTGTGTGCCACCACGCCCAACTAATTTTTTTCCTTTTTTTTTTTAAGACAGAGTTTTGCTCTGTCACCAGGCTGGAGTGCAGTGACGCAATCTTGGCTCACTGCAACCTCTGCCTCCTGGGTTCAAGCGATTCTCCTGCCCCAGCCTCATGAATAGCTGGGGCTACAGGTGTGTGCCACCACACCCAGCTAATTTTTGTATTTTTAGGAGATACGGGGTTTTGCCATGTTGGCCATGCTTGTCTTGATCTCTTGACCTCATGATCCACCCACTTCAGCCTCCCAAAGTGCTAGGATTATAAGCATGAGCCACCGCACCTGACTGCCCTTGAGAATTTGTTGTAAGCCTTATCTAGTGGTGATGAATTTCCTCAGTTTTGCTTGTCTGGGAAAGATTTTATTTCTGCCTTGTTTCTGAAGGATATCTTTGCTGAGTATGGTATTTTTGGTGGCAATTTTTTTCTCTTAGCACTTTGAATAGATCATCCCATTTTCTCCTGGCCTGTGAGGTTTCTTCAGAGAAATCTTCTGTTAGTCTATTGGAGATTTCCTTGTATGTGACTCGACAGTTTTCTCTTGCTGGTTTTTTTTTTTTTTTTTTTTTTTTCTTGAGACGGAGTCTCACTCTGTCACCCAGGCTGGAGTGCAGTGGCCGGATCTCAGCTCACTGCAAGCTCCGCCTCCCGGGTTTACACCATTCTCCTGCCTCAGCCTCCTGAGTAGCTGGGACTACAGGCGCCCGCCACCTCGCCTGGCTAGTTTTTTGTATTTTTTTTAGTAGAGACGGGGTTTCACCGTGTTCGCCAGGATGGTCTCGATCTCCTGACCTCGTGATCCGCCCGTCTTGGCCTCCCAAAGTGCTGGGATTACAGGCTTGAGCCACCGCGCCCGGCCCTCTTGCTGGTTTTATAATTCTCTGTTTGTCTTTAAAGTTTTGACAATTTGACTATAAGGTGCCTTGGGGAATGATTTGGATTGAATCTATCTGGGGACCTTTGAGCTTCCTGGATCTGAATGTGCATATTTCTTCACAGACTTAAGAAGTTTGCTGCTGTGATTTCATTAAATAGGTTTTCCTACACCTTTTCCCTTCTCCTTCTGAAACTCCCATAATACAAAGTTTTGTTTGCTTAATGTTGTCCCATAAGTCTTGTAGGCTTCCTTCATTCTTTTTCATTCTTATTTCCTTTTCTTTCTCCGATAACAAATTTCAAATAACTTACCTTCATATTCAGAGATTCTTTCTTTTTGATCAAAGTGTGCTGCTGAAGCTCTCTATTGTATTTTTTTAAAATTTCATTTATTGAATTCTTCAGCTACAGCATTTTTGTTTGGTTCTTTTTATTTATAGCTCTTTGTTGAATTTCTTGTTTATATTGTGAATTGTTTTCCTGATTTCATTGGATAGTCTGTCCATGAATTGATGTCTGTGCATCTGGTAGAACAGTTGTCTCTTCTAAACTTTCTAAAATATCTTTCATAGAGTCAGACTTTCACCTGTTTTTGGGTTTTAGTGTGCCACTTGGAAAAGGGTATGGTGACTCTTTTTCCAGATAGGTGCAGTGGTATAGTCTCCATGCAGCTGCTTCAGCTGCATTCAACATCAGCATTAACTGTGGGCACTTCAGTGACCTAGGCTGTAGAACTCTGTGGCAGCGGCAGCAGCAGCAGCAGCAGCATAGATGGTTAACGTCCCTGGTGTCATAGGCTTTTTGGGATTCTTCTGTTCTCATTTTCCCCACAATTGGGAGACTTAGCCAAGGGGATCCCTCTTATTGTCAGGTCTGACACAACTTACAATCAGCTGCAGCAGCTCTGGGTTCCAGGTGCAGATGTCCAGAGCAGCTGTGGGGCAGACGGAGGTCCTAGTCTCAGGGTCTCATGACCCTATTTTGGCACCTGGGTCTTGGAGTGCAGGTTCACTTTCTGTGGCAGAGTTGGATGCTGGTTGCCCACAGAACCAAAATCTGTGACTCAGGTACCATCTAGCAGCTTGGTCTCAGGAAGCTGAGTTGTAGCTATGATTCTACCCCTGAAGGAGGCAGAACACAGCTCTGGTCTGACTCCATGGAAGAAGGGGTACTCTGGAGGTTTGAGCCTAGGGAGCAAAGTACAGCTGCAATTTGGGAATCTGAGCCGATAGGGCTCAGTGGCAACTTGGGTTCTAGAGGATGAGCAACTGTGTAGTAATAATTCTAGACCCTGGTATGGTGGGGCTCAGCAGTATCCTCCCTCTGGGAGGCCAGATGTAGTGGCAGCAAATACGCAGAATGGCAGAGCACAGCTGTCGTTGGACCCTGCGAGGAACAAGGAACAGCACAGTGCTGACTCCGCCATCAAAGGAGCTGGGTATCTCAGCAACTCACACTCTAGGTAGCTAGTCCAGTTCCACAGAAGCAGGGTACTAGAGTTGTTTGGCCTGTAGGGCAGAGTATCTCAGCTTAGCCACTGCTTTTTTGCCCTGGGATGCAGGCTACTACATCAGCTCAGCTCTGAGATGTGCAGTTGCTCAGCTCAGCCAAGACACCTACTCCCAGAGGGTGATAATGCTACTTCAGCTCCAGCTTGGGGGAGTGTGACTATTCTGGGAAGACCAGGAACCATCTCTCTGGGATGTAAGGCTCCACTTCAGCTTAGGTACTGTGAAGCACGATCATTCTTCTGGGTGGCCAAGTCACCATTTCCTGGGATGCAGGGCACTGCTTCAACTTAGGCTTCAGGGAGACATGACTCCTCGGAGTGGCCAAAATACTGTTTTTGCAAGAGGCAAGATACTGCTTCAGCTTAAGCAGAAGGGTGGAGGAGGGGTAAGTAAAGTGACTCTATCTCTGCTTGGCCCCACAGGAAAGGAAGCTTGGCTTGGGGATGTTGGACCGCTTGGCTGGGGTGGTGGTTCAGTTGCATCTTAGTCTCAGAGATGGCTACTCACCCCCAGAGCAAGACATCCTCCAGCCATAGTTCCAATTCTGCGATGGCATAGCGTAGTAGCCCTGTAGCCGCAGGGTGTGGAGCCTAGTGTTTGCTTTTTCTCTAGGGTAAGCATAGTTACATGGACTCCAGGTAATTCCATCAGCTGGACTTTGTACCTGTGAGGTAAGATCTCTACATGTTCAAGGTGTTGATGGAGGTTGCTGGGATCCTCTTGCTTATCTCCTCACCATGAGGAGAAGTTCCTCCTGGCTTTCAACTGATCCCATTTGGAGAATGGGGTCGGTGGAGACTCGGCATTTCCTTACATTCTCCGTGTGGCCATCCTAAGTTTCTGTACTCACCAGGGTTTCTGTTGTTCCTGTGATGAACCCCAGTGTTCTCCCTTAGCTATTGTCTTCAAAATACATTTGTTTATTTGTTGTTCCGTCTGTCTGTATGAGGACGATGAGTGCTAGAAGCTTCTAGTTGACCATCTTACTCAAATCCAGTATCTCATTACCTGGTCAAGTATTTTGTAGAATGCTCCTCAATTTGATTTTGTCTGGTATTTTCTCATAGTTATATTAAGATTATGCATTTTGGGGGAAAAATGCCACAGAGGTATTGTGCCTTTTTTTTAAATATCGGGATATGTGGTATCGGTATGTCTTGTTACAAATGATACTAACCTTGATCATGTGTTTCAGTTTATGTCTGCCAGGTTGTTTCAGTTTATGTCTGCCAGGTTTCTCTGCTGTAAAATTACTGTTTTTCTTCTGTAATTAATATTTTGGGAGAGATACTTTGAGACTGTGTAAATATTCTGTGTCTCCTTAAACATTCAGCCATTAATTTTCATATTCAATAGTAGATCTTGCCTGAATTATGTTCTATTCTAATGATTTTTCTATTCCCTTCATTCATCCTATTTTCTATTCCCTTCATTCATCCTATATTTATTAGTTGGAATTCTTCTGTAACGAAGAATTGTTCCCTCTCCCTCATTGATGTATTCATTCATTCATTTATAAACGTACAGACTCGTGAGTATATCTTTTTCACTCTTTGGGTCATAATCTACTGCTATTACTGTTTATTTCATTTAAATTGTTCCAGTGTTGGCACCCATCCTGTTGTTTGACATGCACCAATCCTATTTTTCTTGAGCACTTTTTTCTGACACTATGAAATGCTCCAGTTCATCTGTTTTCCTTTCCCCAGCCCTGGAATCAGCCACTGCTCTGTTGAGTCCTGGTTATTCTTGTTAGGGAATGATAATTAAAAACCAAAATCTGGGTGCTGTATTCAACTTTTACAGCCTTATTTTTCTTTTCCTGGTATTCTTCCCCACCTCTACGCCATAGTTCTACCGCTATGAAACCATCTGAAAATCTTGAATTCATCTAGCGTAAAAAGAGGAATATCGGAAAACCAGCATATATAGCTCTGCCATTTGCTTTTGTAAACATGTTGAACATATTTCATTTAGTTCCATATTAATCCTGTAAAACCTAGAAGTAGATTTTATACATGATTTTTGGCCTATAGTGTTATGTTGCAGCAGCTTCTAAAAATACACATGGAATAGTGAAAGTCCTAGATTTCAGATACTGTTATGTGATTTAGAGATTAGGAAGGCATAAATTGCATAGCCTTATGCTAGTGTAAGTCAACCTCAGAAGTTAAAAAATACTTCAAGTAAAGACCAATTTAAGCTGCTCTCACAAAGTGCCATGATAGATATAAAAAGACCCAGATTAGTTACCATCTTTCTATTATAAAACCTTAGAGACCTTCCCTAGTATAATTGATTTCCTTTTTTATGTCCTTTAACATTGGGAACATCAATGATACAGTGCATTAATTAATATAACAATAAATTTGCATATTTTAATATCATTAAATGGTGGCGATTCTAAGGAGTAGAATTTTTGAATTTTTTTTTTTTGTATCCTAAGTAAATGCCCAAATGTTGGCTTTATAAATGAAAGAAGGTACCTCAGAATAGGCAGTTCTGCATGTTATCTAATAAATTCTTAGCTTCACCTCTTATATTTCTCTCTGTAAGTGTAGAACAGTTTCTGTCATATAGTTGTATAGCTTCCATAGGCCAGACGCAGTGGCTTATGCCTGTAATCCCAGCACTTGGGAGGCTGAGGCATGAAGATCACTTGAGGCTGGGAGTTCAAGACCAGCCTGGTCAACATAGCAAGATCCCATCTCTTTTTTTTTTTTCTTAAAAGAAATGTTATATAGCATCCATAAAGTCAAGAGATATTTCTCACTTTCAAAGATGAAATCAAGTGTATATGCAGTATATTTGAGGTTCATGACAGATTCATAACTCACTTATTAGTAATTGACATTTTTTGTTACAGAATATCACGTCAGATTTAGGATTTTAAAATTTTGGTTTGGTAATATATTTTATTGCGGTAGGAATACTTGAGATCTACCCCATTGAAAGATTTTTAAATGTAACATACATTATTAACTATAGTCACAAAGTTGTACAATAGATTTTAGGAAGTATTCATCTTTTGGCTGGGCACAGTGGCTCACGCCTGTAATTTCAGCACTTTGGGAGGCCGAGGAGGGTGGATCATGAGGTCAGGAGTTTGAGACCAGCCTGGCCAATATGGTGAAACTCCATCTGTACTAAAAATACAAAAATTAGCCAGGTGTGGTGGTGTATGCCTATAGTCCCAGCTACCCGGGAAGCTGGGGCAGAAGAATCACTTGAACCAGGAAGCAGAGGTTGCATTGTGCCACTGCACTCTAGCCTGGGCAACAGAGCGAAGACTCCATTTCAAAAAAAAAAAAAAACTTAGGTGTGGTGGTGCACACCTCTAATCCCAGTTACTCAGGAGGCTGAGGCAGGAGAATTGCTTGAGCCTGGGAGGTGGAGGCTGCAGTGAGCTGAGATTGTGCCACTGCACTGCAGCCTGGGTGACAGAGTGAGACTCTTGTCTCAAAAAAACAAACCAAAAAAAAAAAGAAAAGGAAAAGTATTCATCTCTCATAACTGACACTTTATACCTGTCAATTAGCAATTTCCTGTTTCCCCTTTCCTGTTAGCACCACATAACCACCATTCTATGCATTCTCTGCTTCTATGAGTTTGACAATTTTATATACCTCATATAAATGGAATCATGCAGTATTAGTCCTTTTTTCACTGGCTTATTTCACTTAGCACAATGTCCTCAAGGTTCACCCATGTTGTCACATATTGAAGGACTGCTTCTTTTTAATAGCCGAGTAATACTCCATTGTGTGTGTATTTTATATTTGTGTGTATGTATGTATATATGTGTTTGTGTTTATGTATGTACGTATGTATAGTATTTTCTTTATCCATTCTTTTGTGAATGGATTCATTCCACCTTGTGGCTATTTTGAATAGTGCTGCAGTGAACTTGGAAGTGCTAATATTGCTTTGGAATCCTTAGTTTAGTTCTTTTGGATAAAAACCTGGAATTGAGTGGCCAAATCGTATGGTAGTTCTATTCCAAATTTTTTTAGGAACCTCTGTACTTTTTTCTATAGGGATCACACCATTTTACAGCACCACCAACATTATATTAGGGTTTCAGTTTCTCCATATCCTTGCCAACACATTGCCTTTTGTGTGTGTGTGTTTTTTTTTTTTTTTGATAATAGCTAGTAGGTATAAGGTGATATCTCATTGTGGTTTTGATTTGCATTTCTCTAATGATTTGTGATGTGAACATCATTTTATATACCTGTTGGCCGTTGGTTTGTTTCCTTTAGAAAAATCCCTGTTCAAATGCATAGCCCATTTTTTAATGGGTTGTTTTCTGCTATTGAGTTGCAGGAGTTCGTTACATATTTTAGAAGTTTGCTCTTTATCAGATAAATGGTTTGCAAATATTTTCTTCCATTCCATAGGCAACCACTTCTCTGTTCATAGTTTCCTTTGCTATGCAGAAGGTTTTAGTTTGATGTCATCTATTTTTACTATTGTGTTGCCAGTTCCTTTGGAGTTATATCGATGAAAGCATTGCCAAGACCCAATGTCACAAAGCTTTTCCTCTGTTTTCTTGTAGGAGTTTGACAGTTTCAGGCGTTACATTTAAGTCTTAATCCATGTTGAGCTGATTCTTATGTATAGTGTAAGATGAAGGCCTTCTTTTATTTTATTTTATTTTTATTTTTATTTTTATTTTTTTTGAGATGAAGTTTTGCTCTGATTGCCCAGTCTGGAGTACAATGGCATGATCTCAGCTCACTGCAACCTCTGCCTCCCAGGTTCAAGTGATTCTCCTGTCTCAGCCTTCCCGAGTAGCTGGGATTACAGGCATGTGCCACCATACCCGGCTAATTTTGTATTTTTAGTAGAGATATGGTTTCTCCACATAGGTCAGGCTGGTCTTGAACTCCCTACCTCAGGCGATCCTCCCGCCTTGGCCTCCCAAAGTGCTGGGATTACAGGAGTGAGCCACTGTGCCTGGCCTTTATTATTTTTTATTTGTATATTGTTTTCCCAACACCATTTGTCAGAGAGACTATCCTTTCCATGTTGTGTATTCTTGGCCCTGAAGATCAGGTGACCATTTATGTTTGGATTTATTTCTGGACTCTGTACTGTTCAGTTGATCTGTATGTCTTTATACCTATGCCATGCTGTTTTATTTACTGTAGCTTTGTCATGTATTTTGAAATCAAGAAGTGTGATGTCTCCAGCTTTCTTCCTTTTTAAGATTGTTTTGGCAATTTGGAATCCTTGCTCACTGGGATTTTGATAGGGATTACATTGATTCTGTAGATCACTAGGTAGCTTTCAGTTTTTCAACATCAAGTAGAGTATTAGCTGTGGGCTTTTCATATTATGGTCTTTATTATGTGGAGGTAATTTTCCTCTTTTCTTTGTTGAAGGTTTTTATAATGAAAATGTGTTAAATTTTATCAGACTTTTTTCCTGCATCTGTAGAGATGATCATGTGATTTTTTTATCCTTCATTCTGTTAATGTCATGTATTGCATCAATTAATTTTCATAAATCATCCTTGCATTCCAGAAGTAAACCCCACTTATTATGGTATATGATTCTTTTAATGTGTTCTTGAATTTGTTTTGCTAGTATTTTGTTAAGACTTTCACATCTGTTTGTTAAGAATATTAGCATGTAGTTTTTTTGTTTTTTTGTGTGTGTGGTGTCTTTATCTGGCTTTGGTAGTAAGGTAATGCTGGCCCATAAGAAATAATTTTGTAAATATTCTGTCCTCTTCAGTGTTTTGGAATAGTTTGAGAGGGATTGGCAGTAATTCTTCTTTAAATGTTTAGTAGAATTCACCAGTAAAACCATCTGCTTTTCTTTGTTGGGAGGTTTTTGATTACTGATTCAGTTTTCTTACTAGTTGTAAGCCTGTTTAGACTTTCTGTTTCTTCATGATTCAGTCTTGTTAGGCTGTGTGATTTTAGGAATTTATCCGTTTGTTCTAAGTTACCTACTTCGTTGATGTATAATTGTTTACAGTTATCTCCTATGAGCCTTTTTATTTCTGTGGCATTGGTTGCAATGTCTCCGCTTTCATTTCTGATTTTATTTATTTGAATCTTTTCTCTTTTATTCTTAGCGTAACTAAAAGTGTATCGATTTGTTTAGCTTTTCAGTATACCAACGTATAGTTTATTTTTTCTATTGTTTTTCTAATCTCTATTTCATTTCTGTTTTAATCTTTATTATTTTCTCCCTTCTGTTAACTTTATACTGAGTTTGTTGTTCTTTTTCTAGTTTCTTGGTGTTGTCCCATAAGTTTGACATGTTGTGTTTTGTTTTCTTTTGTCTCAAGATATTTTCTGATTTCTCCTTTGACCAAGTGTGTGGTTTATTTTCTATGTATTTGTGAATTTTCTTGTTTTCTTTCTGCAGTTGATTTCTTATTTCATCCTATTGTCATCAGAAAAGATATGTAGTATAGTTTTAATCTTCTTAAATTTGTTAAGAATTGTTTTGTGACCGAACATGTGATCTATCCTAGAGAATGTTATGTTTACACTTGAGATAATTTTTGTATATTCTGCTGCTATTCGATGGAATTTTCTGTATGTCTGTTAGGTCCATTTGGTCTGTAGTGTTCTTCAAGTCCAATTTCTTTGTTCATTTTCTGTCTGGTTGTCCATTATTCAAAGTGGGGTATCGAAGTATCTTCCTTTATTATATTGCTCATTATATTGCTCTGTACTTTTCCCTTCAGTTCTGTCGATGTTTGCTTTTTTTTTTCTGCAACCTCTGCCTCCTGGATTCAGGTGATTCTCCTGCCTCAGCCTCACTGAGTAGCTGGGATTACAGGCGTGCGCCACCACACCCAGCTAATTTTTGGATTTTTAGTAGAGACGGGTTCCATTGGCCAGAATGGTTTGGATCTCTTGACTTCGTGATCCACCCGCCTCGGCCTCCCTAAGTGCTGGGATTACAGGCTTGAGCCACCGTGCCCAGCCGATGGATATTTGCTTTATATATTTAGGTGCTCTTTATATATTTAGGTGTGTGTGTATATATATATATATAAAATGTTGGGTACATACATATTTATAATGTATCTCCCTAGCAACTCAATCCTTTTGTCATTATAAATTGTCCTTCTTTGTCTATTGTGACAGTTGACTTAAAGTCTATTTCGTCTCATATAAGTAATGTCACCCCTAATCTCTTTGGTCACCACTTGTATTGAAACTTTTTTTCATACCTTCACTTTCAGCCTATACACGCCCTTAAATCTAAAGTGAATCTCTTGTGGATTACATATAGTTGGATCTTTTAAAAATTTAACCCCATTCAGCCCTCAATATTTTTTGACTGGAGATTTGTATCCATTTAAATTTAAAGTAATTATTGATAGGGAAGGATTTACTCTTGCCATTTGCTTTCTGTTTGCCTTGTAGTTCTTCTGCCCCTTGTTTATTACTGTTTTGCTGTCTTCCTTTGTGTTTTGATTTTTTGTGTTGTAATGCCTTAATTCCTTTCTCGTGTGTGTGTGTGTGTCTGTCTGTGTGTGTGTGTAACTTCTACAGGTGGTTTTTTTTGTGTGGTTACCATGGAGCTTACATAAAATAATCTTGTAACAGCCTAGTTTAAGCTAGAAATAACTTCAGTCACAAAACACTGCACTTTGACTTGTCCCTCTCACACACTTTATGTTATTGGTGTCATAGTCTATTTCTGTTGCGTATTTGTTAACATCTTTTTTAGTTGTAGTTATTTTAAGTCCTTTGGTCTTTTAACTTTTTTTTTTTTTCTGAGAGAGTTTCACTCCTGTTGCCCAGGCTGGAGTGCAATGGCGCAATCTCATCTCACCGCAACCTCTGCCTCCCAGGTTCAAGTGATTCTCCTGCCTCAGCCTGCCGAGTAGCTGGGATTACAGGTGTGAGCCACCACACCTGGCTAATTTAGTATTTTTAGTAGAGATTGGATTTCTCCATGTTGATCAGGCTGGTCTCGAACTTCCAACCTCAAGTGATCCACACCCCCTCGACCTCTCAAAGTACTGGGATTACAGGCATAAGCCACGCCTGGCCCTGTCTTTTAACTTTTATACTACAATTAGAAATCATTTAACCAGCTCCATTACAGTTATAGTATTCTTGTATTTGTCCATATATTTACCTTTAAATACATTCTTATGTTATTATGTTGTTATTTCACTTCCTTTCAAGTTGAGGAACTCCTTTTCCTGTCAGACAGGTCTAGACAAACTCCCTCGGGTGATAAACTCGCTCAGCTTTTTTTTGGTCTGGAAAAGCATCTCTCCTTTATCTTTGAAGGACATTTTTGCCACGTATGGTATTCTTGGTTTGCAGAGTTTTTTGTGCAACACTCTATGTGCAGTATCTTTTCGTTTTCTTCTGGCTTGCAAAATGTCTGCTGAGAAATCTTCTAATAATTGGATTTTTTTCAGTTCAACTATTTAGGGTCTTTTGGACTTCTTGGAGCTAGATGTCCGTTTCCTTTTCCAGATTTGGGGAGTCAGCTATTCTTTGAATAAGCTTTCTTGTCCTTCCTTTCTCTCCTCCTTCTGAAACTCCCATTATTCATACATTGGTCCACTTGATGGTGTCCCATAAGTTTCTTAAGTGGTCTTCACTCTTCTATTCTTTTAACTTTTAGTTCCTTTGATTAGGTAATTTCAAATTACCTCTCTGTGAGTTTGTTGATTGTTTCTTCTGCTTGCTGTAGTCTGCTGTTCAACTCCTCTATTGAATTTTTCAGTTTAGTTATTGTATTCTTCATCTTCAAGATTTGTTTTTTTTTTCTAATTTTCTGTCTGTTGAAATTCTCACATTGTTCATGAATTGTTCTCCTGAGCTCATTGAGCATTTTCATGATGGTGTTTTAAATTATCTCTCAGGTAATTTATATATCTCTATTTCATTAGGATTGGTATTGAGAGTTTATCTTGTTTTTGTTTTTGTTTTGAGATGGAGTCTCACTCTATCACCCAGGCTGGAGTGCAGTGGCATGATCTCGGATCACTGCAAGTTCTGCCTCCTGGGTTAAAGCGATTCTCTTGCCTCAGCCTCCCGAGTAGCTGGGATGACAGGCACCTGCCACCACACCCAACTAATTTTTGTATTTTTGTTAGAGATGGAGTTTCACCATGTTGGCCAGGATGATCTCGATCTCCTGACCTCATGAACCACCTGCCCTGGTCTCCCAAAGTGCTGGGATTACAGGTGTAAGCCACTGCGCCCAGCCTGTCTTCTTTCTTTATTTGAATTGTGTTTGCTTATTTCTTTATTTTCCTTGACTCTTTGTGTAGCTAGCTATGCATTAGAAAAAAAGGTACTACCTCTTCTAGTTTTTGTGGATTGGCCTCATATAGAAGAAAACTTCCACCATTCAATATGACTAGAGTTCTGTGGACCTCTCATACCTTTGTGCTAATTTAAACTGTCATCTTGGTTCTTGATGGCCCCTAATATGTCTAGAGCATTATCAGGTCCTGACAGCACTCTGAGAGAGGTGAGGCAGAAGCCAATCCCTCAGGTAGCCCTTCAAAGTTGGGATGTTGGATGTGTGATACAACTCTTTCCCTCCTCAGGGAGAAGGGGGAAGCTAAGGTTTTATATCTACTCACTCTGCTGTAGGCTGTGATGAGGAGCTGTGGCGAGTATTTGCATGCTAGTTCAAACCACTTTTTTATTCTTGGTGGCCCCCAGGAGTCTAGAATATGCCAGATCATGTTAGCACTCTGAGATGAGTGATATAGATACTAGTCCCTTGGGCAGCACCTGGGAGGGATGGAAAGTTGGATGTATCTTCCTCAAGGAAAACCTAGGAACTGAGAGTTTCGTCTCAAGCATATGGCTCTGTGCCAGGAGTGGAGATTATGATGGGAGGGTGTCTCCTGCTAGTTTCAGTGTGGCTAGTTTCACATTCTCCCAATGTGCAGGAGCTTCTCAACTAGTTTGTTTGTTTCTCACAAAGGGAATTGATCTGTGTATTGCTGTTGAATCAGTATATCTGTGGATGAAAGGAGAGTCCAGGACTTCCTATTCTATCATTTCACTGACATCATTCTTGTTTCCTTCTTTTTGACCCTCTTCCCATTTTCCATCTGTCTTTATCCATTCTCGCTTTTATATTCCATTAGTCTTTGTTTTGCTGTCCCACATGCCCCTGCTTCTCTCTGTCTTGTGTCTTTGCTTCTCTATCCCATTTAGCTGTTCTTCCTTCCTCCATTTCTTTTATATGTCAGTCCATCTATCTTTCCTTCTAAGAATACATATATCTATCCTTTGCCACTGTCTCTATAGACTTTATTCCATCTTTCCTCTTTTCTGCTCTCTCTTCAGCCTTCTCTGTCATTCCTTCTGTTTATTCAAAGTGAAGCTGCTGCTTTCTGTCAGCCCTTCTTTTCCTTCATCTAGTCTTAAGACTACTACATATGTGCTGATGATTCCCAGTTTTATATCTCAAATTCAGCCCTCTACCATGAACTCCAGACTTAGGCATCTCATTTCCTTTGCTATATTAGCGCTTGAATTTCTATTCAGATTCCCACTCTCTTATCATTTTCACCATTACCACTTTTATCGATGTCATCATCATCTCTCTTGTAAAGAAGTAGTAACCTCTAAGTGATTTTCCTGTGCCTACCCTTTTTTTGCCTGGTACTTATTTTCTACTCAGCAGCCCAAGTGATCCTTTTAAAGTCAAATTCAGGGCCAGCTGTGGTGGCTCACACCTGTAATCCTAATGCTTTGGGAGGCCAAAGCAGAAGGATTGCTTGAGATCGGGAGTTCGAATCCAGCCTTGGCAACATAGTGAGACCCCATAGCTACAAAAAATTAAAAAGTTAGCCAGGTGTGCTAGTATGTGCCTGTAGTCCCAGCTACTTGGGAGGCTGAGGAGGGAGGATCACTTAAGCCTAGGAATTTGAGGCTGCAGTGAGCTATGATTATGCCACTGCACTTCAGCCTTGGCAACAGAGTGAGACTCTTTCTCTAAAATAAATAAGTAAATTAAATAATTTATAAAAAATACATTTATATTATGTTCCAACTTCTGTTCAAAACCTTTCAATGAGTTCCCAACTCACTCAGAGTAAAGACTGAAGAGTCTACCATAATTAACATGGACACATGTGATTGACTCCCAGTAGAACCTGAACATCATTTTTCCTTTTTTTTTTTTTTTTTGAGTTGGAGTTTCACTCTTGCCTCCCACACTGGAGTGCAGTGGTGTGATCTCAGCTTACTGCAACCTCCACCTCCCAGGTTCAAGTGATTCTTCTGCCTCAGCCTCCCGAGTAGCTGGGATTACAGGTGCGCACCACCATGCCTGGCTAATTTTTGTACTTTAAGTAAAGATGAGATTTCAACATGTTGGCCAGGCTGGTCTCGAACTCCTGACCTCAGGTGATCCTGCCTTGGCCCCCAAAGTGCTGGGATTACCATTTTCTTATTATTCTTTCCCCTTAACTATTTGATGTCCAAGCATATTGGCCTATTTTTTGTTCCTCAAACAGGCACGAGGTCCCATGTGTCTGGGCCTTTATTCCCTCTGTGATGTTCTGTTTTCTCAGCTATCTGTATAGGTCATTTACCTGCTTAGGTGTCTTTCTGCTCACATGTCATCTTCGTTCATTAAAACTATATATATTTATTGAATGTAGTGAATAAAAGAGGCAAAAACCTTACTTTCATGGAGTTTACATCTGAGTGGGGGTGGGATACAGGTCATTAACAAGTAAATAGAATATATAGTATCTTAAAGAGAAAAACGTAGCAAGGAAGGGGGCTCAGGAATGCTAGGGGCCAGAAGTGGGGAGAGGTCTATTTTAGATAGAGTGGTCAGAGAGAGCCTCACTTCAGAGATGACCTTTGAGCAACTACCTAAAGAAAGAGAGGAATTGAACCCGTGGATGTATGAGGGAAATGTATTCTGGATGGAAAGAACATCCTGTGCAAAGGTACTGAAGTAGGAGCATTTCTGGCGTGCTCACAGGATGCCAAGGAAGATGTGTGGTTAGAACAGAGTGAGTGACAGGGAGAGTAGTAAGAAAGATGGAGTCATAGTGTATTGGTTGCCCTGGTTCATTCTGTAGGACCTAGAAGGCCATTTTAAGGACTTAAAAAACAAAACAAACAAAAAACAACAACTTTGAATGGGCTGGGAAGTCATTGCAGTTGGAGACTTTGTTCATAGAGATGACATGACCACTGGGCATCTGGGTGAACACTGGACTGGATGGCAGTGAGGACAAGTATGGAAGCAGTGAGTCAGTTAGAAGACCAGTGGAATCATCTAGGTCAGAAATGATAAAGAATTGAACCTGAGTTGTAGAGGTAAAGGCAGTCAGAAGTAATCAGATGTATTTTGAATCTGGTGTGTTCAAGTATAGAAGTAATCTGGATGTATTTTGAACATAGAGCTGTTAAGATTTGCCATAGTTTTAGATGTGGACTATGAAAGAAAGAGAGGTCAAGGATGATATGGTAGTGTTTGCCAGTATCCAATTCACCTTTCTTACCTGGGCTATGCAATATTTCAATTCTCAGCTCTCTTTGCAGTCTGGCAAAGCTGTGTAACTAGTTCTGGCCCATGAATTGTGTGAGGCAGTACTTGGCAAAGGCAATGTAAAGCCCCTGTATGTTTCCCAGTTCTTCCCCTGCTGTGGAGGAGGCTTTGTGTTGAAATTATAGAACCACAAGGTCATAATAGCTGGGATGGTAAAGTCACCATTAGAAGATAACTAGCCGGAGCTGCAGTGAACTCAGCATGAGCAAGATGAAAACTTTTCTTTTGTCAAGCCACTGATTTGGGAGGTTGTTTGTTACTGCAGCATAACCCTGTTCTATTCTGACCAAACAGGTGAGACTTTGCCCTGATTAACTTGAAGGATGGAATTAAATGAGATTGGAAGACTGTGGGAGGAGATGGTCTGAGGCAATCTTCAAACGGAGGTGTTTAATAACTAGAAGGATATGAATAAATCCTTCTGTGACTACTTTACATAAAATTATACTCCCCAATATCCTTCTACTCTATTTTAGTTTTCTCCATAAACATTATCAGCACTGAAATACTGTATGGTTCAAGGAGCTTAGAATTTGGAGCCAAGCTGACTGGGTTTAAAATCAAGGCTTTGCCACTTCATTATTCATGTGTCCTTGGGAAAATTACTTAACCTTTATGTTTAAGTTTCCTCATTTGAAATGGAAGAAGTACCTATATCAAAGGGTTATTGAGTATAAACATTTAAAGTACTTAGAGCAGTGTCTTATATACACTTTCTAAATGTTTGCAGCTGTAATCATCATTATCATCATAATTATCATCTAACATCCAAACCTCATGATAGCAGGCACTTAATTTTGTTCTCTGCTTTATTCCCAGGAACCACAACAATGTCTGACACATAATAGGCTCTTAAAAATTGTTAATAGATACATTACTGGATAGATTGCATAAGTGACTAAATTTTTGCAGTAATGTCAGTTTGAGAAAGATCTTGACCGTTGGCCAACCTTCAAACAGACCTGAATAGTTACATGTGCTAGGTCATAGATAAAAAAAATTTGGAATAATTTTTCAGCATTATTAATATCTTTTTGAAGGACAGAAATTTGAAATAGGGCTGTTAGACTACAGAAAAGCTTTATTCATAGATCTGGGATTTGGACACATGTTAGGCAGATGTTATTTTAGTTGTATGTAGATCTTTTAAATCCTAGAAGTATATCTTATACTTTATTTGGCCTAACCTGGTAGAGTCACAATGCAGTGGTTTCTAAAATTAGACAAGAACTAATACAATTTCTAGACTATAAATAGTTCTGTGTGATTTTTGAGATCAGAGAGGCATAAGTTACAAGGATTATATTAGTCTAATTGATGCCAGAAATTAAGTTATTTTAATCCTTTGAAATGCTTATTTGTGTATTTATTTTTTTCTGTATCGATAGTACTTATTTGCCTGTCATCTATACGTAATCATGGTTTTGCTTCTTCCTTTCCCATCCTTATACCTTTTATTTCTTCTTCTTCCATTATAGGTTGAGTATCCTTTGTCCATAATGCCTGGGACCAGAAGTGTTTTGGATTTCAGATTTTTCCCCATATTTCTGAATATTGACATTATATTTACCAGTTCAGCAACCTAACTCATTGAGCATTTCCTTTGGATGTCATGTTACCAGACATGGGCTTCTGATTCAGACCTTAAGAGAGGGTTCTTGGAACTCACTTAAGAAAGAATTTGAAGCAAGTCCACAGAGTAACATGAAAGCGAGTTTGTTAGACAAGTAGAGAAACAAAAAATGGCTGCTCCATAAACAGAGCAGCAGCATGGGTTTCTTGACTGAGTATACTTATGGTTATTTCTTGATTATATGCTAAACAAGAGGTGGCTTATTCATGAGTTTTCTGGAAAAGGGGTGGAGAGTTGCCAGAAGTGAAGATTTCTCTTCTTTTTAGACCATATAGGGTAACTTCTGGATGTTATCTTGGCGTTTGTAAACTGTCGTGGCGTTAGTGGGAGTGTCCTGACATGCTAATGCATTGTAATTAGCGTAGAATGTGTAATGAGGATGACCAGAGGTCTCCATCTTGGTTTGGTGGGTTTTGGCTAGCTTCTTTACTGCATTCTGTTTTATCAGCAGGGTCTTTGTGACCTGTATCTTGCGATACCAGTCCTGCCGACCTCCTGTCTCACCCAGTGACTAAGAATACCTAACTTCCTGGAAGTACAGCTCAGCAGGTCTCAGCCTTGTTTTACCAAGGCCCTATTTAAGATGGAGTCACTCCAGTTCAAATGCCTCTGACAGTGTCAGCACTCAGAATGTGTTGGATTTTGAAGCATTTCATATTTGAGATGCTCAACCTGCACTACATCAGTTAGGCCTACCAGATTGAGTAGAAAGCAGTGGTAGCAGGCATCTTTGTCTTCTTTCCAATCTTAAAGGAAGTGCTTTCAACATTTCACACTTACATATGAGGTTTTCCCTGAGTATTTTTACAGGTACCCTTTTTCAGATTAGGGATGTTACTTGCTAGTGCTGGTTTATTGAAGCTAAAGGGAATTGAGATTTTGTTGCTACTCTTTATACATTTCGTCAATTGGTTATATAGTTTTTCTTCTTTATTGTATGAATGAGATGAATTACAGTAACCTATTTGTAAATATTACATGATTTAACTTTCTGAGGATAAGCCCAACTTGATCATGATATATAATATGTTTTGTATATTGCAGGATTTGGTTTGCTGTTATAATATGCTCATGAGTGAAATTAGTGTGTAATTTTTCTTTTATACTATCTTTGTCTGGTTTTGGTGTCACGGTAAATGTAACCTCGTAAAATAAGTTGAATATTCCTTTTCTGTCTATCCTCTTTATGAAATTAGAATCCTTTTTAAAATTAGAGTTATCTATTCCTTGAATATTTGGTAGAATTCATCTGTGAAATTAACTGACTCTCGTGTTTTTCTTGTAAGATTTTAAACTATGGTTAAAATGTATTTGGTGACTTAGAACTATTCCTGTTCTTTCATTACTCTTGAGTCCATTTTGGTAAGTTTTAAATTCCTTGAGTCAGTTTTAGCAAGGAATTTATTTCATCTAAGTTTTCAAATTTGCTTGCATAAAATTGTTTATTTCTGTTTAATCCCTACAGTATCTGAGATTATGTGCCCACTTTTTAAAAAATTCTTAACATTTCTTACTCTTCCCTCTCCTGTTTTTTTCTTAATTATTCTTGTCAGACATTTATATTATTGTCCCTTTATATAATTCATTTTGGCTTTGCTGTTTCTCATATGAATTTGTGTTCTTTTTTCACTAATTTCTGTTCTGTATCATTTTCTTCTTTTTACTTTTTAAAGATTTATTCTGTTTTTCTTCATTTCAAGTCTTCAAGTATTTTCTAATTTCAAAACATATGAATGATGCCAATTTAAAATTGATCCTGCTCTGTCACGCAGGTTAGAGTGCAGGGATGTGATCATGGCCTACTGTAGCCTTGACTGCTTGGGCTTGAGCGATCGTCCCACCTTTGCTTCCCGAGTAGTTCAGATTACAGGTGCATGCCATCACGCCCTACTAGTTTAGTCAGGGTTTCTCCATGTTGCCTAGGCTGGTCTAGAACTCCTGGGCTCTGGGATTACAGGCGTGAGCCACCATGCCTGGCCTGAAGTCTGAGTTTTAAAGTTGAGAATACAGAGAGGATTTGTGCCGTATGTGTGTGTGCGCGCGCGTGTGTGTATGTGTGCCTGTAACAGTTATCTCAGGGCACAACAAGCCTGTGACCACTTTAAACGCATTGTCAGGCTTGAGGTGTTTGGGACCACATACATTCCATGAATTTGCGTTGAGGTGATTCATTCTTGAAGGATTTTTTTAATAAAATTTTTTTGAATAATTTTAGATTTGTAGAAAATATGCAAAGATAATACACAGAGTTTCTGTATGCTGTATATCCTGTTTCCTGTAATACTAACATTTCCATTTCCATGGTGCTTTTATTAAATCTAAGAAACCATAGTACTGGCCAGGCGTGGTGGCTCACGCCTGTAATCCCAGCGCTTTGGGAGGCCGAGGTAGGTGGATCACCTGAGGTCAGGAGTTCCAGACCAGCCTGGCCAACATGGCAAAAACCCGTCTCTACTAAAAGTACAGAATTAGCCAGGCGTGCTCGCACATGCCTGTAGTCCCAGCTACTTGGGAAGCTGAGGCAGGAGAATCGCTTGAACCTGGGAGGCGGAGGTTGCAATGAGCCAAGATCGCGCCACTGCACTCTAGCCTGGGCAACAAGAGCAAAACTCCGTCTCAAAAAAAAAAAAAGAAAAAAAAGAAAAGACTCCAGACTTTATTCAGATTTCCACTAAGTTTTTCTTTTCCACAGTCCCATCTAGAATACCACACTGCATCTAGTCATATGTCTCCTTTGTCTCCTCTGTAACAGTTTCTCAGGCTTTCTCTATTTGTTATGACCTCTGTGGTTTTGGGTACTGGTCAAATGTTTTTGTAGAACGACCCTCAATTTGGGTTTCTCTGATTTTTTTTGTAATTAAACTAGGGGTTTGTGGGAAAATACCACAGAGGTGAAATTGTTTTCTCATCACATCAAGTCAGAGTGAACATAATATCAACATGATTGACCTAGTGATGTTGACTCTGATTGTGTGGTTAAGGTAGTACTTGCCAGTATTCACTACTGTAAAGTTACTGTTTTTTCCTTTCCATTCAGGGAGAGATTTTATTTTCTTTCAACCCAAACTGGCTAGAGACGGATAAGTTTCCTTGTAGTCTTCATCTGTGACTTAAGATTTATATCTTTCAGAGCAGTCTGGGTATAATAAGCAAAAAAAAAAAGGGTTGGTGTCTTATTTACTAAAGCTTTTGGAAGCCCGCTTTATATTGAATCTATTATTAGCTTCCTTTCTGTGGGCCTTGGGCTTTGTCTTCTGTCCTCTTCAACCCAGATGAAGCTCCGAGTTCCGAGCGCTCTGCAGAGATCCCCAGGGCTAAAACTGACTTTAGCTCCCTGTGACCTATTATGCCTTCTTGCTTTTTGGACAACCCAGTGAATTATTTTAAGAACTTTTCTTTTGTTGTTGTTGTTTCTCAGTTTGTTATTTCTGTTAGGGTGTCTTAATCCGGTGTACTGTCAACAACAGAAGTTGATAACAGGTTTGTTTTGACATTGATTTGAATATATTTTAAATGTTAAAGCTTGTGTTGGAGAGAATATACATCCTTAGTATAGAAAGCATAATACTTACAGTCCTTCCCCAGGTACCCCCAACCCCCAGCTCTTTTTGAATTTCTGTGATTTAAGAATACATACTATTTTTTCTGCTTTGGTTGCCCATTTCTGCTTTATCACCTTAAGCAACACCTATTAATTCTAAACTCTACTCAAATCTTTTCTTCTTTGTGCCTTCCCCTGCCCCCTTCCCCACCACCGCATAGTTAAGTTTCTTCTGGGCTGCCATAATACATTCTTCATAATAAAATTTACCACATGGCACATAATATCAATGCTTAGATATTATGGTAGATATCATTACTGTACACTGCTATTCAGTGTCCCTTCCTGCAAGAAAATTATGCTTTCCTACCTTTTCAAAGACTAACTTAGCCATGAGACCTGTTTTGATTGATTTGTTACCATGGTATATCCTAAATTCTTCTTAATTGATACACACACCTATTCCTCAGCTTGAGGACAAAAACTGTATTCTAGTCATTGTTATGTTCTTAAAGCTGTCAAATTAATTTTCCTAAAACATCTTAGATTATTACATATTCTGTAGGAAAGTTGCATTATGTAGTACAAAGAGCACTGTGGTTTGGAGTCAGAGACATCCAGATTAAATTTTCTGCTTCATTGTTTACCTGGGTTTGTTGGTGAGTTTCAGATACCATCATTTTAAAAATGAGATACCTTGTAAAGTTGTTGGGAATATAATATATGTAAAGTATCCAGCACAATAGACATTCAGAGAATATTCTTTCCCATTCATGTTCCTTCTTCATTGACTATTGAATCAAGCCTTTAAAATCACTTTCTTCTACTTTCATTAATTTAGTCATTAGATATTTATTGAACTCCTGCTATATGTCAGGAATTGGACAGTGGGAAGTGGTGAACAAGGCCTAGTTGCAGGCTACAGTCCAGTGGCCTTTAATTCTCCTTCCTTATCTCCAGCTATTGTATTGATACTTCAGGGTCACTGCCTACCATCACCACCACATCCTTGAAATTTTTGCCGAAGCTGCTCCCCGTATCAAAACAGGGAAAGAAAAATCCAGAAATGATTTCTCCCACCTGATTTTTCAGAGCACATTAGTGATATCTATTTGTATTTTATATGTTGTATTCTACCATAGCCAGTTCTGTAGTGTTTATGTACATAATATACATATTCAGGTTCCTTTTTTAGGTTTTAAGCTCTGTGAGTATTGGAACCTCATTTATCTTTGTATGACTCATAAATCAGTGATTGAAATTATAGAAGTAATTAACAGTATCACTCCTTCAAAGGCGTTTTAGAAATTTTGTAGAGGAATTTTTGTTTGTCATAATTTTTTTTTTTTTTTTTTTTTTTTTTTTGAGGCAAGACCTCACTCTTGTCGCCCAGGCTGGAGTACAGTGTGCAGTGGCATGATCACAGCCAGCTCAGTGCAGCCTCAACCTCCCAGGCTCAATTGATCCTCCTGCCTGAGCCCACCCCAAATAGCTAGGACTACAGGCATGCGCCACCATGCCTGGCTAGTTTTTTTTTTGTATTTTTTGTAGAGATGAGGGCTCCCTATGTTGCTCAGGCTGGTCTCGAACTCCTGTGCTCAAGTGATCCACCCACCTTGGCCTCCCAAAAGTGCTGGGGTTACAGGCATGAGCCACTGTGCCCAGCCGTTTGTCACAATGATTGGAAGGTGCTAGTGGAATTAGTAAGGAGAGGCCAAGAATGGAAGATTTCTTTCAGTACTCACAGTAATCCCTCAAAATAAATAGTTGTCTCTAGATGCCATAATGTGCATGCATGTAGTTCCAGCTATTCAGGAACTGAGATGGGAGGATCACTTGATTCCAGGAATTTGAGACCAGCCCGAGCAACATAATGAGACCCTATCTCTAAAATAAATAAGTAAATAAAATAGTTTTTCTGAGTTCCACGTAAATATCAAATGTTCTTCCAGATGTTTAATGTAGGTGAAAAACTTATTGATAATGTTCTGAACCTAGAGCCTAAGTCTTTATGTATAAACAGTAGGGTTTTTAAAATACAATTTTAACATATACTGAGTTTTCCTGGAATGCATTTATCACCTATATAAATAAAGGAAATATTGTACTTTGCTTTTTTTCTGAACTTTACTGTCTTGGTCAATATTTAAGAAAATTGCATCACCAAAGACAGTATCACTCATGGTGTATGGTGTTTGAGTCACCAGTAACACAACTGTATTAGTCTGTTTTGTAGCTGTTAAATTTAAAATGATTCTGTATGTAGGTGTGGACATTGAGTTTTAATTCATTGTCTCCTTATATTGTGCCCATGTATTTACCTCTAGAAGTACATGTTATTTCTTTTTAAAATATAAATGACTTTCCTTTAATTTCTCCTGTATATTTCAATTAGAGCATTATATTAATGCTTTAAAATTGTGTGTATGGATATGTTATATTATCTAGGTCTTTTATTTCAGGATTTAAAAGAGGACATTGCAAAATATTAGTTATAAAAAGTGATACGGGTCTACTGGTTTATGGCTTTTAGAGTCTGGCAAATGCAAAATTTGCTTTTAAAAGATATATTTCATCTTTATTGAACATTAAACTCTATGTTCAGGGAAAGTGTGTATCACAAATATCCAGACAATTTAAATAGAATTAAGTTAGATGAAAGCACTAAAAATTTGTTACAAACCAGAGAAAAGAGCATATGTAAACTTTATTAAATTTACACAGACACAAATTGTTATATTTTTAAAATCTCTAATAAAGTATAACAGACTGGTTAATGACTGAGAATCTCCATTTTTTTCTTTGTGATAGTGTATACAGAACTTTAATTTTTTCTACATTTAACTCTTGTTTTATGTGGATAATAAGGTTATTCTTCTTGTAGTTTTAGTGATTTTAGTTTATATTCTTTGCATCAGTTCTTCGGGGTCAGCAATGAATTGTTCTTGTTTAGATATTTTTGTTGCTGAGTGTGTAAGATATATTTTACAAACTAGCATACAGAACCACATGGCTTTACTCTGGTGTGATACATGTTAGTTCTTAATGCCTTGTTTTCAGCAGCAATAGGATTATGTTGTATCTTACCATTGCCTTTTTTGGACTATTTCATAGACAGAACTAGAAATTCTAGTTATATAAAGCTGTTCTAGCACAGACTGGAAAGTAGGTCATTGTGACGGAGTATACTAAACCGTCCACTGGTTGCTATAGCAATGACCTACTTTAGGAAAATATTTCTGTTGATTCATGCTGAAGTCATCTTTTGGAAGTGGTATAAGGAAGCTTACTGCATATAATTTTTAAAATAATAGCAATAGATAGTGATCTCCGGAGGAAAAAAAATCCTTAAAATGTTTAAAGTGAAGAAATGTATTTTGTCACCTAGTATCTCTTCAATTTATTTTAAAGTGGTGCGTTCAGTATTGTAATTAAATAATATGAGGACTGTGCTTCTATGTAGGCAGTGCAGTTATATGAAGGGATGTAATGTGAGTTTTACTATCATTTGGGCTATTTAAAAAGCAATCTGTTGTATGTAGTTAATAGCATTATTAACTGAGCCTTCAAATGTGTGTAGCTCCAGAAAATAATATATATGCCAAATTGGAGAAGGTATGAAAGTATGTTCCTATTAAGATGATGTCATATGTATTTTCAGTGGAATATATTAAAAATAAATCATTCATTCAATATTGAGCGTCCCAGAGCACATGCATTTCTATTACATTAAGGTTGAACTTGGTGTGTTCCTTGGAACACACTGAATCTGAACTCTGACAGATCTAATCCTTTGTCCAGTTAAGGTTAGAGGATTGAGCATTAGATTTTGTATAGTTTTGAAGTAACATTATTCATTCAGCATTAAAAAGAAATCACACCCATCACTGAGTTGATACTTTGAACCTGGGCTGTTGGAGGTATTATCAAGGAAAAATTGTATGCTTAGAGATTAGTTGAATCTTAATTGCATTGTACTTTGTTTTATAATATTCATAGTCACATTGACCTTGCTACTGGGAAAGGTTTCCTTGAAATCGTAGTTCAAAGTCACATTCAGATGAAGTTATGAGTTCAAAGTAATTCTATATACAGGTATAGGCATCCAGCTAATTCATGTTTTCTTTTGTCATGCCCAAGTATTTACACATAGAAATGCATGGGCTGTTTTTTAAAAAAAAAAAACAAAACAAAACAGGAATTATTCTCAAGGGAAAATAACAACTTCTGTTTGATACATATCTACCATGTACTAGAGACTCTACTAGATGATTTTATGAGGCTTCTAATCCTTTCAACAGTTATACAAGACATCCCTACTACGTCATTTAGTCCTGTTTCTAATCTTTTCAACAAATTATACAATGCATGTAATGAGATTTATTTGCCAAATATAAAAGCCAAAATATAGGTTAAGAAAATTGTAGTTAGAGCCAGGCCTGATGGCTCATGCCTGTAATCCCAGCACTCGGGGAGGCTGAGGCAGGTGGATCACCTGAGGTCAGGAGTTCAAGACCAGCCTGCCCAACATGGTGAAACCCCATCTCTACTAAAAAAACAAAAATAATTAGCCAGGTGTGGTGGCATACTGCTGTAATCCCAGCCACTTGGGAGGCTGAGGCACAAGAATTGCCTGAACCTGGGAGGTGGAGGCAGTGAGCTGAGACTGTGCCACTGCACTCCAACCTGGGCAACAGAACAAGACCCTGTCTCAGAAAGAGAGAAGGGGAGAGACTGACTTATTTTGAAATCCATCAGGAGGAGGTTTTATTTTATTTATAGATAGATAGATAGATAAAATGAGGTAAATTTTTTTCATCCTCTGAAGGACATAATGTACCTCAGAGGTTCAGAAGATGTAGAAGTGACTTTCAGCTGGAAGATTTAAGGTTAATGGGATATGAACTTAAAGGGATGGGAATTGGGAAAGGTATTCCAAGCCAAGGAAAGGGCCTGGAGCACATTCCAGGAGATTGAATGTGTGGTGAAAGAGAAGTTTGATTTGGTGTGAGAGAAAGGGGTGTGAGGTAGGAAATCAGCCTGGAACCCTAGGTTAGTAGCCAAGCAAAATAATTTGTTGTGTATTGTATAGGGAATGAGTCACTGAAAACTTTTGTATAGGAAGGTGTGCCTCATGAAGATTTAGAATTGCATATAAAATGAATTAGAATGGAGAGAGATTGTTAGTAGGCAGATCTATTTTAAGGCATTGCAGTAAATACAAGCAAGAGATAATATGAACTAGAATTATTGTAGCAAAAATAGAAGTGAAAAGGAAGGAGAACACTAAAAAGTAATAGATAATATATAATTGTACTTACTGTGGTCAGGCACTATTCTAAGAGCTTCACATAGTTAATTTACTTAATTCTCACGAGCAATGCTATGAGACAGGTCCTATTACTGTCCCAGTTTTACAGATGAGGAGACTAGATAGGACTTTTCAGGATTGATTTAAGGATAGTAATTTGTTGATAGACTTGTTAAATTATAGGACATCTGTGCAATGGAGTACTATGAAACTATGAAAATTGGTGCTGTAGAAGCATGTCCATTGCCTCGAAAAGATAATTCACCATGTATTAAACCAGAAACATATGTAGCGTATCTCGCCTTTCTTCTACTTTGAAGAAATGTATGCTAATTATCAATTTTTAACTTTTTTATGAAGTTAAAAAGATGTGTTTGTTTCTCTCTTTCTCACCCCTATCTCAAACCCCCACTTCCTAAGGGGGAGATATGATTAGTAGCTTGGTAAGTATTTTTCCAATTATTTTCTTGTGCACATATAAACAAAAGTAGATAAATGCAATGTAAATTTTATTTTATGAAAGTAATATATGCAAGTAGTTTTAAAAGCCTTATAACAAAGAATAGCATCATAGTGTGTTATACTTTAGCCTTCTCTTTTGCTTTTCTTCTCGGATCTTTTCTACTTAAAATATTTGATTACAGAGTACCTATATTATTTTTTAAGTTCTTCTGTTTTTTTAAATCTATGTAACTTTTATGTGAAATGAGAGATGCAAATTGTATTTGTGGAAGAAGAACACCATACTTCAATACAGCTTTTAGTCCTTTGTTTCATGAAGTACCAAAACAAAATTAATTCTTAGGTTTCAAAACTTTTCCCATTGCAACACATTACTTTAGTCCATATCATTCTGTGCATTTGTTTGGTTCATATAATGTTTGTTAAGGCCAGGCCTGTGATGGTTCATGCCTGTAATCCCAGCCCTTCAGGAGGCTGAGGTGGGAGGATGACTTGAGGCCAGGAGTTCGAGACCAGCCTGGGCAATGTGGGGAGACCGCCCCCCCACCTCTACAAAAACTACAAAAATTAGCTGGGCATGGTGGCATATGTCTGTGGTCCCAGTTGCTCTAGAGGCTTAGGTGGGAGAAGTCAAGGCTGCAGTGAGCCATGATTGCACCACTGCATTCCAACCTTAGCAACAGAGCACAATCCTGTCTCCAAAAAAAAAAAAAAAAGTTTATTAAAAGCATTAAGAATGCTTATTCAGCCTATTAAGAAAGGGAAAGGTTATTAATTAATTATTAATCGTACTTAATTCTTCATTTTGTGAATTAATCATGTCCTTTGGGTTTATTTCTTTTCCCATCTTACTGTCATTGAACTCTTGTACCACATAGAATCGTTTGACCAAAAAGTTGAATATGGAGAACTCTTGCTGTTCTCAGTTCTTCCTTATTTCTGGTGGGGAAGATTTTGAAACTAATGGTGCAACAGAGATTAGGGGATTATTATTGCCTTAGATTACCCCTCCAGGACATTTAAGTTTTGTGCTGTTTCAATTTAAGAAAACTTAAAATTGCTAGTTCTTTCAACTTCTTAATTTTTGATCTGTGTAAAAACTTTTTGATCTTTGTTCTGTCTAGTAACTCTTCTTGCCAAGCAAATACATAAAATTAGATGCTTCCGAATAAACGTTTGTTACCAGACATGATAAATTATTCATAGTTGGAGATAATTTTATTAAACTCCGATGCTTTTATATCACTATCCATCTAACAACAACAGTCTTCTCCCCTGAAGTATTTGTACATTGGTAGTGGTGGGTTAAGGTGGGGATCAGGTGTTAGGGAGGTGACTGCAAACCAAGGCAGAAAAGGGATGTGATAAAATATAAATGTGGGGATAGAAAGGATTGCTTCCTACTTGGAAACTCATGAGACTTCTTAAGGTGTAATGGTGGGATGTCTTTAACATCCTCATAAAAATATAGCACTGTGACTCTTCAAGCTGTGCTCCTAAAGAGGAAGATGGTGCTCCTAAAGAGGAAGAAGTGTCAGACCTGATTAGTGTATTTATGTCACTAATAACTACAGTTGTAAAAAATCAACAAGACTTATTTGGTGAAACAATGGGATCGGAATCAATAAAGAGAACAAAATGATCTAGACCAAGCAACTTTTTAGAACAATCTGTCCAGTAGAACTTTCTGCAATGATGGAAATGTTCTGTAGCTATACTGTTGAGTATGGTAGCCACCAGCGATACATGTGGCTGTTGAGGACTTAAAATGCAGCAAGTGTGACTAAGGAACTGATTTTTAAATTTAACTAACTTAAATTTAAATGGCTACATGTGGCTTTTGGTTACCATATTAGATAGTGCACTTATAGAATATGCATTTCCCTGCTTCTTAATCACTCCTCTTCACAAGTAAGACATAATCACTATTCTGAAAGACCATGTGGCCTGTGGAAAAGACAGACAAATACTTAACCTTAAGATCAAGAACATAAAAGAAGCAAAATAGGAAATAAGATATGTCCAGCTGAAAAGAACAGAATCTAGATGAAAATTAACATGAGTCAAATAATAAGATTGGACCTTCCATGGGTGATACCTCTTTTAAATTTGCTCTTGGGGAATATTCCATTTCTTCACAACAGAAGATGCACAGTAAGCAGTCTCCTGGTACTGTCCCAGAATTTTCCTAGATTATCTGTCATGTGTAAGCCTTGTTACTACTTACTTCATTGAAAAAAGCTATAATCTCCACCCCAACTCCATGAAACCTTTTCTTATTTTTAGAAGTTAATCTGGCATTTTCTACACTCAGAGAATTAATAACCACCTAATTTGGCATCTACTTATTATTTCTTTTTTTAATAAATTAGAAACTTGAAAATGGGCATTATGATTTCAATCTCTTGAATGATTACAATATTACAAAAAAGTACTCATATTCTTTTTTTTTTGTCCCCTCAGATTCCTTTTTACCATGATATTCTTATTCACTTGCTTATTCATTACATAGGATGTTTCTGGTTTTTTCCCCCCAGTAGAAGATATTCTAGATTTTTCAAGTTTTTCTTTCTATATGAATAGCCATTTTCATGTAGAAAGTATTTCATCAAGTTTAAATAATGAAACCAATTTCTTTAATTGCTTTGATACTTTATATATTTTTATGTTCACAAATTAAATTTTTGCTAATAGTCACTTTAATGAAAATTAATGATTTTATTCAGTATTTCATTAAAATACTAGGTAATTTGTGCTGTAATTTAAAAATATATATTAGTATGGTTTTTGGAAAAAGTAATTTATGTATCAAGAGGTAATAAGATGATAGGTTGGCATTTCAACTTTTAGAATAACATGATTTTGTAATAATTTATGTCTTCTAAATATATATTTTTAATAATTTAAATAATATTTTCTTCTCTCTAGATTTTTGCTTCAGTGTCTTGAGGATCTTGATGCCAATCTACGAAAATTAAACTCCCGTCTGTTTGTGATTCGTGGACAACCAGCAGATGTGTTTCCCAGGCTTTTCAAGGTAATTTGAAAAATATTTGCATAAAACAATCTTTTCTCGGAGAATATTACATATTTGGTAAATAAGGTTTTTTGGCTAATTTAAGGTGTAGAGAATATAAGTATTTTCAAGTAAAAATTTTGTGGGTTTTTTTTTTCTTTATTTAAGGAAAAAGCTATACGTGGTAAAAAAAATCAGACAGTGGGAAAATAGTTTACAATGAAAAGTTCAATCTTTCTTCTACCTTAAACTGCTAGTTCCCCTCCCAGAAGCAACAACTACTACCAGTTTCTTATGTATCCAATTCCAGTTTCTTGTGTATCCAATTAGAAATATTCTTTGCATAAAAAAGAATTTTTGTGTGTGTGTGCATATTACACACACACACACACACACATCCATGTGTTTGTGTCTGTGTTACTATCCCCTTTGTTAAAAGTTGAAATGAGACACTATACACGCCATTCTCTGCCATGCTTTATTCACATAACCATATGTTTTGGAAGTTGTTCCATCTCATTTCCTCAGTCTTTCAGATGACTTCATAGTATTCCATTTTGTAGATGGCTATAATTTTTTAAACTAGCTTTCTACTGAACATTTAATTATTTTCTCTATAGGCCTTTTGTTAATACAAATGCCAGTGAACATACTTGTCCACGTTCATGAATCTTTGCTCACATGGGCCAGTACATTTGTGAGATAATTCTTAGAAGACTTTCTGGGTCAAAGAGTTGTAACAATGGGACATTTTACCAATAATACAGAATTTTTAGTGCTTTTTTTTTTCTCTTTTTGAGATGGAGTCTCGCTCTTATCGCCCAGGCTAGAGTGCAGTGGTGCGATCTCGGCTCACTGCAACGTCTGCCCCCTGGGTTCAAGTGATTCTTCTGCCTCAGCCTCCTGAGTAGCTGGGATTGCCGGCGCATGCCACCATGCCTGGCTAATTTTGTACTTTTAGTACAGACAGGGTTTCACCATGTTGATCAGGCTGGTCTCAAACTCCTGACCTCAGGTGATCCACCTGCCTTGACCTCCCAAAGTGCTGGAATAACAGATGTGAGCCACCGTGCCTGGCACTGTAGTGCTTTTTAAAAAACTTAGTAGGAGCTTACAAATCTTTTAAAATGTTTAAGATACCTAGTCTTATTTCTTCCCATTTTTCCAAATGAAAAAAATTAGGCCTAGAAAGTAAATGAGTTGCCCAAAATCATACAACTAGCTCATGGAAATGCCCAGACCAGAAACTGAGTTTCCTCATTGCCCTTTTTATATTCATCCCTTCCTGTTTATTACTGTATTAGTCCATTCTCACATTGCAGCAAAGAAATATCTGAGACTGGATAATTTATAAAGAAAAGAGATTTAATTGGCTCACGATTCTGCAAGCTGTACAGGAAGCATAGTGGCCTCTGGGAATGCCTCAGGAAACTTAACAGTCATGGTGGAAGGTGAAGGGGAAGTGAGAACTTCACATGGCCAGCGCAGGAGGAAGAGAGAAGGAGTGGGGAGGTGCCACACTTTAAAAAAAAAAAAGCAGATCTTTCAAGCCCTCACTCACAGTCAGAGCACCAAGGGGGAAAATCTACCCCCATGATCCAATCACCTCACACCAGGCCCCACTTCCAACATTGGGGATTATAATTCAACTTGAGATTTGGGTGAGGACATAGATCCCAAACCATATCAACTACTATTAGACTTCATAAATGTGTATCTGCTTTTTCTTGAAGCATTTGATTCATCAGATTTTGAAATAGCAATGTTTCTATTTGTATCTCTTAATGTAGAAGAGAATAGCTCCTTTCTGTGAATGAGAAGATCAGTCCCCAGTGCTGGGAATCAAATTAACATTACTTAGCCCTTTTTTTTTTTTTTGCTTGTATGAAAGACACATTTAATGTTAGTGAAAATTTACATTCATTAAAGAGTGTTCACAACTGTAATACATCGAGTTAGAATTTAACCTAGGTATTTGGGAGAGTTCTAACAAGAAAGCATATCAGAAGCAATGATAATAATTTATCAGCAACTCATGAGTGTAAGAGTGTGTGTGGATAATTGTTTCAACCCTATCTCTAAATCTGTTTGGTATAAATAAAATGAATCCTAAGTGGAGTTGTCTTTTTTTGTTTGGGGCCAGGGAGACAGAGTTTTGCTCTGTTGCCCCACTTATAGTGCATTGGTGCCATCGTAGCTCATTGCAGCCTCAAACTCCTGGGCTCAAGTGATCCTAGGACTACAGAATTGAATAGCTAAGACTGCAGTTGTATGCCACCATACTTGGCTAATTTTTTTTTTTTTTTTTTTGGTAGTCTTGCTGTGTTGCCCAGGCTAGTCTCAATCTTCTAGCCTCAGGCAATCCTCCCTCAACCTCCTAAAGCGCTGGGATTACTGGCATGAGCCATAGCACCTAGCCCTAGTTGCTTTAAAATAACAAAATTCTTATTTACTTGTTTTGAACCAACGTTTTTCAAACCAGCAAGTGTTCTTTGTTCTGAGATTTCTTCTGTCTAAAATAGCACATTATTGGGCCAAACTATCTTCTGTATTTAAATGATGTCCTATCTTATCAATTTGGCAGAGGGGAATGGGTTTCCACGTGGGCCATAATATATAAATACATGAACATATACATATACATATAGTACTTATTATTTTATTCTGATTTTTTCTTTAGCTGCATATAGTAGTCTGTATAAAATGCCATTTATGAAAACTTCCTTTTAGATTTATTTACCATATCTAGAGCCATAGAGGGACTTAATTCCTTTTTTATTGAATTAATGTTTTGATTTTTACTTTTTGCTTATAGGTTCAACATGCATGTGTTTTTTTAAAAAATAAAAAAATTTTTAAAAAAAGGCTGAAAGGATATACAATTAAAAACATATCATCCCCCACCTTCACCCTAACCATCAGAACCAAGTTTCTCTGAGGGAGAAGTTTCTTCTGTCATTAACTAGCTGAGTCACTTAATTAATGTCTCAGGTCTTAATATGGTTCTAGTACAGCAAGTAGTGGGATTTTTAATAGGTAATTAATCTGGTTTTCCACATTGGAGGTAAGGCTAGTTTAGACCTGGTAACAGTGCCCTTAGTTAATTGGGATAGTTGTGGCAGTGGTTCCAGTACTGATATCTCCCCTAGTATGTATCTTTCTTCTGTGTCATTCACTCAATTTATTCTGTTCATAAGGAGTAGATTCAGGAGTGGGTCAGAACATTTTTATACACACGTAAGTAAACACATATCTAATAAACTATCATCATTTTTTCTGGTGTTTTTTTATTTAGTTTTTTTTCTAAGTTAAACTTTGACTTAATATAGGCTAACAAGGTGACTTTTTCTAGGCCCTGCAGAAACTTCTAATAAGGAGTTTAAATTATTGGTTTTAGAGACTAGGTACATAATTAATATCTAGATTTTTTAAAAAATTCTCATATCTGTTTCTTTTTTTAAATTATTTCTGTTTTTTATTTTTTTTTGAGAGAGTCTCGCTCTGTTGCCCAGGCTGGAGTGCAGTAGTGCTGTCTTGGCTCACTGCAACCTTTGCCTTCCAGGCTCAAGCCCTTCTTGTGCCTCAGCCACCCAAGTAGCTAAGATTATAGACATGCACCACCATACCTTGCTAATTTTTGTATTCTTAGCAGAGAAAGGGTTTCACCAGTTGACCAGGCTGGTCTTAAACTCCTGGCTTCAGGATCCAGGAGTCTCCACCCACCTTGGCCTCCCAAAGTGCTGGGATTACAGGCATGAGCCACTGTGCCTGGCCTCATTATATCTAAGAAACAGAGACACATGGCTAAAGTCTATAGATGGCCACACTGAAGCATTATAAAATGTTTTGTTCAAAATCACAGAATAAAAGAACATATAAAGCCACCATTTTTCAACAGTAAAATTTATATTGTGCTTTTTAAAGTTACTTTGGATCTTGCTTTATTAATTCATGACACATACTTGATAGAATGTATTCAACAGATACTGATTGAGTGCCTGCTATATACAAGGCTGTGTCCGAGGTACTGGAGATACAGTAGTGAAACAAACAAAAAATTTCTATCTTCATGGTGCTTACACTGTAGTGGAAGGAGACAGATAGTAAAGGTGCAATGTCAGGTGGTGATACGTGCTATAGAGAAGAGTAAAATGTGGGATAGTAAATGTCAAGGTGAGGGAAAGTTAGTTACTTTATATGGAATCATAGAAGGCCTCACTGATAAGGTGACATTTGAACAAACATGAAAGGAGTGAGCCATGCATCTGGGGTGTGGTATATCATATCCACAATATTTTGCAGCTCTTTCCTTCAAAAGGTAGCGTTTATTTCCCTACCCCCTTTAACCTGACTTGTCCTTATAACTTGTTTTAACCAAGTGTCAAAGAAGACATTGTGAATTCTAAATCCTAGGCCTTAAGTGACCTTTCAACTTCTACTTTTCCCCTCTTAGGATGCTCCTTCTATCATGTAAGAAAGCCTGGGGTAGAATATCTAACTTTGGGAGGCCACATACAGAGATTGGACCAAACAACAGCCAACATCAAAGTCTGAGATGTGTGAGTTTGACTATCTTAGGCACTCCAGCCCCAGCCAGGCTGCCAGTGAATTACAGCCTCATGAGCAGATCCAAGTGAAACCAATAAAAGAACTATCCAGTTACCTGACAGAATTTTGAGAATTAATAATTCCACTAAGCTAACTGAAACATGGGGAAGGAGCATGGAAGGCAGAGGAAACAGCAGTTAGCAAAGGCCTTGAAGTAGACATGTACATGATTTGTTTAGGGAAAACAAGAAGGCCAGTGTCTAGGGCACAATGAGTGAAAAGAAGAAATGGCGTCAGAGAGGTGGCTGGAAGCCAGATCATAGGGCTCTATAATCATGTTAGGAACTTCAGCCTTTACTCGAACTGAAGTGGATACCATTGGAGAGTTTTGAGTAGAAGAGTGACATGATTTAACTCATGATTTAAAAGAATTTCTCTGACTGTTTGTGGAGAATACACAGGGGGTTGGGAAGTATTGTAGAGGAAGAAGCAGAAAGATCAGTTAGGAAGCCATGGCAGTTACTTAGGAATAAGATGATGATGACCAGGACCAGGGTAGCTATAGAGGTGTTGAGAAGTAGTAGGGTTTTGGATATATTTTTTAAATAGAGGCTATAAGGTTTGCCTATATGTGATATGTGAGAGTCAAGGATGACTCTAGGTTTTTAGCCTGGACACAGGATAGGATGGATTCCCATTTAATGGAGTAACAAAGACTATGGAGGAACAAGTTTAAGGGAAAAATAAGGAGTTCATTTTATAAATTTTTAGTTTGGGATGGCTTTTAAGCATCTTAGTGTACATGTTGAGAAGGCATTCAAGTCTAGTGCTCAGGGAGAAGTCTGGACTAAATTTAGGACTCTTCAGTATATAAATAGTAGTTTAGACCCTAAGACTAGAGTTATGAAACAGAAGGAAAGGATGATGGATGGATGGATGGAAATTTTTAGAGTTTTACTTCTTTGTATTTGGATTATTTTGTGAGGTAGCTTAACATTTTTATGTAATTATACTGTTTAATTTACTGTCAATTTAAAAATAAATGCCTTCTCCTAGGACATATGTGATTTACAACTTTTAGTTTTACTATCAAATTTTACATTTCTTAATTATTTTCACAGTACATTAATTATGACTTCAGAACTTTTTTTAATTGTTTGGGAATGCTATTTCTTTTGTTTTGTTTTGTTTTTGTTTTTGTTTTTTGAAACCAAGTCTCACTTTGTCACCCAGGCTAGAATGCAGTGGCACAATCTCAGCTCACTACAACCTCCACCTCCTGGGTTCAAGTGATTCTCATGCCTCAGCCTCCTGAGTAACTGGGACTACAGGAGTGTGCCACCATGCCCAGCTAATTTTTGTATTTTTAGTAGAGATGAGGTTTCACCATGTTGGCCAGGCTGGTCTCGAACTCCTGACCTTAAGTGGTCTGCCTGCTTTGGCCTCCCAAAGTGCTGAGATTACAGGTGTGAGCCACCACGCCAAGCCAAGAACTTTATATTCGTTTAGTTGTTCATGTTATCCTTTCTGATTAACAAGTAATTGTAATACACAAAAATAGATACAAATATTAGTGCTTAAAATTGCCAAGTGCTTGAGCCTAGGAGTTTGAGAGCAGCCTGGGCAACATAGTGAGACTCTGTCTCTACAGAAAATTTTAAAAATCAGCTGGGCATGGTGGCATACACCTGTACTCCCAGCTACTCCAGTGGCTGAGGTAGGAGAATCACTTGAGCCTGCAAAGTTGAGACTGCAATGAGCCAAGATCATGCCACTCTAATCCAGCCTGGATGACAGAGCAAGACCGTCTCTCAAAAAAAAATTGCAAAGTGAATATCCAATTACTCAAATGAAAATATGTTGGTGCTATTTGCAGTCTTACTGTTAAATCCAGGTATTGAAATTTACAGGTAACTACGTGTTGCTTAAAATAAAAACCTGCTCTTACAAGGAGATAAGCCTGGACAACATGCTGAGACCCCATTTCTACCAAAATTTTTAAAAATTAGCTGGGTGTGGTGGTGCATGCCTGTGGTCCTGGCTACTCAGGAGGCTGAGGTGGGAGGATCACTTCAACCCAGGAGGTTAATGCTGCAGTGAGCCATATTCATGCCACTGCACTCCAGCCTGGGCAACAGAGCGAGACCCTGTCTCAAAACAAAAAGAAGAGTAGCTAGGGACTTCCACCTCTGGTTAAGATGTAAAAACTCACAATAGATCATTGTTTCCCATATTAACAATGAGATGAAAGTGAATATGACACAGAATTATAGAGGTTTTTTTTTTTTCTCTTATTTTGTTTGAACCCATTAGAGAATTGAGAAAACGAAGTCTCTAAAAGGCTGGGCATGGTGGCTCACGCCTGTAATCCCAGCATTTTGGGAGGCCGAGGCTGGCAGATCACAAGGTCAGGAGTGCAAGACCAGCCTGACCAACATGGTGAAACCCCATCTCTACTAAAAAGACAAAAATTAGCCAGGCATGATGGTGCATACCCGTAATCCCAGCTACTCAGGAGGCTGAGGCAGGAGAATCGCTTGAACCCAGGAGGCGGAGGTTGCAGTGAGCCGAGATTGTACCACTGCACTCCAGCCTGCGCAACAGAGTAAGGCTCCGTCTCAAAAAAAAAAAAAAAAAAAGAAACACAAAATATATATATATATTGACACACCAGGTTATATCCTAATGCTACACCAATCTATATAAGGTACTTGAGCATCTATGAATTTTGGTATCCACAGGGGGTCCTGGAACCAGTTTCCTGCAGATAAAGGGAGGACTGTATATCAAAATTTACAGAATTCAGCTAAAGCAGTGCTTAGAGGAAAATTAATATTTTTTCTAAAATAATATTTCAATATTATATTAGAAAAGGAAAAATCAAGAACTAAGCTTCTACCTTAAAGATAGAAAAAGAACACTTTAAACCAATAGTAGGTAGTAGAAAGAAAACAAAAAATAAAGAGGAATGGGAATCAATGAAATAGAAAACAATAAAGAAAATCGGTATGCATTAATTAGTTTATTATTTCTTAGCACCAAACCCACCTTGCCCTACTGTGTGATACTGGAGCTGGACACTGTAAACATTTCTCCTTTGCCAGCTGGCTAGATATTAAGCTTTATCAAAAGACATTGTTGGTGGTGCTCTGCAAGGTCACAGCAGGAGAGAACTTTTCTTCTTGATATACTTGTGCTTTTTTTCCCTGGGCCAGCAGATGAGTATGCAGGAGGGTCAGTAGCATTCACCTCAGCAGCCCGTCTGAACCAGCTGCAGCCTACATACACCCTCTGGTGAATTTCTGTGTAAGCCTACTTACACCCGCTGATAAGTTTCTATGCCACCTGGTGGACAGCTTCTACAGATCACCTCCAGTTAGCCCATACCTGCCAGGAAGTTTCTCACCCAACCAGCAGGTTATTGGTATGAAACAGTTTTGGTCATTGCCCTCTGATAAGTTTCTTTACGGGGAAGGTTGTGTGTTCCTGTGGCAGCACGCTCCATCCAATGACCTGTGAATCTCAGTGACTTAGTGGAAGGGAGCTTTTGTTAAGTTTTTTTATTCATTCCTTGCTTATTTTCCCTCCCCATAGAGGTGGCAGCTGCTTTCTGCAATTGGTACTTTTGAACACCTTAGAGCAGTACCATCCAACAGAAAGCATGTTAAATTTAAAATTTTCTAATAGCCACTTTAAAAAAGTAAAAAGAAACAGGTGAAATTAATTTTAATGATTTATTCAACACAGTATATCTAAAATATTCTATATATAAGGAGTTTTAAAAAAAATATGAAGTTTTTGAAATCTTGTGTGTATTTTACACTTCCAGCTCATCTTAGTGCCAGCTAGTCACATTTCGGTGCTCAGAAGCCACACGTGGCCCAGTGGCTACTACCTGAAGTGTAGCCTTATCTCCTGTTTTATTCCTTGTCATTGTTGACCACCTTTTAGTAGCTAACAATTACAATTCTTGATACAGGCATACCTGGCAGATGTTACAAGTGTGGTTCCAGACTACCACCACAATGAAGTAAATATTGCAATAAAGCAAACATCACAATAAAGCAAGTCACAATTTTTTTGCTTTTCAGTACATATATATAAAAGTTTTCCTTATACTATATTGTCATCTTTTCTGTGTACAGTAGCATTATGACTAAAAAACTACACATCTTAATTAAAGATATTTTGTTGCTAAAAATTACTGGTGATCATTTAAGCCTTCAGCAAGTCATAATCTTTTGCTGGTGGAGGTTCTTGCCTCAGTGCTGATGACTACTGGCTCATCAGCATAGTGGTTGCTGATGATTGGAGTGGCTATTGCAATTTCTTAAGACAGTAATGAAGTTTGCCACATCAACTGACTTCCTTTCACCAAAGATTTCTCTGTAGCATGCAATGCTGTTTGATAGCATTTTACTCACAGTACAACTTTGAAAATTGGAGTCAGTCCTCTCAAACCCTGCCACTGCTTCATCAACTAAATTTGTGCAATATGCTAAATCCTTTGTTATCATTTTGTTGATGTTCACAGCATCTTCACCAGGAGGAGATTCCATTTCAGGAAACCACTTTCTTGCTCATCCATAGAAAGCAGCTCCTCATCCATTCAAGTTTTATCATAAGATTGCAGTAATTCAGTCACATCCTCAGGCTCTACTTCTAGTTTTAGTTCTATTGCTATTTCTATCACGTTTGTAGTTCCTTCCTCCACTGAAGTCTTGAAACCCTCAGAGTCATCCATGAGGACTGGAATTAACTTCTTCCAAGTTGCTGTTAATGTTGATATTTTAACCTCCTCCCGTGAATCACAAATGTTCTTATTGGCATCTAGAATGGTGAATCCTTTCCAAAGGTTTTCAATTTACTTTGCTCAGACCATCAAAAGAATCACTGTCTATGGCAGCTATAGCCTTACAAAATGTGTTTCTTAATAAAACTTGAAAGTCAGAATTACTCCTTGATCCATGGACTGCAGAACTGATGTTACATTGGTAGGAATGAAAACAATGTTAATCTCCCTAATACATCTCCATTGAAACTTTTGGATGACCAAGTGCGTTGTCTGTGAGCAGTGATATTTTTAAAGGGGTCTTTCTTTCTGAGCAGTAGGTCTCAATGGAGAGCTTAAAATATTTATAAACCATGCTGTAAACACATGTGCTGTCATCTAGGCTTTGTTGTTCCATTTAAAGAGCACAGGCAGAATAGATTTAGCATAATTCTCAAGGGCCCTAGGAGTTTTAGAATGGGCAAGGAGAATTGGCTTCAACATAAAATCACCAGCTACATTAGCCCCTCACAAAAAAGTCAGCCTGTCCTTTGAAGCTTTGAAGTTAGGCGTTGACATTTTCTTCTTTTTTTATTTTTGAGACGAAGTCTTCCTCTGTCACTCATGCTGCAGTGCAGTGGCACAGTCTTGACTCACTGCAGCCTTCGCCTCCTGGGCTCAAGTGATTCTCCTGTCTCAGCCTCCTGAGTAGCTTGGACTGCAGGTGTGCACCACCATGCCTGGCTAATTTTTGTATTTTTAGTAGAGACAGGATTTCACCATGTTGGCCAGACTAGTCTCAACCCCCTGACCTCAAGCATCTGCCTGCCTCAGCTTCCCAAAGTGCTGGGATTACAGGCATGAGCCACCATGCCTGACCTGGCATTGACTTTTTCTCTCTAGCTGTGAAAGTTCTAGATGATATCTTCTTCCCAAGGAAGGCTGCTTCATCAACACTGAAAATCTGTAGTTTAGTATAGCCACCTTAATTCATTATCTTAGGTTAGATAGATCTGGATAACTTGCTATAGCTTCTCCACCCAGCACTTGCTGCTTCACTTTGTACTTTTAGGTTACGGAGACAGCTTCTTTGCTTAAACCTTATGAACCAACCTCTGCTAGCTTCCAACTTTCCTTCTGCAGCTTCCTCACTTCTCTCAGCCTTCACAGAATCGAAGAGACTTAGGGCCTTTCTCTGGATTAGGCTGTGCTTTAAGGGAGTATTGTATCTGGTTTGATATTCTATCCAGATCCCTAAAGTTGTCTCCATATCACCATTAAGACTGCTTTGTTTTTTTATGATTCATGTGTTCATTGGATTAGCACTTTTAATTTCCTTCAAGAACTTTACCTTTGCGTAGACATCTTGGCTAACTGTTTGGTGCAAATGGCCTAGCTTTTGGCCTGTCTCAGCTTGCTTTCTCGTTTTTTTGTTTGTTTGTTTGAGACAGAGTCTTGCCCTGTTGCCCAAGCTGGAGTTTGATGGCTCAATCTTGGCTCACTGCAACCTGTAATCCCAGGTTGGGATTATAGGCACACGCCACCATGCCCGGTTTTTTTGTTTGTTTGTTTTAGTAGAGACAGGGTTTTACCATGTTGGCCAGGCTGGTCTGAACTCCTGACCTCGTGATCCACCCGCCTAGGCCTCCCAAAGTGCTAGGATTACAGGCATGAGCCACCATGCCCAGCCTGGCCTGTCTCAGCTTTCAACATGCCATCCTCACTAAGCTTATTTCTAGCTTTTGGTTGAAAGTGAGAGATGTGTGACCCTTTGTTTCACTTGAACACTTAGAGGCCCCTGTAGGGTTACTAATTGGCCTAATTTCAATATTGCTATGTCTCAGGGAATAAGGACCTGAGGAAAGGGAGAGAGAGATGGGGGAAAGGCTGGTTGGAGCAGACAGACCACACACTACATTTATCAATTAAGTTCACCTTCTTTTATGGGTGCAGTTCATGGCACCCCAAAACAATTACAATAGTAACATCAGAGATCTCTGATAAAAGCTTAGTGTAGTGGCTGTGGTACCTGTAGTGCCAGCTACTCAGGAGGCTGAAATGGGAGGATCACTTGAGGCCAGAAGTTCAAGACCAGCCTGGGTGATATAGTGAAACCACATCTCTTAAAAAAAAAAGAAGAGATCACAGGTCATCATAGCAGATGTAATAATGAAAAAGTTTGAAATACTGTGAGAATTGATAAAACTTGTCACAGAGACACAGGTGAGCACATGCTGTAGGGAAAATGGCACCAATAGACTTGGTTAGTGCAGGGTTGCCATTAGCCTTTAATTTGTAAAATGCACAATATCTGAGAAGTGCAATGAAGCAAAGCACAATAAAATGAGTTGCTCTTGTAAATTTTTCATGTTCAAATTGCTGATGTGATTTTTGTCTCCTGTTAGCAAAGCCAAAAGCTCATTCTTTGAAAACATTAATAAAATTGATAAACTCTTGACAATACTGATTAAGACAAAAAAGAAAGAAAATACAAGTTACCTATATCAGCAATAAGAAAGAGGACCTCACTAGAGATTCTCCAAACTTTAAAAGCATAGTAAAGAATATCGTAATCACTATAATGCCAATAAATTATACATCTGAGATGAAATGAAAAAAATTCTTGAAAAGTATAACTTACTAGAACTCTTATAAGAAGAAAAAGAAAACCCGAATAACCCTATATCTCTTAAAGAAATTGAATTTATAATTAAAAACCTTCCCATAAATAAACTCCAAGCCTTAGATGGCTGTATTTTGAACTTTGTCACATATTTAAGAAGGAAATATTTCCTTCTTAAGCTCTTTCAGAAAACAAGATTGAGATTACTTCCTAACTCATTTTATGAGAACAGCATAATCCTGCTACCAAAACCTGACAAGGAAAGTTTAGGAAAAAATTAAAAGTATAGCCAAGTGCCCCCCATAAACAAAGACTCAGAAATCACTAAATTGAATCTAGCAATATTTTTTATTTAAAAAAAGATTTTTTTGTAAAGACACTGTGTAGTCTCATTATGTTACCTAGGCTGAGCTTGAACTCCTGTGCTCAAGCCATCCTCCCATGTTGACTTTCCAAAGTGCTGGATTACAGGTATGAGCCACTGCACCTGGCTGTGAACCTGGCTGTGTGTGTGTGTGTGTGTATGTGTGTATATATATACATAATTTTTCTTTTTTTTTTTTTTTTGAGATCAAGTCTCACTGTTGCCCAGTCTAGAGTGCGGTGGTGCAATCTTGGCTCATTACAACCTCCACCTCCCAGGTTCAAGCAATTCTCCTGCCTCAGCCTCCTGAGTAGCTGGAATTATAGGCACCCACCACCATGTCTGTCTAATTGTTGTATTTTTATTGGAGATGGGATTTCACCGTGTTGCCCAGAGTGGTCTCAAACTCCTGAGCTTGGGCTGTCCTCCTAAGGAGGACAGCCTGGAGGAGCAAAGGTACATCTTACGTGGTGGCAGACAAGAGGGCGTGTGTAGGGGAACTGCCCTTTAAAAAACCATTAGACCTCGTGAGACTTATTCATTGTCATGAGAACAGCACAGGCAAAACCCGCCCCCATGATTCAGTTACCTCCCACTGGATCCCTCCCATGACCTGTGGGGATTATGGGAGCTACAATTCAAAATGAGATTTGGGTGGGGACACAGCCAAACCATATCAAGTGCTAAATAGCAATTTGATAAAGGAAGTCTACAAAAAAAACACAGAATCATACTTAAAGGTGAAACACTGAATGCTTTCTACCCAAGATAGGAAAAAACAAGGATACTTGCTTTTACAGCTTACTTGAAGTCTAACTGGTGCAGTCATGGAAGGCAGAGTGTGGATTATTAGCTTACCACCTCACACCCCATCCCTGTATTCTCTATCATAGCATTTTTTCCCCTAATAGTTATGTATTAATTTACCTCTGTATTGCCACTCATTTTCAATAAGCTCCAGGAGAGGGGCTTCTAGCGTAGTATCTGTCATATAGTTAGAATTACAATAAATATTTAGTGTATTCATGAATACATTTAATGTTTAGGAAACTTTCTCTTCCCTAGATTTTCATTTTTCTTGTGGAGAGATGTTCACTAATTTATCCCCAGGGAAGGAAAAGTGGATGATCTCATTGGTGAGTTTAGGAGAAGCAGCTGGGCTAGTTTAGCTCAGACGGTTCCTTTTCTTTCAGTTGTAGAGAGCACACATTGTATTCTCCTCTTCTATGTAATACGTTTTATAGGGAAAAACTACACTGCAGGGAGGTGCTGCTTATGATTGAGTAGGTAAATCTGTTTGATTCAGCAGTGAAATAGTATTAGCAAGTTTACCTGTCCTGAACTCTACAATTTTCTACAACTCAGCTTTGGTAATAATATGGCTGATATTTTTATCTTTAGCCCCCTGGCTTATGTGACTGAACTCAAGAAGGAAAAGGGGCAGAAAGTGTTATTTATTGACTCATCTCAATATTTACTACCTAAGATTTAAAATAATATTTTTCAAAAAATATTATTAAATCGTACTAGGCACATTGGCTGTCGTCTGTAGTCACAGCACGTTGGGAGGCTGAGACAGGAGGATCTCTTCAGGCCAGGATTTTGAGACTAGCTTGGGCAATATAGTGAGACCCTGTCTTTACAAAAAAAAAATTAAGTTAGCTGGGTATGGTGGTGCATGCCTGTAGTCCTTGCTACTCGGGAGGTTGAGGTGGGAGAACTGCTCAAGTCCAGGAGTCTGAGGTTGCAATGAGCTATGATTGCACCATTGCATTCCAACTTGGGCAACAGAGTCTCGGACCCTAACTCATTAAAAAAAAAGAAGAAAAAGAATTGCTGTCATTCATTGAGGGCTTGCTATGCACTGTGCTCTGTTCTAAACACTTTATGTGCATTATGTTATTTAATTCTTTAGCAACCCAATAATATAGTTAATGTTTTCACTTTACTGTAGCATATACTTACATAGGGTTTATTATGTGTCAGGCACTGCCTCTGCACCTTACTTATTCTACCCATTGTATAGACTAGGAAATAGGCATGGAGAGTTTAGCAGCTTGCCTCAGTAGTTGAGCCAGTCTTTGAACTTAGGAAATCTAACTTACTAGATCCTGTGTTTTCAAACTATTCTATGCTACCTCACTATAAAACAAATAAATAGAATGCTTTTCTATTGTCATCTTAATTTTATTTTTAAATGTCAAAAATAGCAAGTTTGTACTAACAAATCTGAGCAATGCTGCAGAATGTAAAAGTTATTTCCACGCTCAAATTTTATTCCTGAAAGTCAACAGCCCTTAATTTCTTGATGCGCACTCTTCAGGACTTTTAAGAACAGAAAAAATTTTTAATGAGATGCTATTTTTTTCCTAGTAGTTTAACAGACATTTAAAAACAATTACTGGCTGGGCATGGTGGCTCACGCCTGTAATTCCAGCACTTTGGGAGGCCGAGGTAGATGGAGGTCAGGAGTTTGAAACCAGCCTGGCCAATATGGTGAAATGCCATCTCTCCTGAAAATATAAAAATTAGCTAGTTGTGGTGGTGTGTGCCTTTAATCCCAGCTACTCAGGAGGCTGAGGCAGGAGAATCGCTTGAACCTGGGAGGTGGAGGTTGCAGTGAGCCGAGATCATGCCACTGCACTTGCTTGCACCTGGGTGACAACATGAGCCGTCGTCTTAAAAAAGCAAACAAAAAAAACAACGATTACTAATACATATTATTGGCAAGTGTGTTGTGGAGATCAAGCACTTAGGTGCACTGCTGATGGGAATATAAATTTGTACAGTCTTTCGGGTACCTAATTTGACAGCCTATCAGAATTTTGAATGTGCTTGTCTTTGATCCATCAGTTGTTTTCCAAGAGATTATTTCTAGGAAAAAATTGGATAAATACCCTAAAATTTGTAAGATGTATGCATAAAGGTAAAGATATATACTTTAAAGTTTATAATAGCAATTTTTTTTTTTTTTTTTTTTTTTAGATGGAGCCTCGCTCCTGTCGCTCAGGTTGGAGTGCAGTGGCACAATCTTAGCTCACTGCAACCTCCACCTCCCGGTTCAAGTGATTCTACTTCCTCAGCCTGCCAAGTAGCTGGGAGATTACAGGCATGTGCCACCACACCCAGCTGATGTTTTTATTTTTAGTAAAGATGAGGTTTCACCATGTTGGCCAGACTGGTCTTGAACTCCTGACCTCAGGTGATCCACCCACCTCAGCCTCCCAAAGTGCTAGGATTACAGTTTTGAGCCACCGCACCCAGCCTAGAATAGCAGTTTTTTTTAACCCACCATTGGAACAGCCCTTGTCTCATCTGGAGGTGTTTGGTGAATTATAGTATGTTACCATATAGGCAGTTAAATAATGGTAGAATTTTTTCTTTATGAGATAAATCAGAATAGACTTAGAATTAAAAAAAAAAATTATCCTTAAAAATCAACTAATTCCTTTAAGTCACAGTTTCCTCATTTAAAAGCAGTGTAAAGAGATGTACAGAACTTACTAACATAGCTCCTGATAATAAGTAACTGCTATTATTATTACCATCTCCAAATTTTTCAGTTAACATTTTTTAGTAATCAGAAAGAAAATATTTGCACACACACACACACACACTCACACACGACCTCAGCCAGGCAGCTTATACCATATCAACTATCAAAGGTTTGCCAAAGATCAGTTCTTAGACTCAACAGACATAAATTCAGGTGGTCTGGCTCTCTGTGAACTCTGGCAAGTCCCTAAGTTTTAAAAATAAACCAAAATGGAAATACTAACCAAAGTGCCAAACTCTTGAGTGTTGTTTTGAGGCTCGAATGAAATAATGTAAGTATGAGTAATTTGAAAAAGTAAAGTGTTCTACAAACACATTTAGTGTAAGAGCTGGTTTTAAGCATATTGCTTTGCTAGATTGTCTGTTGCCAAGCATAAAGCCTGGAATCTAATGGGTTATGCATTTGTTACTTACGTATTTTTTAATTGATAAATTGTTTACTTTTTCCTGCATATTCAAAGTTTAATTTATGTATAATCCTTTGATATGTAGATTTTCAGCTTTTTCACTTTTTGTTATGATAGAAAAAATAACTATTAGAATTGGTGTACATTGTTCCCCTTTCTCTTACTTTAGGAATGGAACATTACTAAACTTTCAATTGAGTATGATTCTGAGCCCTTTGGAAAGGAACGAGATGCAGCTATTAAGAAACTGGCAACTGAAGCTGGAGTAGAAGTCATTGTAAGAATTTCACACACATTGTATGACCTAGACAAGTGAGTTCTTTTTTTTTTTTACTGTGAGAAAATGCATATAACATAATATTTACCATCTTAACCATTTTTAAGTATATAGTTCGTTGGTATTAACTACATAGACACGTTTTTAACTGAGGTTTATAAAGTAGAAATGATAGCGTGTACTTCATAGAGTTTTGGGAGAATTAAGTGAACATATGTCAAATCCTTAGCATTTTATTTAGCCGCTATTGACCCAATGACAGGTCTCAGCATTTCAATTTCAAAACTATTACGGATTAAGACTATTATAGAATTTTCCTTGACTACTCTTAACTCAGCCTCCTGTGATCTTGCCTTTCTGGACTCTTAGCATTATCAATTTTATAGTTATACTTAGTTATAAATTGCCTTGACATATTTTGTATGCTTGTTTAATGTTATCTTATTTCATGTATACCTATCTTGTCTATCTGGATTTTAAATCCAGATGCAAATTGGGTGTAATATAACATTGCATAGCTGTAGTCCTCTGAACAATGGCATAATAGAATATTTTTCAAAGTGTATTTCTTCAGACACCAGTCCTTGGTAATGCTTTGTCCCACAGAAATTCTGTGGTCGAACTTAAATTTAGGGAGTATTGTATACTATGAGTCTTAGAGGTCTATAAAACTTGTTAACTTTTTAAACTTTTGGCATACCATTGTCCTTTTAAGTACTGAAATCTTATAATTTATTTACCTTTTAAATCATTTTACTTTTTTAGTAATTTTTATATTTTATCAAGTTAGTAAAACAAATTCTGTAACATGACAAACTAGTTGATTTGATTTCACATTTTAAATGTATCAAAAAATCATGATTTGATTCAGACAAAGGTCTTACTTGATGCTAAGCTAGAATTCCTGTATCTTTTAATAATAATCTTGCCTTAGAGCTCACCAATTTGCTTAACTTTAGGGAGCTCATAGCAAGGAGGGGGCAAAACAGGATAAAAGCAGTTGCTTCTAGGTGGGAGACTCAGTGTTATGCATAAAATTAAGTGTTTAGGCCAGACGTGATGACTCATGCCTGTAATCCCAGCACTTTGGGAGGCCGAGGCAGGTGAATCACGAGGTCAGGAGTTCAAGACCAGCCTGGCCAAAATGGTGAAACCCCATCTCTACTAAAAATACAAAAATTATCTGGGCATGGTGGCGGGCACCTGTAATCCCAGCTATTTGGGAGGCTGAGGTAGGAGAATCACTTGAACCCAGGAAGCAGAGGTTGCAGTGAGCCAAGATAGTGCCACTGCATTCCAGCCTGGGCAACATGTTGAGCAAGACTTCATCTCAAAAAAATAAGTGTTTATTGGATTGAGTGTGCATATTTACTATATGTAATCTATCATATTAAAATGTAACATATAGAAAATGTTTTGTCCAAAGATTCTCATTTTGCTAGTGTTGTGTAGTTAACAGTGTCCTCAGTAGTAGTATTGTAGTATCATTACATTCAGCAAAATTCATTGCAACCCTATGAATAAATTCAAAATACACAAAAGCAAAATTTACTTAAACAGGATATCTTTTTATGGTGATTGCTTTCTGTATTACTTTCTGTATGTATCTGTAGTTGATACATCACTGCGTATTATATAATGAAAAATACCCTAAAATACACTAGACAACCTTGATTTGCCATTTATCGGTTATATGACCTTGACTAGTTTACTTAACTCTCCTGATAGGCCTGTTTTCACATCTGTATAATGATGAAGTTAGATTTCACCTGTCATTTTTTTTAAAGGCCAAATGCTAAGCAAATGGCCATAGTGAAAAAGAGTAGTTATTCCAAAATAGTGTCTAAACTTAATCTAAACTACCATTGCCTAAGCTAGTTATTTTTTTAAATTAATACTTGATTGAGGTAATTAGTGATCAGAAGTAAATAAAAAGATACTTAAATTTAAATAACTTGAAATTTCAGGGCTTTTGTGTTCTAAGTATGTGACATAGATACATATGCTAACATCTCTAATGAAGGCGTGAGCACAATAGAAAATAGGAAGTAATTGTCACCACAGTAATATAGAATCCAAATTTATAAAATTTGCTGAAGGAAATAGGGTAATTGTATTAGTCCGTTTTCACGCTGCTGATAAAGACATACCCGAGACTGGGCAATTTACAAAAGAAAGAGGTTTAATGAACTTACAGTTCCACATGGCTTGGAAGGCCTCACAATCATGGTGGAAGGCAAGGAGGAGCAAGTCATGTCTTACATGGATGGCAGCAGGCAAGTAGGGAACTTGTGCAGGGAAACTCCCCCTTTTAAATACTATCAGATCTTGTGAGACTTACTCACTATCATGAGAACAGCATGAGAAAGACCTGCTCCCATGATTCAGTTACCTCCCACAGAGTCCCTACCACGACATGTGGGAATTGTGGGCGTTACAACTCAAGATGAGATTTTGGTGGGGGCACAGCCAAACCCTATCAGGAATGTAGGTCCAAGAATACAAAGTAGAAGTTTACGTAAGATGAACAACACTAGAGGTCTAGTGTACAGAGTAAGGATTTTAGTTAATAAAATTGTCTTTTATTTGGAATTTTTATCAAATAAGTAGATTTTAGCTGCTTTTGTCACACATACAAAAAAGTAACTATATGAGATTATAAATATGTTAATCTGCTTCACCATAGTAACCATTTTACTGCCTACATGTATCCCATAATGTGTTGTAAACTCACATATATACAATAAAATTTATTTTTCCTAAATGAGACCTTCTGATTACTCTTTCATATAATTATCAACGTGGTTTAGTTTTTATTGATGATTGAGATTCTTTGAGCTAAAGAACATAACATGTTTCTCATATGTCTCTGTGTATTAACTTTTTGTAATTACCTTTAGACTAATTTACCCACTTACTTGTTTTTTCCTCTCATAAGTTCTTAATATTCTGTGTCTTAAAGGTGTTAATATTTGTGTAGTGTGTATATTTGATACCTAGAGGATGTCTAGAAGCTCAAGAGAATGATTTGTGGACTCATTAATTATTTTGAACACATTTCTTGGTCATTATAACAAGCTAACATTCTCCTCAAAGACTTCAGTGATTAATTTTATTTTCTGCTTTTTAAGCCTTTTGAGAGCTTGTTAGCCAAAATTTATTGTCTTTTTTTATACTAACTACATTTTACTAACTCTTGTTATAGGATCATAGAACTCAATGGTGGACAACCGCCTCTGACTTATAAAAGATTCCAGACTCTCATCAGCAAAATGGAACCACTGGAGATACCAGTAGAAACAATTACTTCAGAAGTGATAGAAAAGTGCACAACTCCTCTGTCTGATGACCATGATGAGAAATATGGAGTCCCTTCACTGGAAGAGCTAGGTGAGTGTAAACTGTAATCAGTGTGAGGCTTAAAAGTTAATCAGAAATTACTCAGAAAATGTCCCTTTTAATTTTGCCATGTAAAGTATTTTGCATTAGGAGAGAAAGAAAGGGCAGGGGGAGAAGAAAAAGAACCCTTTAAGAAGTGGTATGTTTGTTCATCATTTATGTGTTCTATAAATATGTGATCTATTGTTATCACCTTAAGATGTGCAGCCTAAAAAATTGAAACCATGTCAAACCGTGTTATATCCTGTGTAGGTGAGGGCTTATTTAGGCCCTCAGTTCATTTTTATGGTGGTCTCTCAATTTTTCTTCTAAGTAATTTGTTCTCCCAGTTATTGGGGTTAAATAAAAATTACTTTAGTTTCAGAAGATTTCTGCAAAGTAATTTGTTCTCCCAGTTATTGGGGTTAAATAAAAATTACTTTAGTTTCAGAAGAATTATGTTTTTTTCTTTTCTTTCTTATTAGGTTTCGATACAGATGGCTTATCCTCTGCAGTGTGGCCAGGCGGAGAAACTGAAGCACTTACTCGTTTGGAAAGGCATTTGGAAAGAAAAGTATGATGATGTAGATTATATAGCTATGCTTATATTTCCAAACTGTCATTTAAAAAATAATTTTTCTCTCTTTTAAAAATAACAAATAGATTGTTGGAAGGAGAGGATTAAGGGAAATGATTAAAATAGCACAAACCTAATTGTTTGAAAATTAACTACCATCTCCTCATTTAAATGCTCTTTCTCCTTCTCTTCTAATTATTTCCCCTTTAGCTACTACTGCACTACCTCTTCTGTTCTTTCTACGTAAGCTAGTATTTAGTGGCCATAATTTCGAAACTAGGATAGAGTTATATTTCACCTTTACCTTTGTGTTAAAGAGACAGGTTAAAAGCCAGGCATGGTGGCTTACCTCTGTAATCCCAGAGTTTTGGGAAGCTGAGGCGGGTGGATCACTTGGGGTCAGGAGTTTGAGACCAGCCTGGCCAATATGGTGAAATCCCATCCCTACTAAAAATACAAAAATTAGCCGGGTGTGGCGTGGTGGCACATGCCTGTAGTCCCAGCTACTCAAGAGGCTGAGGCAGGAGAATCCACCCAGGAGCTGGAGGTTGCAGTGAGCCGAGATTGCGCCACTGCACTCCAGCCTGGGTGACAAAGCAAGACTTTGTCTTAGAGAAAAAAAAAAAAAAGAGAGAGAGAGATTTGAAGGTGCTGTCAGCTTTCGGTTGGAAATTTGAAGGTAGTTTATTTCACGTGAGTATGTGCTGCACAAGGATGACTGAAACAAAAGAATGCTCACTTTTTTATCCTGTCTTATATTCTATTAAAACATGTAATTTGTGGCTAGGATAAGATTTTATTTTCCAAGAACTATGTAACTTTTAAAAAAAAAATCTCCATTCTGAGCGTCCTTTTAAAATGAAAAAGACAATTAGTTAATGTAATTTTCTCTCTGTGTTTTCAGGCTTGGGTGGCAAATTTTGAAAGACCTCGAATGAATGCAAATTCTCTGCTTGCAAGCCCTACTGGACTTAGTCCTTATCTCCGATTTGGTTGTTTGTCATGTCGACTGTTTTACTTCAAACTAACAGATCTCTACAAAAAGGTATTCTCTAAAATTGGAGCTTATTGTTTAATACTTTAAGAAAACATTCTGATAATACTTCTTTGCTTTTTAACCATAGGTAAAGAAGAACAGTTCCCCTCCCCTTTCCCTTTATGGGCAACTATTATGGCGTGAATTTTTCTATACAGCAGCAACAAATAATCCACGGTTTGATAAAATGGAAGGAAACCCTATCTGTGTTCAGATTCCTTGGGATAAAAATCCTGAGGCTTTAGCCAAATGGGCAGAAGGGCGGACAGGCTTTCCATGGATTGATGCCATCATGACACAGCTTCGTCAGGAGGGTTGGATTCATCATCTAGCCAGGCATGCAGTTGCTTGCTTCCTGACACGAGGGGACCTGTGGATTAGTTGGGAAGAAGGAATGAAGGTAAGTGTTCTAACTGATGTAGCATGCCTTATTTTGAAGGAATCCTTACCTTAATAAAACAAATCCTAGAAGTTGACTGTTATATAGATTCATTTATAATGTAGTTTTTCAGTGGATAAAACATTTAATTCCCCAAATATGGGCACACTTTCAGAGCGAAAGATGGTATAATCCGACAAGCAAAAAGGTGAAAACTGGTTAAATTGATTAACCTAAAGTCATTTTAACGGTTAAATCAGTCTAGCCACTAAGGAGAACTGTAAAATTTAACACTGAATTTGTTGATAGATATAGGTGATGTTTCTGTCACCAAAAGAATTCACTCGAGTTCCTAGAGATAGTGAATTCATATTATAAATTTTAAAGCAGGGCCGGGCACAGTGGCTCATGCCTGTAATCCCAGCACTTTGGGAGGCCAAGGCAGGTGGATCACGAGGTCAGGAGATCGAGGCCATCCTGCCTAACACGGTGAAACCCCGTCTCTACTTAAAATACAGAAAAAATTAGCTGGGTGTGGTGGCAGGCGCCTGTAGTCTCAGCTACTCGGGAGGCTGAGGCAGGAGAATGGCGTGAATCCGAGAGGCAGAGCTTGCAGTGGGCCGAGATCATGCCACTGTACTCCAGCATGGGCGACAGAGCAAGACTCAGTCTCAAACAAATAAAATAAAATAAATTTTAAAATACAAATCATTTCACCTCACTTCAACTTCACAACTTTTTAGTAATACTTCTATTATGTAAAAAGAAGCATACCACATTTTGTGACATCATCTTGTGGGTTACATGTAATAAGACTTACATACTTTTTTTTTTTTTTTTTGAGATGGAGTCTTGCTCTGTAGCCTGGGCTGGGGTGCAATGGCATGATCTCGGCTCACTGCAACCTATGCCTCCCAGGTTCAAGCGATTCTCCTGCCTCAACCTCCCAAGTAGCTGGGATTACAGGTGCCCACCACTGTGCCCAGCTAATTTTGTGTTTTTAGTAGAGACAGGGTTTTGCCACATTGCCAGGGCTTGTCTTGAACTCCTGACCTCAAATGATCCCCCTGCCTCGGCCTTCCAAAGTGCTGGGATTACCGGCATGAGCCACTGTGCCCGGCCATTGTATACATTTTTTACGTTTCTGGCAATATCATACATTTGCCCCATCCAAGGACCATTTCTGAGCCTATATGTGTGTGTGTGTGTGTGTGTGTGTGTGTGTGTGTTTTAATCTCTTACATTTCCTAGTACACAGTTGTATATACAAAGACAATATATAACATACTTAATGAATATATATAAAAATCATTTAATTATATTTTCTTTCTGATCAAGGAATTCAAAATTAACTATGCAATGCTAGTATATATTTTTACATGAATTTATATTTGAGTATGCTTCCTTTATTTAGGCTAGTATACTAAGCTAAGTGTTTGTTGGTGTTTTATGTAATAACATTTTTGCTTTCTTGAAAGTGGTTTACTGCTTTTCCTGTGTCTACTAATAATATCCTTTTAAATCAGCGATTTGAATTTTTTTTTTACTTCCATTCTCCCAATAACGCTGCAGAGGTTGGAAAAGTAAATTCTCTTCAGAAGCATACTATATTACCACTATGTTTCTTTCCCTGGAAGAGCTCATTATAGAACAGAATATAGACAGGGAAGCTAACTTTGGAATATTTAATTTTACAATTCTGTGCTAGATTTTCTTTGCCTTGACTTTGGATCTACTGTGACCTTGAAAATGCTTGCTTTGCGAATTATGTGTGCGCAAACTAATTGGTTACTGTTACTTCTGAAGGTATTTGAAGAATTATTGCTTGATGCAGATTGGAGCATAAATGCTGGAAGCTGGATGTGGCTGTCTTGTAGTTCCTTTTTTCAGCAGTTTTTTCACTGCTATTGCCCTGTTGGTTTTGGTAGGAGAACAGATCCCAATGGAGACTATATCAGGTAAATCAAGGGTGATTACTACTCAGTTTGAAATAGTTAATTGAAGAAGAGCTTTTCATGGTTAATCAATGCTTAAAGTATTCCCCACTCATGATGGGCAGCAGAGATGAGAAGGGCAAACAGATCATTTAAATGGTATTGATTTGATTTTGGTCTCTCATGGCTAGTAGTTGTTATAGTTTGCTTAGAGTGCATTTTGTTAGTAATCTTTCTTTTTTCTGCCAAAGGCGTTATTTGCCTGTCCTAAGAGGCTTCCCTGCAAAATATATCTATGATCCCTGGAATGCACCAGAAGGTATCCAAAAGGTAGCCAAATGTTTGATAGGAATTAATTATCCTAAACCAATGGTGAACCATGCTGAGGCAAGCCGTTTGAATATTGAAAGGATGAAACAGATCTATCAGCAGCTTTCACGATATAGAGGACTAGGTATGTTAATAACTGTCTTTGTTTCTTTGGCAGCTGTTTATGTACCTATCTTTGAATTTTATCTTGATCATAATTTAAAAGAAAATTCTTTTGTCCTTTAGGTCTTCTAGCATCAGTACCTTCTAATCCTAATGGGAATGGAGGCTTCATGGGATATTCTGCAGAAAATATCCCAGGTTGTAGCAGCAGTGGAAGTAAGTGAAAAGGAAATTTCTGCGCTTAGTAACATGAAGAGGTTATTAAACAAATATATTTGTTATTGATCCTCACTAACATTTTATAAAAATCTGTCTTTGAAATTAACTTAATAGATTCTTTGTATGCATGCATACATGTGCACTCAGACACATCTCTTCACTCCATTGATGACATTTTAGAGATGGAAAACATCATTCCGTATAATAGATGTTGGGTCAAGTTAAAGCTTTTACAAACTGAGGAGAGCAATTTTAAGGATAAAATGAAACTCAAATGTCATATTTTCAGAATGCTTATTATTTTTTACTCTTTAGGTGTACAGCAACTATAAGGTAATTAGTTAAGAAAGTCAGTGGCCCTGTGAACATGGCCAAAAGATTTATTGTACACATGCATAGAGCCCTCTAGTCTTTTTGAACATGAGTTTTTTCTTATAAAGTCTGTAGTATTTTTCTGTATAATACCAATTTAGTGACCATGTAAATTCTTATGTGTGATATTAATAATTTCAGGAACTCAGTATGTGTTGGAAATTTGAATCATCATATTAGTTTTTTTGGCTTTGACCAAAAATAGCATGAAGCTCAGTAATTTGATTAAAAAATAGGACAGCATCAGTGAGAATGATGATTATTCAAAAGTCAAGAAACAACAGATGCTGGTGAGGATGCAGAGAAAAAAGGAGGGTTGTACACTGTTGATGGGAATGTGAATTAGTTCAACCATTGTGGAAGACAGTGTGGTGATTCCTCAGAGATCTAGAAGCAGAGATACCATTTGACCGAGCAATCCCGTTACTGGGTAAATACCCAAAGGAATATAAATCATTCTGTTACAAAGATACGTGCACACGTCTGTTCATTGCAGCACTATTCACATTAGCAAAGACATGGAACCAACCTAAATGCCAGTCGATGATAGACTAGATAAAGAAAATGTGGTACATACGTACCACGAAATACTATGCAGCCATAAAAAGGAACAAAATAGTATTCTTTGCAGGGACATGGATGGAGCTTGTAGCCATTATCCTCAGCAAACTAAGGCAGGAACAGAAAACCAAACACCTTCTGTTCTCACTTGTAAGTGGAAGTAGAATGATGAGAACACATGGATACATGCAGAGAATAACACATACTGGGGCCAGGTACAGTAGCTCACACCTGTATTCCCAGCACTTTGGGAGGCCGAGGTGGGTGGATCACCTGAGGTCAGGAGTTCGAGACCAGCCCCTGACCGACATGGAGAAATCCCCGTCTCTACTAAAAAGACAAAATTGGCCAGGTGTGGTGACGCATGCCTGTAATCCCAGCTACTCGGGAGGCTGAGGCAGGAGAATCGCTTGAACCCGGGAGGCGGAGGTTGCGGTGAGCTGGGATAGCGCCATCGCACTCCAGCCTGGGTAACAAGAGCAAAACTCCATCTCAAAAACAAAAAACAACAACACACACGTGCTGGGGTCTGCTGGGAGAGCAGGGGCAGGGAGAGCATTAGGAAGCATAGCTAATATATGCTGGTCTTAATACCTAGGTAATGGGTTAATCTGTGCAGCAAACCACCATGGCACATGTTTTGCCTATGTAACAAACCTGCACATCCTGCACATGTACCCCAGAACTTAAAATAAAAATTGAAGGGAAAAAAAAGAAATCTCTACATATGATAAAAGAGCATAAAATTATATAAACACATTGTATCAGTGTCAATACCTGGTTATATTGTTGTAAAGTCAGATGTTCTAAGTTGATATTAAGAATAAAACCTTTTAAAAATTGAACCTTTTTGAATTCAGAAATATCCTGCATCCTCATGAAAACGGCATGTATTTTATCCTCCAAGAATTAGTTTTGGGAGACGGGGACAAAAGCACTCACATTTTGACTGCCTACCTTGTGACCAGTAGATACTAAGGGATTTTGCCTACTTTCTCACAATAACCTGGGGAGGAAGTAGTGGGATCCTCATTTTATATTTGGGGAAATAATCCTAGAAAGATTAGATAACTAAGATCCCACAGTTAGTAAGTAGTTGAGCTAAGATTCAGATCCAAGTCTGACTAACTCCAAAGGTTGTACTTCTTCCTGCATCACTGGGCCTCCTCTGCAAATGGAATGCCATATGTGTTTACAAGAGAAAATATTTTATTGCTGGAATGTGATCTACCCAGCAGTCGACAGTTGCCAATGATGGCAGTATACTTGAGAAATGTTCCTTCTCAGGATCTCCTACAATGTGAATAAACTTCCACAAGATAATCATTTCAAAAGTTCTTTCAGATCTCTTGTTCACTTCACAGCCTGCCTTGTCAGCCCACATATGAGTGAGGGACAGAAGCTCTGTGAAACACTAAGATAACAGGAAGGTAGCAAAGAACTAGGAACCAAGGGCTGGGCTAATGCACAATGATGGCACAAACTGCTTCTTAGACCACTCAAACCTGTGTCCTTTATTTGGAATTATATTCAAAAGCTAATCATGGTAGCAGGTTAAATTGGGACAGTTTTGCTTTGCAGATGTATAAATGTAGGGTAGTGTATTATATAATAGAAGAATTAATAAATCTTGAAATTATTTTAATTGTGTAAATATTTGCCTATAACATAGTTTGTAGCCAGGTTCTTGGAGGCTTTCAAAAGACATGAGACATGAAAAGCTAAGTAGAACTTAAGTCTAAATGGGGATGTGGAGGGAAAACAAAAACAAATGAAAAAGTGATAAATTGTAAGATGCTGCCTCCATGTGCAATATGAGAAAAGGGGGAGATTATTGAGAGCTGAAGGGACTAGAGAAATTTTCTTGAAAGGTGGCAGGATTGAGTAGCATTTGGATAGCCAGATGAAGGAAAAAACATTTTAGACCTGGAGATGGGAAATTGTGAAAAGACACGACTTGGGCTATGCTATTAATAGTAAACATTTCTCCCCTCAGGTTTCTGCCCCATTTGAAAGGACTTAAATGCTTCTAAAGCATATCCTTTTATGCCATACACTTATCTTGTCTGTAGGCTTTTATAGTACCTTACAAAGCATGTCAAAGGGCAAAATTCTTTGACTTTTCTTAGTTTTGTTTTGTTTTAATGACTGTGGAACATTCTTAATCTCTGCAACACAAATTGCATTTTTCTCTGCTCATCTTTGTATTTGTGTGTGTGTACACATGTGCTCAGGAAAGGAATAAACTATATGTAGATATCTTAAAGTACTTCTAATAATAAAAGACTGTAATATGTTTACTACTGTAGCAATATGTTTTAGTTTTTATTTAACTTTTAGGGTTTTTTTTAATTGTAAAATATCAGTTTGTCGGCATTATTAGTCATGAGGGAAAAGCAGATTAAAACAACTGTGGGATAGTACTTCATACTCACTTAGGGTGAGCAACTGCCACTGATTGCCTGGGATTGAAGTTAATTAAAATGAAAGTAAGTACACAATCTTGTTCAGGCCATAAGGTGTTGACCTATCCACCTGCTCATGGATAGGTCCAGAATGCTCATATTTTTCCATAACCTGGACACACTGATGAAAATGTTTCCCTGAAACATACTTCTCTGTTCTAGCCAACCTATTCTCCTATAATAGTGTTTGTTTTTAAAAGGGTTGATGTGATTGCTCAGTCTAGGTAACTGCCACATAGTCTGTGTCTTCTGCTTGTAGTGTGATTTGAATTGTTTAACTCATCGGGCAGGCCCTCATTCCCTTATGCTCAAGGAAATATGTTTGGAGGGGCTCTGTAGGAAAAGCGTGGGGAAAAGGGACAAGAGTCAAGGAAGGATGTCTCTCTCACTCTTGCCCCTATGTTTTACCTTCATGGTCAAGTTTCAAATTGTCATCTAGTAAGGAAATATTTCTTAGAAAATGATCATCAGTGATTTTGCCTTTGAACTGTCAACATTTCTGTGAGCCTAAATTTAAGTTTTCCTGATTTGAGCATGTGATTTTTGGTTCATAGGAAGATTGAGATTTAGTCTTAAAAGCATATAAATGACCTTAAGTACAAGCACTGAAAGTTGGATTTGTAGTCTTAATAATATATGCATCTTGGATTTGATTTTAAGTAATTCTACTGTGTTTTAAATACTAACAGGTTGCTCTCAAGGGAGTGGTATTTTACACTATGCTCATGGCGACAGTCAGCAAACTCAGCTGTTGAAGCAAGGTAAGAATGAAGCATTTGCGCATACTGATCTTTTTCCTTTTCCTGTCTTAAACATATATTTTTTAAATGTGCAGGAAGAAGCTCCATGGGTACTGGTCTCAGTGGTGGGAAACGTCCTAGTCAGGAAGAGGACACACAGAGTATTGGTCCTAAAGTCCAGAGACAGAGCACTAATTAGGTAAATATTTTAGAGCTTTATTTCTTGCTTTAGATTAAGAGTATATAATTGACATAAATTAAGATAATTTCCAAAATGGAGTGAATCTCTATTTTCAAACCAGAAAATCTTGAGGCATTAACTTTTAAGCAATTTTTACAAAATCAGTTAATTTTTGGCCAAGAGACATGCATCTGTACTGGAGAAATTGTTGCACCAGTTTTATGGTCATCTGAATCAATGCTCTTTAAATTAGAGATGTTTATGATTTTGTGATCAAATTTTTTCTTAGAAAAAGACAACTTTTTTATTTCCTTACTATGTAACTGTGAATCTGAAACAATTAAAGCGGCCTCTTTGTTTTAGTGGCATTAATATAATCTTTTTATGAACTTTCCCCCAAATCTTTGCCTCTTAAATGTTTATAAATTTCTTTTATCTGTTGTGATGCTTCTAAAATCTAAATTCTTTCCAATTTGGGAATAGGTTAAAATTTTTTTAAATGCTGGCCCTTATTGGAAGTATCAGAAAGCCTTGTCTGCATTCAATTTGATTGGATTTGGGATGTCATTTTGTGATTTAAATTAGTATGAAAAACATTTATACGGTACATTTGCCAGTTTTTAAAAGTTTTTTGTTTCTTCAATTATCTAATACTGTTTACGTTTTTTATTGCTTAATTTTTTATGTCACCTAATTAGACTATAAGTATCTTGAAGATAAGATCAATAAACACTCATCATATTTTTGTCATTGAATTCTTTGCAATCAAGCTTTACCTAGTTTTTTTTTCCCCCTTAAATCACAGAAAACATTCAGGAGGAATACTGTTGCAGCTGAAATTGGTGGGGAGTTCAATACTTTTCAATTAAGTTATTTAAAAATATTCTTCATTGATGGAAAGCAGTTACATATTGAAATATGTTGTTTCTAATGACATTTCTGTGGTTTTTAACTTTTTAATGAATTTCACAGAGGACAAATGGTAATTTGTATATAAAGAACTTGGCAAGAGAATTTGCTTAATGTAAATATAAATAGTCACAATTAGTATAGACCCATCAATATATTTTTGATAATTTTTCATGTATGGTAAAAGTTAAAATGGCAAATTGATATTCCGATCTAAAACTCAAAAGTTTTGAGAGTCAGTGGGAAAAAAGGAGGTTTTTTAGACTTTCTTAAAAGACTTTGTTAAAATTTTAGGACAGAATTTTCTTGACGTTGTTTGATCTAACTTTGCACTCTTTGATAATAATGTTTTAGATAATGTGCATAATCTAAATTGGTATTGTAGCCTCTGTTAACACAGTGTATGTTTTAAACTTTGATGTGAACCTTTTTAGACCCAAACTTGTGGAAGTATCATGTGTTCTCTTTGTCTCTGTTTCTTTGTTCATTTATTACTAAAATGACCTTGTTATTAAAGTATATGCAAATATGAATCTTGTGTACTTGGTGGTTTTTTGTTTTTTTTTCTTTTTTGGTAAGGGAGAGAGTATTGCTATATGATACATAGTTACAAATTACAAAGAGATTCTATAAACCACATCACCATTTTGAATGAAGTAACAGCTACCATATGTTAAACAGTATTTTTTAAAATTATATGCAAGAAAAATGTAAAACTAAAGGGATTTTTTTTCAAGTAATGGTATTTGTAACCATAAGTCAGACAGTATGGGCTAGCGCAGTCAATAGAGTGAGCTCTAGTCAAATGCCCGATTCTGCCATTCATTAGCTTTGAGGTCTTGAGCAAGTTTAACCTTCTGTGTCTTCTTTCTTCTTATCTATAAAATGGGGATGAGGGTAGTATCTGCTTTATAGTCCAGTTCCATGTAAAATACTTATGAGCTGGCATGTGATAGGATACTCAATGTTAGCCGCAGGGCTGCCACGCTGTCTCACCCCCTGGCGTGTACAGTGCACAGTCTGCATAGCTGTATGCCACAGCTCTGGTTAGCTGTCATTATTTTTATTACTATTGCTATTATCCCTTTAATGTTCTCTAGTAGGTTAGTTCTTGCCATTCTGAATTATAACCAGTGGCTTTTCATTTTCCCATCGTTAGTCATGATAGATATTTAGTATGATAATTATATTTAAAGATAACTGAAGATAAAGTTGAGTAAAAATACAGAAACAATAACATTTTAGATGATATGCATTTTTTAAAATATCCTGGATAGTGAATTAACAATTAAATGCCATTACTGAGGCTAGGTGTGGTGGCTCATGCCTATAATCCCAGCACTTTTGGAGGCTGAGGTGGGAGGATCACACAAGCCCAAGAAGTCAAGGCTGCAGTGAGCTATGATTATGCCACTGTACTCCAGCCTGGGTAGAGCAAGACCTCATCTGAACTGGGTGTGGTGGCTCATGCCTGTAATCCCAACACTTTGTGGGGTTGAGGCTGGAGGATCACTTAAAGCCAGGAGTTTGAGACCAGCCCTGGAGATTTAGCAAGACCCCTTCTCTATTTTTAAAAAATCAACGTAAAAGTAAAAAGTAAAGAAGACCAGGTACAGTGGCTCATGCCTGTAATTCTAGCACTTTAGGAGACTGAAGCAGGAGAATCACTTGAGACCTGGAGTTTAAGATTAGCCTGAACAACATCTTGGGACCCCATCTCTACAAAAGAAAACAACAAATATATTAGCCAGGTGTGGTGGTGTGCACTATGGTCCCAGCTACTTGGGAGGCTGAGGTGGGAGGATGGCTTGATCTGGGGGGTTTGAGGCTGCAGTGAACTATGATTGCACCCACTGCACTCCAACCTGGATGACAGTATGAGACCTTGTCTCGGGGTGGGGTGGTGGTGGGAAATCCATTACTGAGAAAAAGAAGATGAAAAAATCCTGTGCTTTATCATTCTTTTTTCACCACTGTTAAAGTGAAGTAATATTTTAATTTTTTTTTATGGTAACTACCTCACATCCTACTCTTTGGACCTGGTTGTACAGTGCAGAGTTGAGAAATTCTTAGGCCTGAGATTTACCATCATCATACAAGAGGTCAAAGATTCAGTTTTGTTGTTGTTGTTTTGAGACAGTCTCACTCTGTCGCCCAGGCTGGAGTGCAGTGTCGCAATCTTGGCTCACTGCAGCCTCTGCCTCCTGGGTTCAAGCGATTCTCCTGCCTCAGCCTCCCAAGTAGCTGGCACTACAGGCACATGTCGTCACACATGGCTAATTTTTTGTATTTTTTAGTAGAGATGGGGTTTCACCATGTTAGCCGGAATGGTCTCGGTCGCCTGACCTTGTGATCTGCCAGCGTCGGCCTCCCAAAGTGCTCGGATTACAGGCATGAGCCACTGTGCCCAGCCAAAGATTCAGTTTTAATGTGAATAAATAAACCTTTCAGTAAAAGACTATTTCAGCATAAGCACTGGTATGCTATTTAAAAATAATGTAAGAGGACTTTTTTTTTTTTTAATTATGGAGTTTTTTGGAAAGCTTTTTCAGTTTGGTGTAAATAGTGGTCAAAAAGAATCACTAAAAGGGAAAGAAAAGGCATCAATCATCGTGCTCTACTTGAGCAGATATACTATGTTCGAATACAGTATTCTCCCCCTAACTAGAAATCCTACTTGTGGTTGAGGGATTTAAGACATTTTACTCATTCAGCAAATGCTTCTATTCTTATTGCCAAAAACTGTGCTGACAACTTGGAAAAATTATATTGAGAGAACCAGGATTTTGAATGAACCTGTGCAAAGTCTTTACGGTTTTCATATTTGCTTAAAATAAATTAGTAAATTTGAGATATAAAAGACTATCAGTATTTTTAATGCATCCCTTACAAGCTAGAAATTTCAGGATCTTCTCACAATTCAAATGTGTTTGTAATTTTCTTGTACATAATACGCATAATTATAAGTTATTTTCCCCTTTTCTTCATTCAAGGGTTTTTTTTCTGATTATATGGCCCTAGAAATGCACTGTTTAAATATTTGGGCTGGAAAAAACTTTGAGTAGCATTTATTTAATACAGTTGGAATAGCTGATTTGTCAGTTTCAAGTTTTGATTACAATGGACGGGGTCCTATGTATTGTAATTCCTCACACAATTACGTGGAGCCCTAATACAAGCTTACCGCACCCTGGTGCACATTTCTGCTCCCTCCCTCCTGACCAGTGATGGCAGCTTGCAGTTCTAAGTCCTGAGTTTACATTCTTTAACTTCCTTTTCTGTATCCTAATTTCCTTTTCCTAAGTACAAATGACTCACTTTGGTTAGTCTGGACCCCAAATCGTTTTATTTCAGGAAAAAGTATGCAATAAATCTATGCATAATAGGGTTTTTATATTCAGATAACTCAGGGGTTGCTGGACAAACACCCCCCAGCTGTACACTTGAGTTGCTCAGATCGTTCTAGAATATCCTAGAGATCAGAGGTGATCTTGAGGAGCCAGGATTCTTGGTGCTACTCTGTGGAATTAAAAATGCATGTGTGAGCACCTCTCAGTAAAGCCTGTTGCGCCTAAACTGCATACTGAGACTAGACTCAAAGATTTTAGTTAACATTTCCTGAGTTCCTACTGTGTGCCGAGCATTGTTCACAGAAAAATAATCAGTAGCCTCAAGGAATTTACTCCACAGGATGTGAGGGCAGTCTAAGTGCCAGTGCCACCGATTACGGCAGAACTGTGCAGTGTGCTATGAACACCTGACAGCAGGGACCTCCAGCTGGGAAAACCAGTTTTTCTGACTCCAACTCCACACAAACAGAACCACCAGGCCCAGGTCAGGGCACCCTGTCCTCGATAACACTTAACTCTAGGTGTGATTAGTCACATTATTAGTTGTTGATATCTCTGCCCTCCACTAGAATATAAGCTCCATAAGGACAAGGAATGTGTTTTATTCCCCCTCTATCTTCTCATTGCTGTTTCAATATGCTTTGCGCTTAACAGGCCTGCCATAAGTACTTGTTTTTTGGATGGAGAAATGTGAAAATAAATGAGAGAGACGTTGAGCCTGGCTTTAAGGAGAAATTAACATGTTTAGTGTATGAGATTGGGCATCACCGGTAATAATTAGAATGGAAACCACTTGGCAGTTTATCAGAAAAGGCGAGTATTTAGGTGAAGGTGGCAAGGAGGGGGAGAACGGAGAATGGCTTTTAAAGACGAATCAGTCGCTAACTGCTGGGGTAGGGTGGGGGCGGGGAAGAGTTTGGATGTGTTTCAAAGAATTTGGGTTTTTTTAAAACAATTCTTTTGTAAGTTGGTTCTTTACCTAATTGAATTATTTTGGGAACTGTGATTGGTTCCATCTTAAAGATATAGCGGTTTCTGTTACTTCTTTTTTTCTTACATTTTCTAAGCGTCAAAGCTACTGGAACTCCGCTTCCTAAAATGCTAAGGAAAGGGTGTGAAAATGCCAGATGCCGCCGCCAGCACAGGCTCCGCTCCCTGGAAAGCCGATTCCCACTCCCACTCGCCCTTGTGGTGCGGGGAGGGACGCGTAGTTGTGTCCTGCGCTCTGACTGGCTGCGCTGGGACGTGGGGGCGTGTCTCCGGGGGGGGGGTGTCATCTCCCGAGACCTGATTGGCCATGGGCGGCACAGGCTCCGCTCCCTGGAAAGCCGATTCCCACTCCCACTCGCCCTTGTGGTGCGGGGAGGGACGCGTAGTTGTGTCCTGCGTTCTGACTGGC